>NC_042980.1:43466035-43833535 GCF_901001165.1 Salmo trutta
GAGAATCCATAGGCGAGCGAATAATAAACTCCCACTGCCATCAATTCTACTTGCGAACATGCAATCATTGGGAAATAAAATTGATGACCTACGATTACGATTATCCTACCGACGGGACATTAAGAACTGTAATATGTTATGTTTCACGAGTCATGCTGATCGACAAACGGATAATATAGAGCTGGAGGGATTTTCAATGCCCGGCAGAACAGAGAAGCTATGTCTGGTAAGACGAGGGGTGGGGGTGTGTGTCTTTTTGTCAATAACAGCTGGTGCACAATGTCTAATATTAAAGAAGTCGAGAGGTATTGCTCGCCTGAGGTAGAGAACCATATGATAAGCTGTAGACCACACTACCTACCAAGAGAGTTCTCATCTATATGATTCATAGTCATCTATTTACCACCACAGACCGATGCTGGCACTAAGACCACACTCACCAACTCTATAAGGCCATAAGCAAACAAGAAAATGCTCACCCAGAAGCGGCGCTCCTAGCGCCGGGGTCTTTAATGCGGGGCAAACTTAAATCAGTTTTACCACATTTTTACCAGCTTGTCACATGTGCAAACCAGAGGAAAAAACTCAAGACCACCTTTACTCCACACACAGAGACGTGTACAAAGCTCTCCCTGCCCTCCATTTGGCAAATCTGACCATAATTCTATCCTCCTGATTCCTGCTTGCAAGCAAAAACTAAAGCTGGAAGTACCAGTGACTCACTCAATACAGAAGTGGTCAGATGACGCTGATTGCTACACTGCAGGACTGTTTTGATAGCACAGACTGGAAATATGTTCCTGGATTCATCCAATGGCATTGAGGAGTATACCACCTCAGTCATCAGCTTCATCAATAAGTGCATCGATGACGTTGTCCCCACAGTGACCTATCCCAACCAGAAGCCATGGATTACAGGCAACATCCGCATCGAGCTAAAGGCTAGAGCTCCGCTTTCAAGAAGCGGAACACTAATCCGGACGCCTATAAGAAATCCCGCTATGCCCTCAGACAAACCATCAAACAAGCAAAGCGTCAGTACAGGATTAAGATTGAACACTGAAGCATGCATGAGAGCACCAGCTGTTCTGGATGACTGTGTGTATAACGCTCTCGGTAGCCGATGTGAGCAAGATCTTTAAAACAGGTTAACTTTCACAAAGCCACAGGGCCAGATGAATTATCAAGACGTGTACTCAAAGCATGCGCAGACCAACTGGCAAGTGTCTTCAATGACATGTTCAACCTCTCCCTGACCAAGTCTATAATACCTACATGTTTCAAGCAAACCACCATAGTCCCTGTGCCCAAGGAACGAAGGTAACCTGCCAAAATGATTACCGCCCCGTAGCGCTCACGTCGGTAGCCATGAAGTGCTTTGAAAGGCTGGTCATGGCTCATAACAACAACATCCTCCTTGATACCCTAGACCAACTCTAATTCCCATACCGCCCATACACTGCCCTTTCCCACCCTGGACAAAAGGAACACCTATGTGAGAATGCTGTTCATTGACTACAGCTCAGCAGTCAACACCATAGTGTCCACGAAGCTCATCACTAAGCTAAGGACCCTGGGACTAAACACTCCCTCTGCAACTGGATGCTGACTTCCTGATGGGCCGCCCACAGGTGGTGAGGGTAGGCAACAACACGTCTGCCAGGCTGATCCTCAAACACTGGGGCCCCTCAGCGGTACATCCTTAGTCCCCTCCTGTACTCCCTGTTCACCCACGACTGCAATGGCCAGGCACGACTCCAACACCATCATTAAGTTTGCTGACGACACAACAGTGATCAACAGGCCTGATTACCGACATCTCTGTGGCTCAGTTGGTAGAAGCATGGTGTCTGCAACGCCAGCATGGTGTGTGCAATGCCAGGGTTGTGGGTTCGATTCCCATTGGGGGCCAGTACAAAAAAAAATAAAAATGCATGAAATGAAATGTATGCATTCACTACTGTAGTTGCTCTGGATAAGACTGTCTGCTAAATGACTAAAATGTAAATGTTAAATGATAAGACAGCCTATGTGGAGGAGGTCAGAGAACTGGCAGTGTGGTACCAGGAAAACAACCTCTTTCACAATGTGAGCAAGACAAAGCAGCTGGTTGTGGACTACAGTAAAAGGAGTGCTGAACAGGCCAACATTAACATCAATGGGGCTGTAGTGGAGCGGGGTTGAGAGTTTCAAGTTCCTTGGTGTCCACATCACCAACAATCTATCATGGTCCACACACCAAGACAGTTGTGAAGAGGGCACAACAAAACCTTTTCCCCCTCAGGAGACTGAAAACACCACCCGATCTCACAGGAATGCCAAACAGATCATGAAGGACAACAACACCCGAGCCACTGCCTGTTCACCCCGCTAACATCCAGAAGGCGAGTCAGTACATGTGCATCAAAGCTGAACCGAGAGACTGAAAAACAGCTTCTATCTCAAGGCCATCGGACTGTTAAACAGCCATCACTAACATTGAGTGGCTGCTGCCAACATACTGACTCACCTCAAGCCACTTTAATCATGGGAAAATTGATGTAATTAATTTATCACTTGCCACTTTATATTATTGATATTAGATAATGTTGTAATGGCTGTTGAATGGAGTAGACCAAGGCACAGCGTGGTTAGTGGCTCGTCTTGTATTTATTAAACAGAGACAGACACTATAAACAAAGAAACAAACGACAGCCCCACAGTTCTGTCAGGTTAGACAACTAAACACGAAATTAACCACAAAAATCAAAGGAAAACAGCCTACCTAAGTATGGCTCCCAATCAGTGACAACGACGTACAGCGTCCCTGATTGAGAGCATACCAGGCCAAAACAAAGAAATACAAAAAACATAGAAACAAGGAATAGAATGCCACCCTAGTCACACCCTGGCCTAACCAAAATAGAGAACAAAAACCTCTCTATGGCCCAAGGCGTGACAAATGTTTACATAACCTACATTATTCATCTCATATGTATATACTGCACGCCATACCATCTACTGCATCTTGCCATCCTGATGTAATGTATCACTAGCCACCTTAAACAATGCTGCCTTTATATGTTTTCATACCCTACAATACTCATCTCATATGTATATACTGTAGTCCATACCATCTACTACATCTTGTCTATGCCGTTCGGCCATCACTCATTCATATATTTTTATGTACATATTCGTATTCATTCCTTTACACTTGTGTTACAAGGTAGTTGTTGTGGAATTGGTAGATTATATTACTTGTAGATATTACTGCATGGTCGGAACTAGAAGCACAAACATTTCGCTACACTTGCATTAACACCTGCTAACCATGTGTATGTGACAAATACATTTGATTTGATTTGATTTGAAGATTTGGCATGGGTCCCCAGATCCTCTTTAAGTTCTACAACTGCACCATCGAGAGCATCCTGACCGGTTGCATCAACGCCCTGGTATGGCAACTGCTTGGCATCTGACGCTACAGAGGGTAGTGTGAACGGCCCAGTACAACACTGGGTTCAAGCTTCCTGCAATCCAGGACCTAAATGATATGCGGTGTCAGAGGAAAGCCCATAAAATTGTCAGAGATTCCAGTCACACAAGTCATAGACTGTTTTCTCTGCTACTGCACGGCAAGCGGTACCGGAGCGCCAAGTCTAGGACCAAAATGCTTCTTAACAGCTTCTACCCACAAGCCATAAAACTGCTGAACAGTTAATCAAATGGCCACTGGACTATTTACATTGACCCCCCTCCCCACATATTTGTTTTGTACACTGCTGCTACTCTCTGTTTATTATCTATGCATAGTCACTTCACCCCCACCTAAATGTACAAATTACCTCTAACCTGTACCCCCACACACTGAAGCTGGTACCGGTGCCCCCCTGTAAATAGACTTGTTATTGTTATGTTTTTGTGTTACTTTTTATTATAATTTTCTTTTGTTTATTTGGTAAATATTTTCTTAACTCTACTTCTTGAACTGCACTTTTGGTTAAGGTGCTTGTAAGTCAGCATTTCACGGGTAAGGTCTACACTTGTTTTATTCAAGCGCATGTGACAAATACATTTTGATTTGATTTTGATTTGATTTGGTGTGTCATTGTTCTCCAGTTGTTCATTTACTGAGTGGTTAGGTGGTGTTTTCGGAGATACAAGTTCCTGGTTTGTGGTTAGATGGTGTGTTTCTGATATACAGGTTCCTGGTTTTGTGGTTAGATGGTGTGTTTCTGATATACAGGTCCTGGTTTGTGGTTAGATGGTGTGTTTCTGAGATACAAGTTCCTGGTTTTGGTTAGATGGTGTGTTTCTGATATACAGGTTCCTGGTTTGTGCGTTAGATGGTGTGTTCTGAGATACAAGTTCCTGGTTTGTGGTTCGATGGTGTTTTCTGAGATACAGGTTCCTGGTTTGTGGTCAAATGGTGTGTTTCTGAGTACAGGTTCCTGGTTTGTGGTCAAATGGTGTGTTTCTGAGATACAGGTTCCTGGTTTGTGGTCAATGGTGTGTTCTGAGATACAGGTTCCTGGTTTGTGGTCAAATGGTGTGTTTCTGAGATACAGGTTCCTGGTTTGTGGTCAAATGGTGTGTTTCTGAGATACAGGTTCCCAGTCTGTTCATTTACTGAGTGGTTAGATGGCGTGTTTTGGAGATTCAAGTCCCCAGCCTGTTAATTTACTGTGAATAATTTGTTTGCATCCTCCAAGTTAAGAGATGTTAATTCTGCATTCAGTCCCTCATCAACGTCTTGAGCTTTGAGCCTCAGCATAGGCATATCCGTTGACACATCAGGTGCCAAGAATGTGAATGCAGCTGCATTTACTAAACAAGGGGATGTTATCACTGGTTTGCTGTCATTTTGGTCCATATTTCTTATCCAAACTAAGGTTGTTTTGAATTGCACTGGGTATCCACAATCAATGGCCTGTACATGTGTAGGATCTTCATTTGATCACCCTGTTGCAAGAGAACTTTCCTGCAATGCATAAAATGTGAAATGTGTATTGTATCGGAGGTTTACAAAGGCTTCTGAAATTAGATTTTTCCACTTTTAAATTTAAGACTTAATTTTGCCTACGAAATTGCATTAACCCCTAAAAAAATGCCATTAATTATAATCTACATAATAATAAGTATTACTGTTGCTGCAAGATTATTTTGCTGCTGTAGCAAACTAGCTCAAATTAAGATCCGACACCTGTATTTGCAATTCAGTTCCTTTGGTCAAATCAAAATCGAATGCTGATGCTGAATACACTGGTGTATGGGGCCCACCAGTAGAAGCAAAACAGCCCCATAACATCAAAGATCCACCACCATATTTTACACTAGGTATTGGGTTATTTTCTGTTAATGCATTCTCATTTAAACACCAAACCCACCACTGGTGTGAATGGCCAAAGAGCTCTATTTTCATGGTCAGATTTATATGTACGGGGGCCCCTAGTGTCCGGGGTCCATAAGGATCCGGCCCTGCTCTGCATGTCTACTCCCACACTCCTCAATTTGCACCTCAATATTAAAATGATTATTGTCTGAAATATGATAACTTTGGATATAGTTTTGACCAACATCTTGATCAGATAAAAGTTACCTAGTTGGGAGACATCTACACAACATACCCCCCCTCTGAATGGTACAGTGTAAAGACAACGGCTATTTTTTTTTAAATGTTCACCTTTATTTAACCAGGTAGGCCAGTTGAGAACAAGTTCTCATTTACAACTGCGACCTGGCTATCACTCACTACATGTCCCTGCAATAATTACCCTAATTCCCTTAGTACCAGTAGACATAATTCTTGCTCTGTTTGCCAAATTAAAAATTCAAGGCTTTTAAAATATCCATCTTTTGTGAATCATTGCATTAATCAGGTGTGATGAGTTTAAATGAGAAGCTCCTGTATAGTTTGAATTTCTATCCTTGTTTTGTTTGTCAGCAACTATGGTATTTACGGTATGCTAATAGCTGCAGCACACATGAAGCAGGAATCTGGCTTTAACCACACCACATCCAAGCCTAGTGTAACCAGAAAAGTTACAAATCTTAGGTTGACGAGAGATTGGTCTCACTAGACATATTTGACTAATGTAAATCCACCCTTAGTTGTATTAAAACCTTGTTTCTCTGAACATCGTCTTAACGCTCTGACACAATCTAAGACGTTTATCCAAGATCCCAGCGTCTTTTAGACCAATAGCATTCCTTTGGTCATTAGGGTTTGTTTTATGTTTAATCTCGAAAGAGACACAGTATGTAATCCCACTATCTTCTCTCTGCGAAGTGGAGACATCCATATCGTCCATTAAGTGATTGCATCATCAAATGGAACAAAATCTAAACTTGTGATGGAATTCGTGTCACGAAGATGATAACCATGTATTGCCGTATGGATATTACGTCCACTCAGCTGGACGCCATAATGTGGTTTGTAAATACTTTTGATGTTATAAACATTGCTTAATCCCCGATGAGAGATAATTACAGTATCGTGTTTAGACATTTATCGTACTTTATGTCTTTCTTAAAAAAATATTTCACAAAAATAAAATGTGACTACTCAGATTTGACAAATAGGCTGATGATTGCACTCAGAAGGGTCACCTCACGTTGAAATATAGCATATTACGCCGTTATACTGAAAGGCGCTCGCACACCATTTCAGTTACAATGATAGTTTACTTTAGGAACTAGTTTGAGAGCAGAGTATGACGGATATTAATCAGCAATGAAAGTGATTCTCATAGGATCCCATTGGAACATATTTTGAGGAAAATCTGAAATCTAAAATCACTATAGTCCTATAATAGTCCTAATTCCACCACTGCTCCTACACTCCTAAACTCCTATACTCCCCACTGCTCCTACACTCCTACACTCCTATACTCCCCACTGCTCCTACACTCCTACACTCCTATACTCCCCACTGCTCCTACACTCCTACACTCCTATACTCCCCACTGCTCCTATACTCCTATACTCCCCACTGCTCCTACACTCCTATACTCCCCACTGCTCCTACACTCCTATACTCCTATACTCCCCACTGCTCCTACACTCCTACACTCATATACTCCCCACTGCTCCTACACTCCTATACTCCTACACTCCTATACTCCCCACTGCTCCTACACTCCTACACTCCTATACTCCTATACTCCCCACTGCTCCTACACTCCTATACTCCCCACTGCTCCTACAATCCTACACTCCTATACTCCCCACTGCTCCTACACTCCTACACTCCTATACTCCCCACTGCTCCTACACTCCTACACTCCTATACTCCCCACTGCTCCTACACTCCTACACTCCTATACTCCCCACTGCTCCTACACTCCTATACTCCTATACTCCCCACTGCTCCTATACTCCTATATTCCCCACTGCTCCTATACTCCTATACTCCCCACTGCTCCTACACTCCTACACTCCTATACTCCCCACTGCTCCTACACTCCTATACTCCTATACTCACCACTGCTCCTACACTCCTACACTCGAATACTGCCCACTGCTACCACAATCCTACACTCCTATACTCCCCACTGCTCCTACACTCCTATACTCCTATACTCCCCACTGCTCCTACACTCCTATACTCCTATACTCCCCACTGCTCCTACACTCCTATACTCCTATACTCCCCACTGCTCCTACACTCCTACACTCCTATACTCCCCACTGCTCCTACACTCCTATACTCCTATACTCCCCACTGCTCCTACACTCCTATACTCCTATACTCCCCACTGCTCCTACACTCCTATACTCCTATACTCCCCACTGCTCCTACACTCCTATACTCCTATACTCCCCACTGCTCCTACACTCCTATACTCCCCACTGCTCCTACACTCCTATACTCCCCACTGCTCCTACACTCCTATACTCCCCACTGCTCCTACACTCCTATACTCCTATACTCCCCACTGCGCCTACACTCCTATACTCCTATACTCCCCACTGCTACACTCCCCACTGCTCCTACACTCCTACACTCCTACACTCCTACACTCCTATACTCCCCACTGCTCCTACACTCCTATACTCCTATACTCCCCACTGCTCCTACACTCCTATACTCCTATACTCCCCACTGCTCCTACACTCCTATACTCCTATATTCCCCACTGCTCCTATACTCCTATACTCCCCACTGCACGTATACTCCCATACTCCCCACTGCTCCTATATTCCCCACTGCTCCTATACTCCTATACTCCCCACTGCTCCTATACTCCTATACTCCCCACTGCTCCTACACTCCCCACTGCTCCTATACTCCCATACTCCCCACTGCTCCTATATTCCCCACTGCTCCTACACTCCCATACTCCCCACTGCACGTATACTCCCATACTCCCCACTGCTCCTATATTCCCCACTGCTCCTATACTCCTATACTCCCCACTGCTCCTATACTCCTATACTCCCCACTGCTCCTACACTCCCCACTGCTCCTATACTCCTATACTCCCTACTGCTACTATACTCCCCACTGCTCCTATACTCCTATACTCCCCACTGCACGTATACTCCCATACTCCCCACTGCTACTATACTCCCCACTGCTCCTATACTCCTATGTTCCCCACTGCTCCTATACTCCTATACTCCCCACTGCACTTATACTCCCATACTCCCCACTGCTCCTATATTCCCCACTGCTCCTATACTCCTATACTCCCCACTGCTCCTATACTCCTATACTCCCCACTGCACTTATACTCCCATACTCCCCACTGCTCCTATACTCCCCACTGCTCCTATACTCCTATACTCCCCACTGCTCCTACACTCCCCACTGCTCCTATACTCCTATACTCCCTACTGCTACTATACTCCCCACTGCTCCTATACTCCTATACTCCCCACTGCTCCTATACTCCCATACTCCCCACTGCTCCTATATTCCACACTGCTCCTATACTGCTATACTCCCCACTGCTCCTATACTCCCCACTGCTCCTATACTCCTAAACTCCCCACTGCTCCTATACTCCTATACTCCCCACTGCTCCTATACTCCTATACTCCCCACTGCTCCTATACTGTATTACTCCCCACTGCTCCTATACTCCTATACTTCCCACTGCTCCTATACTCCTATACTCCCCACTGCTCCTATACTGCTATACTCCCCACTGCTCCTATACTCCCCACTGCTCCTACACTCCCCACTGCTCCTATACTCCCCACTGCTCCTATACCCCTATATTCCCCACTGCTCCTATACTCCTATATTCCCTACTGCTCCTATACTCCCCACTGCTCCTATACTCCTATATTCCCCACTGCTCCTATACTCCTATACTCCCCACTGCTCCTATACTCCTATATTCCCCACTGCTCCTATACCCCCTACTGCTCCTATACTCCTATACTCCTATATTCCCCACTGCTCCTATACTCCCTACTGCTCCTATACTCCCCACTGCTCCTATACTCCCCACTACTCCTATACTCCCCAATGCTCCTATGCTATTAAACTCCCCACTGCTCCTATACTCCACACTGCTCCTACACTCCTATACTCCCCACTACTCCTATACTCCCCACTGCTCCTATACTCCCCACAGCTCCTATACTCCCCACAGCTCCTATACTCCCCACGGCTCCTACACTCCTATACTCCCCACTGCTCCTACACTGCTAAACTCCCCACTACTCCTATACTCCCCACTACTCCTATACTCCCTACTGATCCTATCCTCCTATACTCCCCACTGCTCCTACACCCCTTTTCTCCCCACTACTCTTATACTCCCATACTCCCCACTACTCCTATACCCCTATACTCTCCACTGCTCTTATACTCCCCACTGCCCTTATTCTCAGATTAATGGTAATTCACATTTGCCTGAGTGCCAGTCTGTTGCTGCTCTCTTGTCAACTCCTGATGGAATTGTCATGCAAAAACATGTTTGGCTTGATAATGACATTGGTGTAGGAAAAAGCACAAACAGATCTGGGACCAGGCTAAGTTCGCACCACTAGGAAGAAACATCACACTAAAGGTACCCTAAAGTGTCTAGTGGGGGACATCCATTAGTGTATTACTGGGGTGGAACTGGCCAATGATAAGTTGCATAATATAAAGTGCAGTTGACTGACTGTACATGCACTATAACATTACATGTCATAGATGCTTATGGCATGGCTAAGGTGGATGGTGCTAGCTTAGGAGCTGCAAAAATCATTGAAATTCAGATGATCGTCTATATTCATGAGTCATGCCATGCAAATGAGGAGTAATGTCATCTCATTTATGAGCAGTGAAGAATCAGTCTGAATCATCAGGCCCGAATGGGTTTCAACATATTGCCTGGCCGGCGGATTGTTTTAAAATATTAACATCTATTTTATTATAGTTAATTGTGCTCCTCTGCTAACGTAATTGACATTGGTTTTTCCCGTTCTAGATTTGCAATTACATTACCTTTCTGAAAACAGGTCATTGAAACAGTTCTAACATGCTTCAGATGCACAAGAATAAGACCTGTTTCATAAAGTCCATGGTATTTTATTCAACATGGCCTTGACTGTGTGAGGATTTATGGTGCAAAGTATACATGGTGAATAAACAGATACAAAAAAAAGAGAAGAAAAGGATAGGACTGTAGAGGGGAAGAACTGAGCAATTAGCATTTTTTAAACACATTTTGACCTTCATTGGTTTATTTTATTTTGTCATACATTTGAATGCCAGCAAAACTCCCAACAGCACTCTGGACTATAAATACACAATACTAATGTATTATTCAAGTTAAGGTTGATAAAGATGTTAGTTTTCTCTCAAGGGCACTATAATATTCAATTCATTCAGACCAAACAGCATTTTATCCCACGGTAATCCACTCCACCTTGTAATATACGTATGGAAATCTAGCCAAATGTAATGCATGAAATACAAAAGCCCTCTCTCTTCTTCACTGGAAACATTGTGTGACAATCTACAGCTGACGTGGCAGTACTGTAATTACCTAGACAATGTACTTTCCACCGAGCAGATCCAGAGGCAAGGACTCCTTAATCTATTATGTCTTACCTCTCTTACAGACAGTCTTCATTACATCCAGCTTTTACTGTAATCTATTATGTCTTACCTCTCTTACAGACAGTCTTCATTACATCCAGCTTTTACTGTAATCTATTATGTCTTACCTCTCTTACAGACAGTCTTCATTATGTCCAGCTTTTACTGTAATCTATTATGTCTTACCTCTCTTACAGACAGTCTTCATTACATCCAGCTTTTACTGTAATCTATTATGTCTTACCTCTCTTACAGACAGTCTTCATTACGTCCAGCTTTTACTGTAATCTATTATGTCTTACCTCTCTTACAGACAGTCTTCATTACATCCAGCTTTTACTGTAATCTATTATGTCTTACCTCTCTTACAGACAGTCTTCATTACATCCAGCTTTTACTGTTATCTGTTATGTTTTACCTCTCTTACAGACAGTCTTCATTACATCCAGCTTTTACTGTAATCTATTATGTCTTACCTCTCTTACAGACAGTCTTCATTACATCCAGCTTTTACTGTAATCTATTATGTCTTACCTCTCTTACAGACAGTCTTCATTACGTCCAGCTTTTACTGTAATCTATTATGTCTTACCTCTCTTACAGACAGTCTTCATTACATCCAGCTTTTACTGTAATCTATTATGTCTTACCTCTCTTACAGACAGTCTTCATTACGTCCAGCTTTTACTGTAATCTATTATGTCTTACCTCTCTTACAGACAGTCTTCATTACATCCAGCTTTTACTGTAATCTATTATGTCTTACTTCTCTTACAGACAGTCTTCATTACATCCAGCTTTTACTGTTATCTGTTATGTTTTACCTCTCTTACAGACCGTCTTCATTACATCCAGCTTTTACTGTAATCTATTATGTCTTACAGACAGTCTTCATTACATCCAGCTTTTACTGTAATCTATTATGTCTTACCTCTCTTATAGACAGACTTCATTACATCCAGCTTTTACTGTAATCTGTTATTTTTTACCTCTCTTATAGACAGACTTCACCGTCATGGTTTTGTGTTCGACCGACGGTTATTTTATCATCTGTTGTCACTCCAGATGTCTGCCTAGTTTAGGGCCTCTCTTCAGCCCTGGATGTCTGCCTAGTTGAGGGTCTCTCTTCAGCCCTGGATGTCTGCCTAGTTGAGGGTCTCTCTTCAGCCCTGGATGTCTGCCTAGTTGAGCCCTGGATGTCTGCCTAGTTGAGGGTCTCTCTTCAGCCCTGGATGTCTGCCTAGTTTAGGGCCTCTCTTCAGCCCTGGATGTCTGCCTAGTTTAGGGTCTCTCTTCAGCCCTGGATGTCTGCCTAGTTGAGGGTCTCTCTTCAGCCCTGGATGTCTGCCTAGTTGAGGGTCTCTCTTCAG
This sequence comes from Salmo trutta, assembly GCF_901001165.1. NCBI lineage: Eukaryota > Metazoa > Chordata > Actinopteri > Salmoniformes > Salmonidae > Salmo > Salmo trutta. The sequence continues at coordinate 43,478,432 of NC_042980.1, forward strand.
CCCTGGATGTCTGCCTAGTTGAGGGCCTCTCTTCAGCCCTGGATGTCTGCCTAGTTGAGGGTCTCTCTTCAGCCCTGGATGTCTGCCTAGTTGAGGGTCTCTCTTCAGCCCTGGATGTCTGCCTAGTTGAGGGTCTCTCTTCAGCCCTGGATGTCTGCCTAGTTTAGGGCCTCTCTTCAGCCCTGGATGTCTGCCTAGTTGAGGGCCTCCCTTCAGCCCTGGATGTCTGCCTAGTTGAGGGACTCTCTTCAGCCCTGGATGTCTGCCTAGTTTAGGGTCTCTCTTCAGCCCTGGATGTCTGCCTAGTTGAGGGTCTCTCTTCAGCCCTGGATGCCTGCCTAGTTGAGGGTCTCTCTTCAGCCCTGGATGTCTGCCTAGTTGAGGGTCTCTCTTCAGCCCTGGATGTCTGCCTAGTTGAGGGTCTCTCTTCAGCCCTGGATGTCTGCCTAGTTTAGGGTCTCTCTTCAGCCCTGGATGTCTGCCTAGTTGAGGGTCTCTCTTCAGTCCTGGATGTCTGCCTAGTTGAGGGTCTCTCTTCAGCCCTGGATGTCTGCCTAGTTGAGGGGAGGGTCTCTCTTCAGCCCTGGATGTCTGCCTAGTTGAGGGTCTCTCTTCAGCCCTGGATGTCTGCCTAGTTGAGGGTCTCTCTTCAGCCCGGGATGTCTGCCTAGTTTAGGGCCTCTCTTCAGCCCTGGATGTCTGCCTAGTTGAGGGTCTCTCTTCAGCCCTGGATGTCTGCCTAGTTGAGGGCCTCTCTTCAGCCCTGGATGTCTGCCTAGTTGAGGGCCTCTCTTCAGCCCTGGATGTCTGCCTAGTTGAGGGACTCTCTTCAGCCCTGGATGTCTGCCTAAATTAGGGTCTCTCTTCAGGCCTGGATGTCTGCCTAGTTGAGGGTCTCTCTTCAGCCCTGGATGTCTGCCTAGTTGAGGGTCTCTCTTCAGCCCTGGATGTCTGCCTAGTTGAGGGTCTCTCTTCAGTCCTGGATGTCTGCCTAGTTGAGGGTCTCTCTTCAGCCCTGGATGTCTGCCTAGTTGAGGGCCTCTCTTCAGCCCTGGATGTCTGCCTAGTTGAGGGCCTCTCTTCAGCCCTGGATGTCTGCCTAGTTGAGGGTCTCTCTTCAGCCCTGGATGTCTGCCTAATTTAGGGCCTCTCTTCAGCCCTGGATGTCTGCCTAGTTGAGGGCCTCTCTTCAGCCCTGGATGTCTGCCTAGATTAGGGTCTCTCTTCAGCCCTGGATGTCTGCCTAGTTGAGGGTCTCTCTTCAGCCCTGGATGTCTGCCTAGTTGAGGGTCTCTCTTCAGCCCTGAATGTCTGCCTAGTTGAGGGTCTCTCTTCAGCCCTGGATGTCTGCCTAGTTGAGGGTCTCTCTTCAGCCCTGGATGTCTGCCTAGTTTAGGGCCTCTCTTCAGCCCTGGATGTCTGCCTCGTTTAGGGTCTCTATTCGGCCTCCTCTTGTTACCCACTGCACTGCTCCTGCCTGCCCTGGTCTGTCTCGCCCAGTCTGGTACATGTGCTCTCTCTCTCTCTCTCTGTCTCTCTGTCTCTGTCTCTGTCTCTCTCTCTCTCTCTCTCTCTCTCTCTCTCTCTCTCTTTCTCTCTCTCTCTCTCTCTCTCTCTCTCTCTCTCTCTCTCTCTCTCTCTCTCTCTCTCTCTGTCTCTCCTCTCTCTCTCTCTCTCTCTCTGCCGGCCTACATCATAGGCATACACTGCAGACTTTTTGACTGTTTCTCCCTCGTACCCTGGGAGAAACCACATGCTTGCTCTGTAAATGCACCGAGAACGCTGTACATTTCTCCCAAACAGCACGGGAGAAATGGGACTCTTACATTTACTTGTCAGGTCTGTTCTCTTGGTACTTAACCATGTCTCTGAACTTTACACATCTCCTGAAATATGTGGCGATAAAGACTCTGGTGACTGTGGATTGTCGTTCAAGTGCGCTCTGTAAATCCAAATGTTGCCATTATCTTGCTGCTTCTACAGTCTGGAAATGTGCAATCTAACCCAGGTCCTGACATTTTTACCCCTGGTGAATTAAGTAGTCAGAGTGGCCTGAAGTTTCTGCATATGAATGTTAGAAGTCTTCTTCCGAAGCTTGATTTTGTGAATATACCTGATAAAAACTGCCGACCCTGACGTATTTATGCTTTCTGAAACCTGGCTCAAAAAATATATTACAGACAAAAAATATTAGCATAAGTGGTTACAATGTTTTTCGTGCCATGTACGATAAAAAGACAAGTTCTCGGCAGTCGTTCTGACTTCTGTTACTAAACCTAAGCATTTTGAGCATATCTGTCTTTTAACCTAAATCTCGGCTCATCTTTAAATATTGTTGTATCTTGTTGTTATAGACCTCCATCTACTACTGCTGGCTCTCTGGATTGTATTTTTGAATTGTTATCACTGCATGTCAACTCTGAGTTTGTCTTGATGGGTGATCTGAATCAGGATTGGTTCAAATCTAGCTCCGATCAACTCAAAATTCTATTCAATACCTATAATCTCACTCAGATTGTCAACTGTGTAACGAGGTTGAATATAAAATATCCTCTGAAATCCTCTTTGATTGATTTGATCTTAACCAATACTCCTCATTGTTTTAATGCTTCTGGTATTTTCGCAAATGACATAAGTGATCGCTGTGCTGTTGCCTGTGTGAGAGATTGTCAATTCCTAAATGATCTCCACGTGTCATTACGAAAATAAACTGGAAGCAGTTTGATATTCAAGGTTTTTTACATGATGTATTTAGCATTGAATGGAATATAATTTAATTAATCCCTGATGTTGAATTAGCCTTTTCTTACTTCCACAACGCATTACACAACGTATGCAATAGGCCCCTTTCAAAAAATTCTGGATTAAGGGCAGAGAGAACCCTTGGTTTACTGATGAATTTACTCAAATCATAAGGGAACTAAATGTTATGTGGGTTAAAGCAAGAGGGTCTGGTTCGGCGGATGATTGGATGGCTTTTAAACGTCTGAAATCTGGGTGTGGTTATGACCGGAAAACTGAAAGCAGACGCTCATTCCTTCGACGATAAGCGTGAATCCGACCATCACCCCTGGTGAGACAAAACTGCGACACTTTTTGCCAGTCCTGTCTGGTCCAGTGATGGTGGGTTTGTGCCCATAGGCGACATTGTCGGTGATGTCTGGTGAGGACCTGCCTTACAACAGGCCTACAAGCCCTCAGTCCAGCCTCTCTCAGCCGATTGCAGAACAGTATTAGCACTGATAGAGGCATTGTGTGTTCCTGGTGTAACTCGGGCAGTTGTTGTTGCCATCCTGTACCTGTCCCGCAGGTGTGATGTTTGGATGTACCAATCCTGTGCAGGTGTTGCTACACGTGGTCTGCCACTGGAGGATGATCAGCTGTCTCTCCTGTCTCCCTGTAGCGCTGTCTTAGGCATCTCACAGTACGGACATTGCAATTTACTGCCCTGGCCACATCTGCAGTCCTCATGCCTCCTTGCAGCATGCCCAAGGCACATTCACGCAGATGAGCAAGGACCCTGGGCATCTTTGTTTTGGTGTTTTTCAGAGTCAGTAGAAAGGCCTCTTTAGTGTCCTAAGTTTTCATAACTGTGACCTTAATTGCCTACCGTCTGTAAGCTGTTAATGTCTTAATGGCCGTTCCACAGGTGCATGTTCATTAACCTCTCTGGGCCAGTGGGACGCTCAACAGCCAGTGTAATCCCGTGGCGCGATATTCAAATACCTTAGAAATGCTATTACTTCAATTTCTCAAACATATGACTATTTTACACCATTTTAAAGACAAGACTCTCGTTAATCTAACCACACTGTCCGATTTCAAAAAGGCTTTACAACGAAAGCAAAACATTAGATTATGTCAGCAGAGTACCCAGCCAGAAATAATCAGACACCCATTTTTCAAGCTAGCATATAATGTCACATAAACCCAAACCACAGCTAAATGCAACACTAACCTTTGATGATCTTCATCAGATGACAATCCTAGGACATTATGTTATACAATACATGCATGTTTTGTTCAATCAAGTTCATATTTATATCAAAAAACAGCTTTTTACATTAGCATGTGACTAGTATGTGACTAGCATTCCCACAAACACTTCCAGTGAATTTACTAAATTACTCACGATAAACGTTCACAAAAAACATAACAAATATTTTAAGAATTATAGATACAGAACTCCTTTATGCACTCGCTATGTCCGATTTTAAAATAGCTTTTCGGCGAAAGCACATTTTGCAATATTCTGAGTAGATAGCCCGGCCATCACAGGCTAGCTATTTTGACACCCACTAAGTGTGGTACTCACCAAACTCCGATTTACTATTAGAAAAGTTTGATTACCTTTGCTGTTCTTCGTCAGAATGCACTCCCAGGACTTCTACTTCAATAACAAATGTTGGTTTGGTTCCAAATAATCCATAGTTATATCCAAATAGCGGCGTTTTGTTCGTGCGTTCAAGACACTATCCAAAGGGTAAAGAAGGGTGACGCGCCCGACGCGTTTCGTGACAAAAAAATTCAAAATATTCCATTACCGTACTTCGAAGCATGTCAAACTCTGTTTAAAATAAATTTTTATGCTATTTTTCTCTTAAAAAAGCGATAATATTCTGACCGGGAGTCGTTGTTTTCGTTCAAAGAGAGAAAAGGTAAACATGGTGTCGGCTCGTGCACGCACCTCCAGTCTCATTGTCCTCAGATCGACCACTATCCAAAAGCGCTAATGTTTTTCAGCCATGGCCTGCAAAGCCACCATTCATCGTTCTGGCGCCTTCTGAGAGCCTATGGGAGCGTTAGAAAATGTCACGTTATGCCAGAGATCCCCTGTTTTGGTTAGAGATGATCAAGAAGGCCAAGAAAAAGTCAGAGAGAGCGCTTCCTGTTTGGAATCTTCTCAGGTTTTGGCCTGTTATACTACTCACAGACACCATTCAAACAGTTTTAGAAACTTTAGGGTATTTTCTATCCAAATCAACCAATTATATGCATATTCTAGTTATTGAGCAGGAGTAGTAACCAGATTAAATCGGGTACGTTTTTTATCCGGCCGTGGAAATACTGCCCCCTATCGCCAACAGGTTAATCAGATCAGTAAATAAATATTAATTACGGTCCCATTTTCATTCGCTTTTAACAGTACCAAGAATTGGAACAGGTCATGGTAGAAATAGTTTTAGTTACTCAGCTCCGTGGTTCTGAAATTCTCTCCTGAACATTTTAAAATATGATGATCTAGTCAAGTTGGTGGAGTTTAAACACTTGGTCGATGTAAGCATTACAGAAGAGTGTAATTGTCTTTAGGACAGCTGCTTTTTGTTCTGACATATGTGTTTCCTTACGTAATATGTAATTGTTGTACTGTATGTGTGTCTATAGTTTTGTTTAATGTTGTGTTAGTTTATGTAAGTTGTTTTATCTTTAACTTTGTTCCACCTGCTGCTGTTGGACCAGGTCTCTCTTGAAAAAAAGATTTGATCTCAATGAGAAAAACCTGTATAAATTAAGGATAAATACAAAAAAGCATTACATCCATTTTACTGTAATCTGTTACGTCTTACCTCTTTTATAGACAAACTTACAGCTTACTTCTCTTATAGACAGACTACATTACATCCAGCTTTTACTGTAATCTGTTACGTCTTACCTCTCTTATAGACAGACTTCATTACATGCAGCCTTTACTGTAGTCCCACACACGGCATGGGATGTGCAGAGAGAATTCATTTAAACCCATGTCTTACTCAGCACATGTCATTGTCTGCAGTCCCATTTCTGCAGACTGTGTCAACACTCTGCTAGAGAAATCCCTAGTCCCGGGATGATGAGGCTGTTGATAGGGATGAATCTGTACCAGCTGTTCAGCGTACCATTTGCTCAACGGTTGTTTTCTACACACTGGTGAGAGCGGATTGTCTCATATTGTCAATACTGGTCACCCTGTTGACAGCAGTCAAATTAAACAGTGGTCTAGTTGCCGATTGTCTTCCATTACATGTGGATGAAGAAATGAGAGACCTATGTTTTAACAATCAGTGTAACTGACTTGGTTGTGTAATTAGCCGCTGTGCTATGTTCTCAGGTTCCCAGAAGTTATTAGTGGTTTGCCAGTTTGCCTTAAAGTAATTGGAACACCTCAGAGACAACACTTGGTGTTGTTGTATCTGTGCAGGACTGAAAGTTTATTTTCTTGGTGGGTGACTTCCCTCCTCTTTCATGTTGCTACAAAAATGTTTGTGTTATTACATACAGCCGGAAATAACTTTTGGATATCAGAGTGGCGGTAACTCACCGGCATTAGGACCAGGAACACGACTTTCCCTAATTGGATTCTTTGTTCGTACCCTCCAGGGCAATTGAACTTATTCCAGAGTCTGCTCCAAAACTACTCCGGCAGAGTAGAGGAATTCGGAGTGGACTTCTGGTTCGACTCAGGAGGCATGCACACCATCCACCGCTTCCGAGTATATTACTTGCTAATGTTCAGTCTCTGGATAATACGAGCTCAGGGCGAGGATATCCTTCTAGAGAAACATCAGGGATTGTAACATACTCTGTTTCACGGGAACATGTTTCTCTCAGGATATACTGTCCCTGTCCATACAGCCAGCTGGGTTCTCAGTTCATTGCGCAGACAGGAATAAAGAACTCTCCCGGAAGAAGAAGCGCGGGGGTGTATGTTTCATGATTAACATCTCATGGTGTGATTGTGATAACATAGTCCTTTTGTTCACCCGACCTAGAATACCTCACAATCAAATACCGACCAAGAAAATTATCTTCGGTTACAGTCACAGCCGTGTATATTCCCCATCAAACTGATACCACGACCGCCCTCAAAGAACTACACTGGACTTTATGCAAACTGGAAACCACATATCCTGAGGTCGCATTTATTGTAGCTGGAGATTTTAACTAAGCAAACTTGAGGAAAACACTACTGAAGTTCTACCAACACATTGACTGTAGTACTGGGAAAACGTTGGACCATTGCTACTCAACTTTTAGAAATTAACACAAAAATCTTTACAAGCATTTCGCTACAACCGCAATAACATCTGCTAAATATGTGTATGTGGCCAATAACATTTGATTTGAACAGCTTCTACCCCCAAGCCATAAGATTGCTAAACAAGACTGCCAAATAGGTCTTCAAATAGCTACCCGGTCTACCTGCATTGACCCTTTTTTCAGCTTGCACTGCCCACACACACACACACACATACTTACACTGACACCCCAACACACACACACACACACACACACACACACACACACACACACACACACACACACACACACACACACACACACACACACACACACACACACACACACACACACACACACACACACACACACACACGCCCACACACACGCCCACACACACAAAACATGAGCACACATGCATACTGACCTAGCTAGTTAGTTGACTGTTGTGGTTAGCCAAAAAGGACTTATTTTGAACGTTGGATTATCTTTTCCTTTGAGGCTTTAACAGTATTCTTATACTATCCTTTCTTACGTTCAAAGCCCCTGGGAGACTTCCATGGCAGGCATTGTTGTCACCTTAGCTTGATACACAACAACTTGTGAGTGATAGGAACCCCGAGCACCATCACCAATCAGCCTACAACACTGCACAACTAGCATAGCCATGTCAGCTAATGACTGCAGTCTGAATACACATAATTCCGATTTGATCATTTGTCGCATGCGGTTTAGACAGTCAGTATTTCAAAACGGAGTTGAAAACAAAACTGTTTTGAACATTAAGGCCTGCAGTGTGAACAAGGCATCTCAGTGGGCAAAGTCTGCTTGAAAAGACGTCAGTATGAAGTACTTTTATGACGTCTTACTCTGGTCGCAAAACTGGCTGAAAACGTATTTTTTTTACGTATTTTTCTGACCACCATATGACCAGCTGGTCACAATTGTGACCACTATATTATGCAGCCTACTGGTCATAGTTAAGACCTGGTAATGACCACCTGACTACAGCGTATTACCTACTGTATAGTAAGTATTGCTGAGGAAAATGTTACAAATGAAATGAAAAATGTTGTCAATTTCCATCTGTTTCCATAGTCAACAATTAAAGTTTCTATCTGCAATGTTGACATGATGACAATCTTTTCTATAAGTTATTGTGATCACCATCATCTCTCTCTCACACAGAACATGCAAACGCACGCACGCACGCGTGCACACACACACACACACACACACACACAGCTAGCATGACAACACTGACATGTTTTATAAAGTTATTGTGTTCATCCTCTCTCTTTCTCTCACACACACACACACACACACACACACACACACACACACACACACACACACACACACACACACACACACACACACACACACACACACACACACACACACACAAAGAGAGAGACAGAGAAAGAACACACACATACACACATACACTGTCATTATCTAAACAGATATCAAAATGTCAAAAAGTTAGCTAGCTAGCTATAACAGGTAAGAATTAAATCTTGCCATGTCCATGGAGGATTAGCCAGAAAGCTAACGTTAGCTAGCTGAAATTAGCCAGCTAGCTAGTTAGCTAGCAAAACTTTCACTGACATTCTTCTCGCCAACAAACTTTACAAGAATTTAGGAGAACAGGGACTACCACATAGCAGTTTAGGAGAACAGGCACTACCACATAGCAGTTCTTTATGTCAGCTGTTTTCCATCTGTGTTGCTGTGTAGCCTGCTGGGCACTTTGTCCCAACATACCTTATGGAATGTTGACACTCGAGCAATGCGCTGTGTAGCCTGCTGGGCACTTTGTCCCAACATACCTTATGGAATGTTGACACTCGAGCAATGCGCTGTGTAGCCTGCTGGGCACTTTGTCCCATCATACCTTATGGAATGTTGACACTCGAGCAATGCGCTGTGTAGCCTGCTGGGCACTTTGTCCCAACATACCTTATGGAATGTTGACACTGCGCGAGGCACAGATTCCAATCCAAGTTTTAGCTGGAACTGATATGCCTTCCTATTTAGCTACTAAAATGTAAATAAAATTATTCCACACATTACCTTAATTACTTTAAAAAACAAAAAGTCATATTCTCAGGGTCAAATTCAGGTGCAATAATTGCTTACTAATTATTGTTGGAAATATATTGGGGGAAAAATAAGGTTTTGTAAATCCTGATGGATTGTAGTAGGATATTGAAATAAAATATATAGACCTACGTATTATTTGTTAAAATCCTGAAAACAAATGGAGTTGGTTATAATAGAACATCAGAACAGCATTTAGTAGGAACAGAAGACAATGTGCAGCACAATAAACTGTTCAATTAACGTTATCAAAAGACGACCATTAGAAGCCAACACACACACACACACACACACACACACAGCAAGCTACCAGATATCATTAATTAAACAACCATTATTTTATTGCACTTACTGCATTTTAACAGCAGTGCATTGTTGTAAGGGTATCCTGTATTATTGTGTATGTTCATCTTACATGCTGGTAGTCTAGAACAAATGTTATGGAAGTGAATGCGCACTTTTCAATTGGGTGGACTGAACCTAAGGAAAACACTGCAATAGCCTGTAGTAAAAGCATTGATAGCATTGATAGCATTGGAGATCCCCTAAATTAGGGACCATCTCTAATAGCTATAGGACCGCCGAGACTGTCACAAATTTGAGCTATTAATGACCTAGCAGTTCCGATGACTTGGAGGTGAAATATCACAATTCTTAGTGTTTTACATGTGTATTTCATCACCTGCTGAATAAAAACCTCAAATGGCCATACTCCAGAAAAAGTTAATCGGCCGGATAAGCTGAAGTGGACTCGGCCCGAGTACCATTAGCCGGAGCCCAGAGTAATATGATTCTGCCAGACTCGGGAAAAGCTCTGCCCTCATGAAGTCCCCCGAGTCTGAGTCCATGCCGAGTTCCCAGAGTCTCAAACGGAATAGGCCCGAGCCCAGCGTGTTAACTGGGTACAGTATGCCACGAGACCCTAACCCGCTTTGGTACGCTCTGCCAGCTGTTGTTTGCCAAGTGTGCTAGTTGAATCATGCCCTGCAGAAAAATATCATTTCTCCAATTGTTATAATTGTAATGGTTCTAGTGTCTTATATGCAATTGGTGCGTATATTATATTATATACATATTAGCCCACAAACACTATGCACATGTTTATATAGATTGGAGTCTATTAATTGAGTAGCATTTAGATAACTGGTAAGTAGTTAAATCAGATTTCAACAAAATAAGACATGTATTTTTTACAACCAAAATAAGACATATTTTTCATGACGTGAAAAAGATGTCATGACAAAGACGTCTTAATCTGGCTGTGATCTGGTTACAAGATGTCCAGACCAGCAACTCTTTATCATATCGTATCCCCAGTGGGTTAGTTCCCCTGTCACTTTATACTAGCACACAATACTCCTTTAACATTAGATATGAATACCTTGCTTTTTCAATCATTAGAAATTAATATATTGCTCTTTCAACCATTAGAAATTAATACATTGCTCTTCAACCATTAGAAATTAATATATTGCTCGTTCAACCATTAGAAATGAATACTTTGATATTATTGTGGTAAAATTTGGATACAAAAGACAGTGACACCACTTTTGAAAATGAAATTTCCTTGCCAACAGATCAATCAAATTCAAACAAATGTATTTATATAGCCCTTTTAACATCAGCTGATGTCAAAAAGTGCTATACAAACCCAGCCTAAAACCCCATACAGCAAGCAATGCAGGTGTAGAAGCACGGTGGCTAGGAAAAACTCCCTAGAAAGGCAGGAACCTAGGAAGAAACATATAGAGGAACAAGACTCTGAGGGGTGGCCAGTCCTCTTCTGGCTGTCCCGGGTTAAGATTATAACAGTACATGGCCAAGATGTTCAAACATTCATAGATGACCAGCAGGGTCACATAATAATAATCACAGTGGTTATAGAGGGTGCAACAGGTCAGCACCTCAGGAGTAAAAGTCAGTTGGCTTTTCATAGCCGAGCATTCAGAGTTAGAGACAGCAGGTGCGGTAGAGAGAGAGTCGAAAACAGCAGGTCCGGGACAAGGTAGCACATCCGGTGAACAGGTCAGGGTTCCATAGCCGCAGGAAGAACAGTAGAAACTGGAGCAGCAGCATGACCAGGTGGACTGGGGACAGCAAAGAGTCATCAGGCCAGGTAGTCCTGAGGGATGGTCCTAGGGCTCAGGTCCTCCGGGAGGGGAGGGAGGGAGAGAGAGAGAATTAGAGGCAGCATACATAAATTCACACAGGACACAGGATAAGACAGGAAAAATACTCTAGATAAAACAGACTGACCCTAGCCCCCCGACACATAAACTATTGCAACACAAATACTGGAGGCTGAGACAGGAGGGGTCGAGAGACACTGTGGCCCCGTCCGACGATACCCCTGGACAGGGCCAAACAGGCAGGATATAACACCACCCACTTTGCCAATGCACAGCCCCCACACCCCTAGAGGGATATCTTCAAACCACCAATTTACTACCCTGAGACAAGGCTGAGTATAGCCCACGAAGATCTCCCCCACGGCACGAACCTGAGGGGGGCGTCAACCCAGACAGGAAGATCACGTCAGTGACTCAACACACTTAAGTGACGCACCCCTCCTAGGGATGGCATGGAAGAGCACCAGTAAGCCAGTGCCTTTCCATTCACCTTCACACCCCTGGGCCGGACTACACTCAATCATAGGACCTACTGAAGAGATGGGTCTTCAATAAAGACTTAAAGGTCGAGACCAAGTCTGCATCTCTCACATGGATCGGCATTTAATACAAATTGAGCTCTATAGGAGAAAGCCCTGCCTCCAGCTGTTTGCTTAGAAATCTAGGGACAATAAGGAGGCCTGCATCTTGTGACGTGTAGGTATGTACGGCAGGACCAAATCGGAGAGATAGGTAGGAGCAAGCCCATGTAATGCTTTGTAGGTTAGCAGTAAAACCTTGAAATCAGCCCTAGCCTTAACAGGAAACCTGTGTAGAGAGGCTAGCACTGGAGAAATATGATCACATTTTTGGGTTCTAGTCAAGATTCTAGCAGCTGTGTTTAGCACTAACTGAAGTTTATTCATCAAATCAAATTGTATTGGTCACATACACATGGTTAGCAGATGTTATTGTGAGTGCCGCAAAATGCTTGTGCTTCTAATTCCGACAGTGCAGCAATATCTAACAAGAAATATCTAATATTTAGTGCTTTATCCGGGTAGCTGGAAAGTAGAGCATTGCAGTAGTCTAATCTAGAAGTGACAAAAGCATGGATACATTTTTCTGCATAATGTTTGGACAGAACGTTTCAGATTTTTTGCAATGTTACGAAGATGGAAAAAAGCTGTAATTGAAATAGTCTGGATATGTTCGTCAAAAGAGAGATCAGAGTCCAGAGTAATGGGTATTTTCTGTTTACCAGGGAGCTAGTTTTTTATGACAAATGGTTTTTGTTTTTAGGGGTGCGGCTGCATCTAGGGTATTACGCAAGGTTAAATTTAGCTCATCAGTTAGGTGGTTAACCGATTTTTGTACTCTGACGTCCTTGGGTAGGCGGAGGGAGTATGGAACGGCATCTAGGAATCTTTGTGTTGTACGAGAATTTATAGCACGGCTTTTGATGATCCTTGGTTGGGGTCTGAGCAGATTATTTGTTGCGATTCCAAACATAATAAAATGGTGGTCCGATAGTCCAGGATTATGAGGAAAAACATTAAGATCCACAATATTTATTCCACGGGATAAAACTAGGTCCAGACTATGACTGTGGCAGTGAGTAGGTCCGGAGACATGTTGGACAAAACCCACTGAGTCGATGATGGCTCCAAAAGCCTTTTGGAGTGGGTCTGTGGACTTTTCCATGTGAATATTAAAATCACCAAAAATGTGATTATAATCTGCCATGAGTACAAGGTCCGATAGGAATTCAGGGAACTCAGTGAGGAACGGTGTATACGGCCCAGGAGGCCTGTAAACCGTAAAAAGTGATTGAGTAGGCTGCATAGGTTTCGTGACTAGAAGCTCAAAAGACGAAAACACAGAATTGATTTTTTTGTCAATTTTAATTTGCTACCGTAAATGTTAGCAACACCTCTTCCTTTGAGGGATGCGCGGGGTGTCACAAATGTTGTCGTCGGGAATAGAGGACCAAAACGCAGCCGGAATGTGGATACTCATCTTTTTAATAAATGAAAGCAAAGTATACACAGGAAAGCAATAAACACGAAACTCACGACAGGCTAACAGGCTACTACAAACAAAAAATAATAGCAGTGCTAGCTCAACCACCCACAACCCCAAGTGACAAACATACTCCTAATTATATGACTCCCAATCAGGAACAACGATCACCAGCTGTCCCTGATCGGGAGCCACACAGACCCACATATAAATACAACACCCAGAACACACATACACAGACATACTCTGCCACGTCCTGACCAAAACTACACAACAACACCCTCTGCTGGTCAGGACGTGTCACGGGGGATATGGTCACAAGTGTAACCAGGAGGAGAGGCCTGATTTAACATAGTAAATTCATCAGGCTTAAGCCATGTTTCAGTCAGGCCAATCACATCAAGATTATGATCAGTGATTCGTTCATTGACTATAACTGCCTTAGAAGTGAGGGATCTAACATTAATTAGCCCTATTTTGAGATGTGTGATATCACAATCTCTTTCAATAATGGCAGGAATGGAGGAGGTCTTTATTCCAGTGAGATTGCTAAGGTGAACTCCGCCATGTTTAGTTTTTCCCAACCTAGATCGAGGCACAGACACGGTCTCAATGGGGATAGCTGAGCTGACTACACTGACTGTGCTAGTGGCAGACTCTACCAAGCTGGCAGGCTGGCTAACAGCTTGCTGCCTGGCCTGCACCCTATCTCATTGTGGAGCTAGGGGAGTTAGAGCCCTGTCTATGTTCATAGATAAGATGAGAGCACCCCTCCAGCAAGGATGGAGTCCGTCACTCCTCAGCAGGCCAGGCTTGGTCCTGTTTGTGGGTGAGTCCCAGGAAAGAGGGCCAATTATCTACAAATTCTATCTTTTGGGAGGGGCAGAAAACAGTTTTCAACCAGCGATTGAGTTGTGAGACTCTGCTGTAGAGCTCATCACTCCCCCTAACTGGGAGGGGGCCAGAGACAATTACTCGATGCCGACACATCTTTATAGCTGATTTATACACTGAATGTATGTTGCGCTTGGTGACCTCTGACTGTCTCATCCTAACATCGTTGGTGCTGACGTGGATAACAATATCCCTGTACTCTCTACACTCGCCAGTTGTAGCCTAAGACAGAACCCAAACCGGCTGCGCGGGTGCGCCATCGTGCATACATTTATTTTGTCCCCCTACACCAAACGCAATCACGACACGCAGGTTAAAATATCAAAACAAACTCTGAACCAATGACATTAATTTGCGGACAAGTCGAAAAGCATTAAACATTTATTGCAATTTAGCTAGTTAGCTTGCACTTGCTAGCTAATTTGTCCTATTTAGCTAGCTTGCTGTTGCTAGCTAATTTGTCCTGGGATATAAACATTGAGTTGTTATTTTACCTGAAATGCACAAGGTCCTCTACTCTGACAATTAATCCACACATAAAACAGTCAAACGAATCGTTTCCAGTCATCTCTCCTCCTTCCAGGCTTTGTCATCTTTGAACTTATATGGTGATTGGCATCTAAACTTTCATAGTATTACCATGACGACCAGCAACACAGTTCGTCTTTCAATCACACACGTGGGTAAATCCAATGAGGAGATGGCACGTGGGTACCTGCTTCTATAAACCAATGAGGAGATGGGAGGGGCAGGACTTGCAGTGCGATCTGCGTCAGAAATAGGAATGACTTCTATTTTAGCCCTTGGCAACGCAGACGCTCATTGACGCGCGAGCAGTGTGGGTGCAATAATTGAATAACATAGATTTCAACACTTATTTTGCAACAGTGTAGTCAGGGTATTAGCCAGCACCATCTTCAGATTAGCCTTCACGTCAGTAGCCTTGCCCCATGGTAAACAGTGTATGATCGCTGGATGATTATTTTTAAATACTGCGGGTAATGGAGTCGCCAATGATTAGCGTTTTCAAATTGTCAGAGCTAATGGTGGGAGGCTTCGGATGCTCAGGACCCGTGACGGGTGGAGGAGAGACCAGCGAAGTCTCGGCCTCTGACTCCGACTTGTTGCTTAATGGGGAGAACCGGTTGAAAGTTTCTGTTGGCTGAATGAGCGAAACCGGCTGCGGGGACTGTGCGAGGGGATTTATACTACTATCTGTACTTATTGGTGGCACAGACGCTGTTTCATCCTTTCCTACACTTAAATTATCCTTGCCTAACGATTGCGTCTGAAGCTGGGCTTGCAGCACAGCTATCCTCGCCGTAAGGCGATCATTCTCCTGTATATTATGAGTACAACGACTGCAATTAAATGGCATAATGTTAATGTTACTACTTAGCTTTGGCTGGTGGAACTCCTGACGAACCATGTCCAGATAAAACCTCCGGAGTGAAAAAGTTGAATGAAAAAGTTGAAAGAGAGAAAAATAAAAAATATTAAACAGTTATTAAAAATTAGAAAGTAAAAACCGTAAAGTCGGCAGGTAGCAAAGTAACGTTAGCAACAAACCGCACAGCAGTACGTAAAACGTATACATGTGAAGATAAGACATGTCTGCCCCTTACAACCCAATAGGCCTTGTCCTTTCTGTTGATTTGCTGCTACAACCCAATAGGCCTTGTCCTTTCTGTTGATTTGCTGCTACAACCCAATAGGCCTTGTCCTTTCTGTTGATTTGCTGCTACAACCCAATAGGCATTGTCTTTTCTGTTGATTTTTCTGCCTAGTCTCCAATTAGGCAGGCACTGAGTTGCCATTGACTTGTTAGAGGGGATATCCACTGTTCTCCTTTGAGGCACCCTTCAATTGACAAGGAGAGGCAGTCGACCCTATAAAATGATTTTATTCTGAGTTGAAGTACAATCATTAACAGCCTTTTATAAGGGCTGGAGTGGGGGTACTTCCTGCCATGCTACACTCCTTATCAGACTTTAATTGTCCTTATCCATAACAGAGGATGGCAGGGGACTGCAACGTCATCCAAATATGCCCCTTTACTGTCACAGGAGAAGTTGTACATTCTGAGCATCCGGGAAATTGATATTATGGAGGGACAGGGCAACGTGATGTAACCTTGAATGCACATTACTCCCCTGATTGGACTGGCAGGTGATATCAGAGGATACAACTCACTTTGACCTTGTGCTCACCCATCACACAAAACACAAGGAGCAGACAGCGCCAAATCACCCATCCATCACGTAGCAAGTATTATTGCCTTCAGATTGCTGATATCGCCATGGCACTGTTTCAGATAGCTGCACTTCATTTTGTCAAAGCAGAAAAATTACATCTGAACCTAGGGTCTAATTAAATATTGCATAACTAAATGTGTCTCCAATCATCTTCCATCCTAGGGTGTAGTAATTGATTTCATCGTCCCCAAGTTATTTTCATGATCAGAACGGAGACATCAAAAAGCAGTGACCCTCATTATAATCCCTTTGAAATTAAAACTTTAATTCTCTGCTCAGGCTCTCTCCAGTAGCTCCAACTATTTCTCTAGGGTGATTCCTTTCCTAACCTGATCCTTCAGTGCTGATCCAAAGAGTATCCAGCCATCCATCCACCTACTGTATATCACTTCCCCATGCTGTATGAGGGCCCCTTGAGATAGGAGTTAGACAAGCCATCTGACACAACCCTCCTGAGGCTGAGGATCAGTGTGCTAGATTCTGTCTCAGTGGTACACAGGCAGGCACAGGCCCAGAAGTCAAGTAGCACACACATTATATTGTTGTTGCTAACACACGGGTCTTGTGGACTGAATGACATCACTACACTACACCACTCCATTTACAAGCCAAGTGCTCTATTCCCAGGTCAACACAAACAGAACAACCTGTTATACAGCATAATGCTTGTAGACCTACTGTTTTCTATTGTAGTATTGTTATTTTCTACTGAAAGACACAAAAGTGGAGTTTGTGTTTTTGTTTTTTTTGGAGGGGGGGGTAGATCAGCTTTAACAGTGCAGATAGATTGTAGCTTCCATCAATGTAATGGTCTGCATCATTTTCAATCCCCCATATTTTTTGGTAAATGTATAATATATCTATAGATATTTTTAAGATATTTTCCTTTATTATTTTTCCATAACCCTAAGGAACAATGATGTTACTCTAATGTGATTACAACGTCACTACACAGGGATAAGAGAATCTGTACCAAGCTGTTGTCTGGCTCATGGGGTGTACAGTAGGGTATATGCTCTCATACTTTGAATTATTACATTTACACAATGGCTCAAGAGACATTATAATGTTGACGGTTCTACAACAAGTTCACTACTGTACTAGCATACAGAACCAGCGGAGGGTACTGAACGGGCTAACCAACACAACCACTTAGAATACCCAGTCTGAAAATGTGCAGGATTCTCCACTGGTGTTCCTTGAAAATAATTGTTTGATAAGCAGTTAATTTGCATTGTTCAGAGCATATAATTACATTAGGTCTTTTGAAGGTACATTGTCCATGGTAAACAGAGAGCTGTTCCCCATAGGCTTACCTGACCAAAGGCAGCTATCAGAATGCTTTAGCTAAACCTGAGCAGGGAGACTGGTGAGGGACATCTGTAGGGCATGGAGGCACGTATGTCCACCCACCTCAGGAGGGCACACAGCCCACAGGACTGGATATCACACATGGACCAGCATTCTGTGTTCCTACACTGCACATTATTGTGGTTCAGGAGTCAAATGCTTTCTGTGAGGTCTTGACACCACATTTGTATCACCTACTAGACATTTATTAACTTGGTGTTTTGGAGGTATTTCTAGAAGGCGATGAGCTGAAATACAGGCAGGCTGTGACTCAGATATGAGGTGATATACTGTACAGGCAGGCTGTGACTCAGATATGAGGTGATAAACAGGCAGGCTGTGACTCAGATATGAGACTAATATACCGTACAGGCAGGCTGTGACTCAGATATGAGGTGATATACTGTACAGGCAGGCTGTGACTCAGATATGAGGTGATAAACAGGCAGGCTGTGACTCAGATATGAGGTGATATACAGGCAGGCTGTGACTCAGATATGAGGTGATATACAGGCAGGCTGTGACTCAGATATGAGGTGATATACAGGCAGGCTGTGACTCAGATATGAGGTGATATACAGGCAGGCTGTGACTCAGATATGAGGTGATAAACAGGCAGGCTGTGACTCAGATATGAGGTGATAAACAGGCAGGCTGTGACTCAGATATGAGGTGATAAACAGGCAGGCTGTGACTCAGATATGAGACTAATATACCGTACAGGCAGGCTGTGACTCAGATATGAGGTGATATACAGGCAGGCTGTGACTCAGATATGAGATATATACTGTACAGACTGGCTGTGACTCAGATATGAGGTGATAAACAGGCAGGCTGTGACTCAGATATGAGGTGATATACTGTACAGGCAGGCTGTGACTCAGATATGAGGTGATAAACAGGCAGGCTGTGACTCAGATATGAGACTAATATACCGTACAGGCAGGCTGTGACTCAGATATGAGGTGATATACAGGCAGGCTGTGACTCAGATATGAGGTGATAAACAGGCAGGCTGTGACTCAGATATGAGGTGAAATACTGTACAGGCAGGCTGTGACTCAGATATGATGTGATATACTGTACAGGCAGGCTGTGACTCAGATATGAGGTGATATACTGTACATGCAGGCTGTGACTCATATATGAGGTGATGTACAGGCAGGCTGTGACTCAGATATCAGGTGAAATACTGTACAGGCAGGCTGTGACTCAGATATGATGTGATATACTGTACAGGCAGGCTGTGACTCAGATATGAGGTGATATACTGTACATGCAGGCTGTGACTCATATATGAGGTGATATACAGGCAGGCTGTGACTCAGATATGAGGTGATATACTGTACAGGCAGGCTGTGACTCAGATATGAGGTGATAAAGAGTTTCCTCTCACCCTCTAATCACGCCGTTACAAGGTGGAAAGTGAAATTCATAAAGGAGATAGGCTAAATATTGTATTCATGCTCGAACCTGTGCAACTACTGTTTACTACTTGTCATATAATTACATTAGGTCTTTTGAAGGTACATTGTCCATGGTAAACAGAGAGCTGTTCCCCATAGGCTTACCTGACCAAAGGCAGCTATCAGAATGCTTTAGCTAAACCTGAGCAGGGAGACTGGTGAGGGACATCTGTAGGGCATGGAGGCACGTATGTCCACCCACCTCAGGAGGGCACACAGCCCACAGGACTGGATATCACACATGGACCAGCATTCTGTGTTCCTACACTGCACATTATTGTGGTTCAGGAGTCAAATGCTTTCTGTGAGGTCTTGACACCACATTTGTATCACCTACTAGACATTTATTAACTTGGTGTTTTGGAGGTATTTCTTGAAGGCGATGAGCTGAAATACAGGCAGGCTGTGACTCAGATATGAGGTGATATACTGTACAGGCAGGCTGTGACTCAGATATGAGGTGATATACTGTACAGGCAGGCTGTGACTCAGATATGAGGTGATATACTGTACAGGCAGGCTGTGACTCAGATATGAGGTGATATACAGGCAGGCTGTGACTCAGATATGAGGTGATAAACAGGCAGGCTGTGACTCAGATATGAGGTGATATACAGGCAGGCTGTGACTCAGATATGAGGTGATATACTGTACAGGCAGGCTGTGACTCAGATATGAGGTGATAAACAGGCAGGCTGTGACTCAGATATGAGGTGATATACAGGCAGGCTGTGACTCAGATATGAGGTGATATACAGGCAGGCTGTGACTCAGATATGAGGTGATATACTGTACAGACTGGCTGTGACTCAGATATGAGGTGATATACTGTACAGCAGGCTGTGACTCAGATATGAGGTGATATACTGTACAGACTGGCTGTGACTCAGATATGAGGTGATATACAGGCAGGCTGTGACTCAGATATGAGGTGATATACAGGCAGGCTGTGACTCAGATATGAGGTGATATACTGTACAGGCAGGCTGTGACTCAGATATGAGGTGATATACAGGCAGGCTGTGACTCAGATATGAGGTGATATACTGTACAGGCAGGCTGTGACTCAGATATGAGGTGATATACAGGCAGGCTGTGACTCAGATATGAGGTGATATACTGTACAGGCAGGCTGTGACTCAGATATGAGGTGATAAACAGTTTCCTCTCACCCTCTAATCACGCCGTTACAAGGTGGAAAGTGAATTTCATAAAGGAGATAGGCTAAATATTGTATTCATGCTCGAACCTGTGCAACTGCTGTCTACTACTTGTCATTCCGGCTTCTCCAGTATTACAGCAGCTCAAAATGTGCAGTGGCATTGTGATGCACATTTGACTGCGGATCAATTCACAGTAAAACAATCAATTCACCCATGTGTTTATGCCACAAACAGATGCAGATGAAAGTTGATCGCTGAAAGAAAAGCAATATGCTCGGGGGGGGGAAGATTCTCGCCATGTCACAGGCTCTTCAATTTCCACAACAACAAAAAACTATTGGGAAATGGAGAGGCACACGTGGAGGATAGAGGTATGCATTATGGATCTGAATTTCACATTCATTCAAAGGGAGCTATGATAATAGTAAGAAAAATGGATGAGTGTGTCAATGCAAACAGTATTGTCAATAGCTGTCCTTTCCAGGGGGAGTTTAACAGACGGAATGATAATTACAGCTTGCCTTTGTTGCTCTTATCTCTCACCTGCAGAAATGTCCAATTTATGCAGGCTGCACCCTGGGCTGGCAAAGTTGATGCTCCCCAGAGAAAGATGGTAGCATGTTCCAGACAATATAAACTAACCTGGGGACAACTCAAGGTTGATTTAGAGCGAGGAGCAACAAGCAATTTAATGCTGAACCTGCAACCACACTGATCTTGCCCTTACACTGACATTATTCCCTCTAAGAAAGAATATGTCGGCGCATACCTGTGTATTACCTAGGAGACCGGTATTGCACTGCTCTGGTCAGGTGAGAATTAAAATGCAAATGTCACCTGATTGGAAAGAAGAATGGATTAAATGTCAGTCGATCTTCCCAGGATCTGTCGGTGATAATAACTATGGCTAGTGCATAGACAAGGTGGAACGATATGAAATAGGAAACATTCTCTGAATAGAGAGCATAACCCCACGTAGACCAATAATCCCTTATAGGAACTGACGACTTGTTATGTCACCACTGTGATAGTGCTTTTTCTTTAGTTTTATCCTCTTGTGAGACTTCTATCTATAGCGACTCACTTACAGCCTGTATTCTTGAATCACGAACCACAGTCATTATCAGACCCTGCAGTGAAAGGAGACAAGACCAAATCAAAATGTGTCATTACAGTAATATGAAAATTATAATTGGGTGGAATGGGAGTATTGGATACATGCTGTACAAAGTTATTTTGGGTGATCATGTCCGCAAGCATTTCCACAGTCAGAAAAAAAACAGGGCTGTTGTTCTGAATTTGTTTAACTTTTATTTAACTAGGCAAGTCAGTTAAGAACAAATTCTTATTTACAATGACGGTCTACCGGGGAACAGTGCCTTGTTCAAGGGGAGAACGACAGATTTTTTACGTTGTCAGGTCTGGGATTTCATCCAGCTACCTTTCAGTTACTGGCCCAACGCTCTAACCACTAGGCTACCTGCCACCCCAAGTAGCCTGGTACCAGCCTCTGGCATGACCCGCCTTTCTGGCTCAACCTGCGTATTCCTCCAAAGCTCAGTTGTCCTGAATCTGCACAACTCTGCCAGGACCTAGGATCAGGGGAGACACTCAAGTGTTTTAGTACTATATCTCTTGACACAATGATGAAAATAATCATGGCCTCTAAACCTTCAAGCTGCATACTGGACCCTATTCCAACTAAACTACTGAAAGAGCTTCTTCCTGTGCTTGGCCCTCCTATGTTAAACATAATAAACGGCTCTCTATCCACCGGATGTGTACCAAACTCACTAAAAGTGGCAGTAATAAAGCCTCTCTTGAAAAAGCCAAACCTTGAACCAGAAATATAAAAAACTATTGGCCTATATCGAATCTCCCATTCCTCTCAAAAGAAAATTGAAAAAGCTGTTGCACAGCAACTCACTGCCTTCCTGAAGACAAACAATGTATACGAAATGCTTCAGTATGGTTTTAGACCCCATCATAGCACTGAGACTGCACTTGTGAAGGTGGTAAATTACCTTTTAATGGTGTCAGACC
Organism: Salmo trutta; assembly: GCF_901001165.1. Classification (NCBI taxonomy): domain Eukaryota; kingdom Metazoa; phylum Chordata; class Actinopteri; order Salmoniformes; family Salmonidae; genus Salmo; species Salmo trutta. Next base: position 43,500,832 of record NC_042980.1, read on the forward strand.
GAGGCTCTGCATCTGTCCTCATGATCCTAGACCTTAGTGCTGCTTTTGATACCATCGATCACCACATTCTTTTGGAGAGACTGGAAACCCAAATTGGTCTTCACGACAAGTTCTGGCCTGGCTTAGATCTTATCTGTCGAACAGATATCAGTTTGTCTCTGTGAATGGTTTGTCCTCTGACAAATCAACTGTAAATTTCGGTGTTCCTCAAGGTTCCGTTTTAGGACCACTATTGTTTTCACTATATATTTTACCTCTTGGGGATGTCATTCGAAAACATAATGTTAACGTTCACTGCTATGCGGATGACACACAGCTGTACATTTCAATGAAACATGGTGAAGCTCCAAAATTGCCCTCGCTGGAAGCCTGTGTTTCAGACATATGGAAGTGGATGGCTGCAAACTTTCTACTTTTAAACTAGGACAAAACAGAGATGCTTGTTCTAGGTCCCAAGAAACAAAGAGATATTCTGTTGAATCTTACAATTAATCTTGATGGTTGTACAGTCGTCTCAAATAAAACTGTGAAGGACCTCGGCGTTACTCTGGACCCTGATCTCTCTTTTGACGAACATATCAAGATCGTTTCAAGGACAGCTTTTTTCCATCTGCGTAACATTGCAAAGATCAGATATTTTCTGTCCAAAATTGATGCAGAAAAATTGATCCATGCTTTTGTTACTTCTAGGTTAGATTACTGCAATGCTCTACTTTCCGGCTACCCGGATAAAGCACTAAATAAACTTCAGTTAGTGCTAAATACGGCTGCTGGAATCCTGACTAGAACCCCAAAAATGTGATCATATTACTCCAGTGCTAGCCTCCTTACACTGGCTTCCTGTTAAGGCAAGGGCTGATTTCAAGGTTTTACTGCTAACCTACAAAGCATTACATGGGCTTGCTCTTACCTATCTTTCTGATTTGGTCCTGCCGTACATACCTACACGTACGCTACGGTCACAAGACGCAGGAATCCTAATTGTCCCTAGAATTTGTAAGCAAACAGCTGGAGGCAGGGCTTTCTTGTATAGAGCTCCATTTTTTATGGAATGGTCTGCCTATCCATTTGAGAGACGCAGATTTGGTCTCAACCTTTAAGTCTTTATTGAAGACTCATCTCTTCAGTAGGTCCTATGATTGAGTGTAGTCTGGCCCAGGAGTGTGAAGGTGAACGGAAAGGCACTGGAGCAACGAACCACCCTTGCTGTCTCTGCCTAGCCGGTTCCCCTCTCTCCACTGGGATTCTCTGCCTCTAACCCTATTACAGGGGCCGAGTCACTGGCTTACTGGTGCTCTTCCATGCCGTCCCTAGGAGGGGTGCGTCACTTGAGTGGGTTGAGTCACTGACGCGATTTTCCTGTCTGGGTTGGCGCCCCCCCTTGGGTTGTGCCGTGGCGGAGATCTTTGTGGGCTATGTCTCAGGATGTTAAGTTGGTGGTTGAAGATATCCCTCTAGTGGTGTGGGGGCTGTGCATTGGCAAAGTGGGTGGGGTTATATCCTGCCTGTTTAGCCCTGTCCGGGGGTATCATCGGATGGGGCCACAGTGTCTCCTGACCCCTCCTGTCTCAGCCTCCAGTATTTATGCTGCAGTAGTTTGTGTCGGGGGGCTAGTCTGTTATATTTGGAGTATTTCTCCAGTGTCTTGTGTGAATTTAAGTATGCTCTCTCTAATTCTCTCTTTCTTGCTTTCTTTCTTTCTCTCTCTTGGGGGACCTGAGCCCTAGGACCATGCCTCAGGACAACCTGGCCTGATGACTCCTTGCTGTCCCCAGTCGACCTGGTCGTGCTGCTGCTCCAGTTTCAACTGTTCTGCCTGCGGCTATGGAACCCTGACCTGTTCACCGGACGTGCTACCTGTCCCAGACCTGCTTTTTTCAACTCTCTAGAGACAGCAGGAGCGGTAGAGATACTCTCAATGATCAGCTATGAAAAGCCAACTGACATTTACTCCTGAGGTGCTGACCCGTTGCACCCTCGACAACCACTGTGATTATTATTATTTGATCATGCTGGTCATTTATGAACATTTGAACATCTTGGCCATGTTCTGTTATAATCTCCACCCAGCACAGCCAGAAGAGGACTGGCCACCCCTCATAGCCTGGTTCCTCTCTAGGTTTCTTCCTAGGTTTTGGCCTTTCTAGGGAGTTTTTCCTAGCCACCGTGCTTCTACACCTGCATTGCTTGCTTTTTGGGGTTTAAGGCTGGGTTTCTGTACAACACTTTGAGATATCAGCTGATGTAAGAAGGGCTATATAAATAAATTTGATTTGATTTGAACAGGACTGACCACCTTTAATGAGCTCTTTCTGGTATGACCAGTGCTTGACTTGGGCAGGAGCTCTCCTGAGTACCAGTAACTCAAACGTTCTACTGCTTGAGCTTCTGTTCCTCCAGCTTGGTCTCATAGAATAGATGTAACATATTAAAAGTAAATCCGGGACACTCAAATGAGTATGATATGCCATGTTACGTTTGGTATGGTTACAGAAGGTTTCTGATGGCAAAAAACGAAAAGATGGTGATTGGTTGGTTGGGGTGGGGCGTATAACGCAAACATCTAGCAACCCAAAATGTGCGTGTTTGAATCTCATCACAGACAACGTTAGAATTTTAGCTAATTAGTAATTGTTCAACTATTTACTACTTTTTAGCTACTTTGCAACAACTACTTAGCATGTTATCCAACCCTTCCCCTAACCCCAACCTTAACCTTTTTATCCAACCCTTCCCCTAACCCCAACCTTAACCTTTTTAGCTAACCCTTCCCCTAACCCCAACCTTAACCTTTTTAGCTAAACCTTCCCCTAGCCCCAACCTTAACCTTTTTATCCAACCCTTCCCCTAACCCCAACCTGAACCTTTTTATCCAACCCTTCCCCTAACCGCAACAACCTTTTTATCTAACCCTTCTCTTAACCCCAACCTTAACCTTTTTAGCTAAACCTTCCCCTAACCCCTGCCCTAGGTAACATTAGCAACAACAAATTGGAATTCGCAACATATCAAACATTTAGCAAATTCCTAACATATCATATGAATTGTTATTTGTAACATATCATACGAAATGGATGATGGACATCCACAAATGAATACATACCATGCCAAACGTAACATATCACACTAAATGCAGTATCTCGGATTTATGTACAGAATAATAAGAAATGCTCTGAGACCAGGTTGGTTCCTCTTATAGAATATTAGTTTAAAAGTATTGTGGAGCTCCTGCATCTAAATATAACAATTTGCACCCAAAATTTCAGTCCAAGTCAAGCACTGGGTCACCACTCTACCCAAACCCTCACAGGTTTCATCAGTCTTTTTATATTTATTCCTATTCCGACATTTTTCTATGATCCACACACTATCTCTACTGCACATCCAGATGTATTCGGAACAACATCCACAAGCACGTTTTCATCTCCAGCTCTCTGCTCAGTGCGCTCACATCAGTAAGTGAGTCACGTACCAGCGGAACAGCCCTCCTTCAATGCGAACTTGCCAGACCTATTGGAGAAAACCCCCAAGGCAGGATCTGTCACTGTTTCACTCATTGGCTGAAAGACGATCAGAAACATGTTAAATGCACCAAGATATAAACTGGAGTCGGTGTAGGGCGTATTGAGGATTCTAGAGGTAACCAGATCTCAATGCCAAGACGAGCTGTTTTCAACTGTTGACGTGACTGGAGAATTGAACACAGAAAAAAAAAATATATATTTTTTTGAGCATATCGGAAAATCTACAACGTTGTGCACCTGATTTCTTGGATTTGTGTAACCTCTAAAGAGGCAGTGTTGATGCTCTTACCCCGAATCAATGCAGGATGCAAGAGCACAAGGTCCAACTGGACTGGATTACCGGATTACTGGACTGATTATAGGACAATTATCGGGCAAAAGTCCTTATCGCTCTCCAGATGTTCGTGAATGAAAGGATGTAAAACGTGGTCCCGAAGGAGCATATTTATTGGTGCATCTGCTATAGGATACTTTATGGGTTAGTTCATGTAGCCTACATGTTCATAACCTATATGCAACAGTGTGTAGCCTAGCTCTCACAGGAGAAGAAAAAAGTATACTGTGTACTGTAGATGGTAGCCGGCTACGCTGTAAAATGTGTAGTTAAATGAATGAATATCTCCGTATTTTTCTGTAAACTAGGTGTAGATGCCGCATGGGCTTTGCGCATTTGTACTGCCTAACCTTCAGCATAGAGTGTTGAACAAACGGTTGTAACCTTGTAGCAACAAGGGAAATCATGAACGCTTTAAAATCACTAAATATATTTTATTCATCGCACAAGTGAATCACGTCTGCCACATGTTCAATTGTGTATTGCTTTAGGCGAATGCGTGATATGTCTTTGGGCGTTCATCTTTGTTTACAGAAAGAGTTCATCATAGCTGTTTATGGCATGTGAAGGAGGTTAGAATAACCGCGTAAAAGAGGGAAAAGGCTGCCTCATAAATCGATTAAATATCCTCTGTCGTCTTGGATACAAAACGACCTGTCTCTTGTGATTTTAGTCGTAGTCTGGCACCTGGACAAATCAACAGGTTGGAAGTTAAAAGGGACATTTTTTAAGCACGCGCATCCTACACAGTAAAGGGATATGCGTCTTCCTGTTCTATTTTTCCTTCTCTTCTGGGCTAAAGCCCGGACACTGAAAAATCTCAATTATTCTGTTCCGGAGGAGCAGGGACCTGGAACTGTTATCGGAAACATTGCTAAGGATGCCGGATTTGGACCCGTGGAGAAAGGAAAAAAATCGAACTTTCGAGTTCTGGAGAATTCTGCTCCACATCTCATTGATGTGGATTCGGAGAGTGGGCTGCTTTTTACCAAACAGCGGATTGACAGGGAGACATTGTGCAAACGCAACCCCAAGTGTCAGCTCTCCATGGAAGTGTTTGCCAACGACAAGGAAATATGCATGATCAAGATTGATGTAGTGGATATAAACGACAACTCCCCCAGTTTCCCCTCAGATCACATCAATATTGATATTTCAGAGAATGCAGCTGCTGGGACACGGTTCCCTTTAACAATTGCACACGACTCAGATTCTGGACAAAACGGAATAAAGACTTATCAGGTCACCAGAGATGATTACAATACATTTTCTTTGGACTTGAAATTGAGGGGTGATGGAACCATCTATCCTGAATTGGTGGTTCAGCGCCCTCTAGATAGGGAAGATCAGTCTCATCACACCCTCCTTTTGACAGCCATTGATGGAGGCGAGTATCCAAGATCAGGGTCCATGCAAATCAATGTGAGAGTTACTGATTCAAATGATAATAGCCCGGTATTTGACAAACCCGGCTACATGCTGGAGCTTCCTGAAAACTCACCGCCTGGAAGAATGCTGATAGATGTGAATGCAACTGACCAAGATGAGGGCAGCAATGGACAGATAGTCTATTCTTTCAGTGGATATGCATCCGATAGAGTCCAGGAGTTGTTTTACATTGATCCCAACACAGGTGTCATTAAGATTCAGGGAGAAATTGACTATGAGGATAATCCAACCATTGAATTTGACGTGCAGGCCATGGACCTGGGGCCTAACCCCATCCCTGGCCATTGTAAGATTTCAGTCAAAGTGCTTGACAAGAATGATAACTGGCCCGTTATAAGTTTTGTCTCCGTCCGCCAGGGAGCTATCAGTGAGGCAGCGCCTCCAGAATCTGTCATCGCCCTGGTGAGAGTCACTGATAAGGATTCTGGGAGGAATGGCCAGCTCCAGTGCAGGGTGCTTGGCAATGTACCATTCAGGCTGCAGGAAAACAACGATAATTTTTACACTCTGCTCACAGACAGACCTCTAGACAGGGAACTGAAAGACGAATATAATGTGACCATAGTGGCCAGAGACAACGGAATACCTTCGTTGAATTACACCAAATCGTTCACAGTGAAAATCTTAGATGAGAATGATAACGCACCACGTTTCACCAAGACAGTGTACGTGCTGCAGGTGCCTGAGAATAACATCCCAGGGGAGTACTTAGGCTCAGTTCTGGCTCATGATCCAGATATAGGTCAGAATGGAACTGTGTCTTACTCCATTTTACCGTCGCACATCGGAGACGTGTCAGTTTACACCTACGTGTCTGTCAATCCTACCAACGGAGCCATATACGCATCAAGGTCTTTCAACTACGAACAAACTAAGTTCTTTGAGTTCAAAGTTCAAGCTAAAGACGCAGGGTCTCCTCATATGGAGGGCAGTGCCACCGTCAGGGTCAGTGTGCTTGACGTCAATGACAATCTACCAGTTATTGTATTACCCCTCCTGCTAAATGATACTGCGGAAATCATGGTACCTAGAAATGTAGGCCTGGGGTACATAGTGACCACAGTGAGAGCAGTCGATCAGGACCACGGGGAGAGCGGTCGTCTGACCTACGAGATTTGGGAGGGTAACGAGGAGCACCTGTTTGAGATGGACCCTGTGGCCGGCGAGGTGAGGACTGCCCATGCTGTGTGGGAGGACGTGGCCCCAGCTGTAGAGCTGGTAGTGAAGGTAACCGATCACGGCAAGCCCCCGCTGTCTGCCGTGGCTAAGCTGATCATTAAGGCCAACACAGGAGCCATGACAGCAGGGGAGTCCAGCGCCAGCGGGGAGCAGCAGCACTGGGACATGTCCCTGCCCCTCATCATCACCCTCTGCATCATCTCCCTCATGCTCCTGGCTGTCATGACTACCATCGCCGTTAAGTCCAAGCATCAAGATAAGGAGGCTGAGAATTATAACTGCCGTATGGCCGAGTACTCCAACTCCAATCCCCCGGTTGGAAACGGCAAGAAGAAGAGGATCAACAAGAGCGACATCATGCTGGTGCAGAGCGAGGTGGAGGAGAGGGACTCTGTGAGCAGGATGAACGTGGTGAGCAGCCCGTCTCTCATCACCTCACCTATCTGTTTCGACTACCAGGCGACCAGCCCACTGCCTCTCACGCTGCCCAGGTCAGAGGTCATGTACCTGAAAACCACTTTCAACAGCCTGACGGTACCTCGGGCTGGCTGTCACTCAAGCTTTGCGGGGCTTACCACAGAGACTCCTATGAATAGAATGTCAGTGATACAGGTAAGAAACAGAATCATTGTTAGCCTTTTATTCTCCATTCATGAATTCTAATCTGCCACAAGAGAGGTAATTCTTCAAATCAATACTCTCAGGCACCATGCAATCACACATCCTTCTGATAATTTTTATTCCCTGTCTAGCGCCTTACAATATTTCCAATTGAAGGACTTAAAAAATGTAGCCGATACAGGATAATACGCCATATTGAAGAAATATATTCAAATATATGTTGGCACCGGTTGTTATCGTGCTTGAATAGACTGTTTGCAATCAACTTCCTCCTCCACAGAGATCCTAACCATTTGGCCCATTATGAGTTGCTTCTAGCAGCACCTTACAGGTGGTCTGAATAATCAGAAACCCATTTCTGTTAGATATGCAAACCATGTGAGTCTTGGACTGCGCTGCTGTGCTGCCACTGCCAGAGCCGTCTGTGAAAACAAAACCCTGCCCGAAATGTGGGATTGGACGGCAGCTTGTCTGATCACATTAGTGAAATATTATGTGCCAGACAGCTAGATGCATACAGCATAACCTTACAATACCATTTCTTGCCCTCCACAAACATGGGACAGTTCCATAAATCCAAATCCAATGTTTGCACGATAAGGCCTTTACCAGGGTCCAGCTCTACCTTGTACAAAATCACAGGGTTGCTTATGCAAGCCAGCATATTCAATTGACAAGGAATGCATGTAATTGTATTTAGCACAGCAGTGTTTTTCAGTTGTTAATGATGTAAATATCTAGGACAGTCTTCGAGATGACAACACTGATGACAAGGTCTGTTGCTAGGGCATGTTGCTAGGGCATGTGGGTGTGATCAACACAAACACAATAATTCTCATGATAAGTAGAAACGTGGATGCAGATGACAGTGGCTGCTGCATTACTGCTCACCCTCGCCAAGCAGGCACATATAGTATGGACATGAAGGAGATTTGTTCTTTTCAGGGTGCCACTTTGGAATATATATTTATTACCATGTTTCATATATTCCTAAATGATTCAAATGTACAGATCAGAATTCAGGCCAAGCCATAGCTATGGGCATGTCCTTTAAATATCTCATGTTGCATACATAAAAGGAGAAAAAAAATGTCTGGAGCACAATAAACTAATAATTCTCTCTGATTTTATTCTCAGACGGATAATTTTCCTTCGGAGCCGAATAACATGGCCAACAGGCAACCATTTGCTCAAAGGTAAGGTCGCTAAATGATAACTACCTAACCACCTCAATATGCATCGTAGTCAATATCAAGGCATCAGGCCAAGCATGTCAAATAGGGCGCAGAGGCGATCACAAGAAAGATAGACACTTCCACCAGTGAGTTATTTTTTATTTCATGTTTCTCTCCCCATCCTGCAGCAGCTCAACTTTTAAGGATGCAGAGCGAGCGAGCCTCCGAGACAGTGGCCATGGTGATAGTGACCAGGCTGATAGTGACCTGGATACTAATAAAGGCTGTGCCTGCAACACGTCTGCCAGGGAGGCCCTCAAGATGAAAGCCACAGCAGTTAATGGCCAGCCTCTTGACCAGGGTGAGTGGAAGCTCTCTCTCTCTGACATCGTGAAGACACTTAACAGACCCTTGTATCAGACCCCTGCACCAAGCCAACATGCACTACAAACACGTGTGTTGACAGTCTGTCTATCCCTAATCCTACAGAACCGCTCTCAGTGTAAAGCTAAAGTAAATGATGATTACACTGTGTACACCTCAAAGAGATTACTGAAATCGTAATACTTAAAAGAGATTGTAACAGTATGAATTCTTTGCAGCAGTAATGAAATCTTAGCTCTGTGAGACAGCTTCATATTGTAGCTCAGTGCTGGTGCAGAAATGTTGAACTACACTGCCAAGATTACATGAAGGCGCCATAGTGGAAAATAGATGATAGTTAAGCGGATAAAAGGGTCCATTGACTGAAGGAAATGATGTTCAAACATCCTCTGCCAGCTTTAGCAATCAAACGAGCTCATATGCATTGTAAAGTGTACCTCTATGGCTGTCTCATTTGAACATTTCATTATTTGATTATGAACTTTCTGCAAGCCTTGCTTGAATCACAAGACAGGGACAAAAGAGCATGACAGACACTTTCAGTACAAACAGACATGTAGCTTTTGGTGACTGCTGACAGAATGCTTTCTTTCTAAGGTGCCTTTAATGGACTGTTAGAATGGTAAAGATGTACGTACGATAGGGAATGATAAATAGGACTATTTCGTGCCAGTTATGTCAAAAGTCTTGTTGATGTTCTCAATACATACAAGCGTTGATGAGTTTGAAACACTTTCCACCAGTCAAGTGCTTTTCACCACTTGTCGGATTATGATTGGTTTATGTAGCTCTTTTTCTGTGTGATACGATGAGGCACATTTCCCATTTACATCTTTCAAACCAAGACGTTTTTTTGTCAACTTTAGCATCTCGTCAACTTTAGCACCTCGCCAAGTTTAGCATCCCGTCAACTTTAGCATCTCGCCAAGTTTAGCATCCCGTCAACTTTAGCATTGTGCCAAGTTTAGCATCCTGTCAACTTTAGCATCCCTCCAACTTTAGCATTGTGCCAAGTTTAGCATCTCGCCAACTTTAGCATCCCGCCAACTTTAGCATCCTGCCAACTTTAGCTTCCTGAGTGGCGCAGCAGTATAAGGCACGGCATCTCAGTGATGGGACAAGACTGTAACTACCAATTGGATATTACGAAATTGGGGAGAAAAAGGGGTGAAATAAAATAGAGAAATGAATTTACTTCTGGTGTACCAACATGCAATGTTGGTGTGATCAAGTTGTAAGCCGTAGGCAGAACTTTATCGCAATAATGACTAGGTTGGTTATACATTTCATTAATAACAAAAAGTAGGCAAAAAGTTGACGGGATGCTAAAGTTGATGGGATGTTAAAGTTGGCGGGATGCTAAAGTTGATGGGATGTTAAAGTTGGCGGGATGCTAAAGTTGATGGGATGTTAAAGTTGGCGGGATGCTAAAGTTGATGGGATGTTAAAGTTGGCGGGATGCTAAAGTTGATGGGATGCTAAAGTTGGCGGGATGCTAAAGTTGATGGGATGTTAAAGTTGGCGGGATGCTAAAGTTGATGGGATGTTAAAGTTGGCGGGATGCTAAAGTTGACGGGATGCTAAAGTTGATGGGATGTTAAAGTTGGCGGGATGCTAAAGTTGACGGGATGCTAAAGTTGATGGGATGCTAAAGTTGATGGGATGTTAAAGTTGACGGGATGCTAAAGTTGATGGGATGTTAAAGTTGGCGGGATGCTAAAGTTGATGGGATGTTAAAGTTGGCGGGATGTTAAAGTTGATGGGATGTTAAAGTTGGCGGGATGCTAAAGTTGGCGGGATGCTAAAGTTGGCGGGATGCTAAAGTTGACGGGATGCTAAAGTTGGCGGGATGCTAAAGTTGATGGGATGTTAAAGTTGGCGGGATGCTAAAGTTGATGGGATGTTAAAGTTGGCGGGATGCTAAAGTTGGCGGGATGTTAAAGTTGGCGGGATGTTAAAGTTGGCGGGATGCTAAAGTTGGCGGGATGTTAAAGTTGATGGGATGCTAAAGTTGATGGGATGCTAAAGTTGATGGGATGCTAAAGTTGGCGGGATGTTAAAGTTGGCGGGATGCTAAAGTTGGCGGGATGTTAAAGTTGATGGGATGCTAAAGTTGATGGGATGTTAAAGTTGATGGGATGCTAAAGTTGATGGGATGCTAAAGTTGATGGGATGCTAAAGTTGATGGGATGTTAAAGTTGACGGGATGCTAAAGTTGGCGGGATGCTAAAGTTGATGGGATGCTAAAGTTGATGGGATGCTAAAGTTGACGGGATGCTAAAGTTGACGGGATGCTAAAGTTGACGGGATGCTAAAGTTGACGGGATGTTAAAGTTGATGGGATGCTAAAGTTGATGGGATGTTAAAGTTGGCGGGATGCTAAAGTTGATGGGATGTTAAAGTTGACGGGATGTTAAAGTTGATGGGATGCTAAAGTTGATGGGATGCTAAAGTTGACGGGATGCTAAAGTTGACGGGATGCTAAAGTTGGCGGGATGCTAAAGTTGATGGGATGCTAAAGTTGACGGGATGCTAAAGTTGGCGGGATGCTAAAGTTGGCGGGATGTTAAAGTTGATGGGATGCTAAAGTTGGCGGGATGCTAAAGTTGATGGGATGCTAAAGTTGATGGGATGTTAAAGTTGGCGGGATGCTAAAGTTGGCGGGATGCTAAAGTTGATGGGATGCTAAAGTTGATGGGATGTTAAAGTTGATGGGATGTTAAAGTTGGCGGGATGCTAAAGTTGGCGGGATGCTAAAGTTGATGGGATGCTAAAGTTGATGGGATGCTAAAGTTGATGGGATGCTAAAGTTGGCGGGATGCTAAAGTTGGCGGGATGCTAAAGTTGGCGGGATGCTAAAGTTGATGGGATGCTAAAGTTGATGGGATGCTAAAGTTGATGGGATGCTAAAGTTGATGGGATGCTAAAGTTGATGGGATGTTAAAGTTGATGGGATGCTAAAGTTGATGGGATGCTAAAGTTGATGGGATGTTAAAGTTGATGGGATGCTAAAGTTGGCGGGATGCTAAAGTTGATGGGATGCTAAAGTTGATGGGATGTTAAAGTTGGCGGGATGCTAAAGTTGGCGGGATGCTAAAGTTGATGGGATGCTAAAGTTGGCGGGATGCTAAAGTTGGCGGGATGCTAAAGTTGATGGGATGCTAAAGTTGGCGGGATGCTAAAGTTGGCGGGATGCTAAAGTTGATGGGATGCTAAAGTTGATGGGATGCTAAAGTTGATGGGATGCTAAAGTTGGCGGGATGCTAAAGTTGATGGGATGCTAAAGTTGATGGGATGCTAAAGTTGGCGGGATGCTAAAGTTGGCGGGATGCTAAAGTTGAAGCCCAGTAGTTCAACATTCTTTCCCCATCAGATCCCAAAATATAAGCTTGTTTTTACTCCGCAATGTTTGTAAACAAAGAAAATGTAAACACACTGTATAGCCTCAAAACATGGTTAAAACTATACTTCTGATATCATGGATGGTCAGTTATTGTATCCATAGCTCTGTCTTTGAATTTGAGAGTGGTTACATTTCTCTAGCCCCATCCCCCTGCTTTTTACCCAAACAGTGATGGGGAGTACACTTTGTTATTGTGTTAACTGCTTTAACAAGTGGAATCTTTTTCGCTTCACTTACAGGCGCTTAGTAACCAAGGCCTAGTCCAGACCAAAATGTGACTTGTCTTAATAACCCTCTAGAGTCCAAGCTCTGTGTTAGCCAGGGGTGGGGGGGGGGGGGGGGGGGGGGGGGGGGCGGTTCTAACATATGGAATTGTTTTAAGATGGTCATACTAAGGATCATTTATCTATTTGATTTAGAATTTTAAGACCCCTTAAGGTATTAAAAAAAATATATGAAAATATTATTGGATGAAACATTGAATTTGGCATTACTGCTATAAGCCAATAGAAACGCATCAAATAAAATATTCCCTACATGGAACAACAGTCTCAAAACGAAGTTTGTTCTGAAGTGTGTTTGTCCTTTATCTGAGAGTTATAAGAATGATCAGTAAACTATATATATATATTTTTTACATGTACAGTGCATTCGTTAAATATTCCGACCCCTTGATTTTTTCCACATTTTGTTACCTTACAGCCTTATTCTAAAATGGATTCAATTGTTTTTTTCCCTCATCAATCTACACACAATAAACAAAGCAAAAAACTGTTTTTTTAAATGGTTTCAAATTGCAAATTTAACATAAAAAACTGAAATATAATTTACATAAGTATTCAGACCCTTTGCCTTTTGGCAAACTCCAAGTGGGATGTCATGTGCTTTTTACTGAGGAGTGGCTTCCGTCTGGCCACTCTACCATAAAGGCCTGATTGGTGGAGTGCTGCAGAGATGGTTGTCCTTCTGGAAGGTTCTCCCATCAACACAGAGGAACTCTGGAGCTCAGTCAGAGTAAACATCAGGTTCTTGGTCACCTCCATGACCAAGGCCCTTCTCCCCCGATTGCTCAGTTTGGCCGGCGAGCTCTAGGAAGAGTCTTGGTCGTTCCAAACTTCTTCCATTTAAGAATGATGGAGGCCACTGTGTTCTTGGGGACCTTCCCCAGATCTTTGCCTCGACACAATCCTGTCTCGGAGCTCTAGGGACAATTCCATCGACCTCATGGCTTGGTTTTTGCTCTGATATGCACTGTCAAATGTGGGACCTTATATAGACAGGCGTGTGCCTTTATCAAATTATGTCCAATCAATTGAATTCATCACAGGTGGACTCCAATCAAGTTGTAGAAACATCTCAAGGATGATCAATGGAAACATGATGCGCCTAAGCTACATTTCGAGTCTCATAGCAAAAGGTCTGAATACTTATGTAAGTAGGGTATTTCTGTTCGTTTTTTTATATACATATGCCAACATTTCTAAAAACCCGTTTTTGCTTCGTCATTGTGGGGTATTGTGTGTAGATTGATGAGAAGGGAAAAAAATCTATTTTAGAATAAGGCTGTAACGTAACAAAATGTCTGAATACTTTCTGAATGCACTGTATTTATCCCCTTATTTATCCCTTTGCTTGTTGAACATCTCATTCCAAAATCATGGGCGTTAATATGGAGTTGGTCCCCCCTTTGCTATAACAGCCTCCTCCACTCTTCTGGGAAGGCTGTCCACCAGATGTTGGAACATTGCTGTGGAGACTTGCTTCTTTTCAGCCACGAGCATTAGTGATGTCGGGCACTGATGTTGGGCGATTAGGCCTGGCTTGCAGTTGGGGTTACAATTCATTCCAAAGATGTTTGATGGGGTTGAGGTCAGGGCTCTGTGCAGGCCAGTCCAGTTCTGCCACACCGATCTCGATAAACCATTTTGTATGGACCTCGCTTTGTGCACGGGGGGCATTGTCATGCTGAAACAGGAAAGGGCCTTCCCTAAACTCTTTCCACAAGGTTGGAAGCACAGAATCGTCTAGAATGTCATTGTATGCTGTATTGTTAAGATTTCCCTTCACTGGAACTAAGGGGCCTAGCCTAAACCATGAAAAACAGCCCCAGACTATTATTCCTCCTCCACCAAACTTTACAGTTGGCACAATGCATTGGGGCAGGTAGCGTTCTCCTGGTATCTGCCAAACCCAGATTCATCTGTTGGATTGCCAGATGGTGAAGCGTGATTCATCACTCCAGAGAATGTGTTTCCACTGCTCTGGAGTCCAATGGTGGCAAGCTTTTCAGCACTCCAGCCGACGCTTGGCATTGAACATGGTGATCTTAGGTTTGTGTGCGGCTGCTCGGCCATGGAAACACATTTCATGAAGCTACCGACGAACGGTTCTTGTGCTGACATTGCTTCCAGAGGCAGTTTGGAACACGGTAGTGAGTGTTGCAACCGGGGACAACCGAGGACAGACTACCACTTTGCGGCTGAGCCGATGTTGCTCCTTGACATTTCCACAGCACTTACAGTTGACCGGGACAGCTCTAGCAGGGTAGAAATTTGACAAACTGACAAACTGTCAGAAAGGTGGCATCCTATGACAGTGCCACGTTGAAAGTCACTGAGTGCTTTAGTAAGGCCATTCTAATGCCAATGTTTGTCCATGGCGATTGCATCGCTGTGTGCCTGATTTTATACACGTCAGCAACGGGTGTGGCTGAAATCGCCAAATCCACTAATTTAAAGTGGTGTCCACATACTTTAGTATACAGTTGAAGTCGGAAATGTACATACACTTAGGTTGGAGTCATTAAAACTTGTTTTTCAACCATTCCACAATTTCTTGTTAACAAACTATAGTTTTGGCAAGTCGGTTAGGACATCTACTTTGTACATGACACAAGTAATTTTTCCAACAATTGTTTACAGACAGATTATTTCACTTATAATTCACTGTATCACAATTCCAGTGGGTCAGAAGTTTACATAATCTAATTTGACTGTGTCTTTAAACAGCTTGTAAAATTCAAGAAAATTTTATCATGGCTTTAGAAGATTCTGTTAGGCTAATTGACATCATTTGAGTCAATTGGAGGTGTACCTGTGGATGTATTTCAAGGCCTGCCTTCAAACTCAGTTCCTCTTTGCTTGACATCATGGGAAAATCAAAAGAAATCAGCCAAGACCTCAGAAAAAAAATGGTAGACCCCCACAAGTCTGGTTCATCCTTGGGAGCAATTTCCAAACGCCTGAAGGTACCACGTTCATCTGTACAAACAATCAGAACGCAAGTATAAACACCATGGGACCACGCAGCCGTCATACCGCTCAGGAAGGAGACGCGTTCTGTCTCCGAGAGATGAACGTACTTTGGTGCGAAAAGTGAAAATCAATCCCAGAACAACAGCAAGGACCTTGTGAAGATGTTGGAGGAAACAGGTACAAAAGTATACATCCATAGTAAAACGAGTCCTATATCGACATAACCGGAAAGGCTGCTCAGCAAGGAAGAAGCCACTGCTCCAAAACCGCCATAAAAAAGCCAGACTGTGGTGGCAGCATCATGTTATGGGGGTGATTTGCTTCAGGAGGGACTGGTGCACTTCACAAAATAGATGACATCATGAGGTAGGAAAATGAAGTGGATATATTGAAGCAACATCTCAAGACATCAGTCAGGAAGTTAAAGCTTGGTCGCAAATGGGTCTTCCAAATGGAAAATGAACCCAAGCATACTTCCAAAGTTGTGGCAAAATGGCTTAAGGACAAAAAAGTCAAGGTTTTGGAGTGGCAAACACAAAGCCCTGACCTCAATCCTATAGAAAATTTGTGGGCAGAACTAAAAAAAGTGTGTGCGAGCAAGGAGGCCTACAAACCTGACTCAGTTACACCAGCTCTGTCAGGAGGAATGGGCCAAAATTCACCCAACTTATTGTGGGAATCTTGTGGATGGCTACCCGAAACGTTTGACCTAAGTTAAACAATTTAAAGGCAATGCTACTAAATACTAATTGAGTGTATGTAAACTTCTGACCCACTGGGAATGTGATGAAAGAAATAAAATCTGAAATAAATCATGCTCTCTACTATTATTCTGACATTTCAAATTCTTAAAATAAAGTGGTGATCCTAACTGACCTAAGACAGGGAATTTTTACTAGGATTAAATGTCAGGAATTGTGAAAAACAGAGTTTAAATGTATTTGGCTAAGGTGTATGTAA
Source organism: Salmo trutta (assembly GCF_901001165.1). Taxonomy (NCBI): domain Eukaryota; kingdom Metazoa; phylum Chordata; class Actinopteri; order Salmoniformes; family Salmonidae; genus Salmo; species Salmo trutta. Next base: position 43,517,115 of record NC_042980.1, read on the forward strand.
ACGTCCGACTTCAACTGTATATAGTTTATCTCCAAATATACTGTACATTACTTCTGAGGACCTGCCTAAAACAAATGAATAATGGGTTTCTTTGTGATGGTGTAAATTCAATGGATTTATTAAAATAGATGTCCATCCACATCGGCCCATATCTACTCCCACTCTTGAACCAGCAGCCATGTGCACGGGAGATATAATAGGCTGATCCCGGCAAGAACGTGGCAAAAATGGGACTGTATTAATTAGGCTCTAAAGACTATTGCCAGAATTGTTTTACAGGCAACATACAAAAGTCTGTCTGTGAAGGGGGTAATAGTCATAGTTTGTCTGCAGTCAGAAACATAGTGGAAGACATGACTTGAAATGGGGCTGGCTCTCATTTCCCATAGTCAGAGACAGAAGTGTCTTGGAATGGAATGGCTGTTGTCATCAGCTCCCTGGACAGTACTGTAGTCATCAGGTCCCTGGACAGTACTGTGGTCATCAGGTGGACAGTACTGTTGTCATCAGGTGGACAGTACTGTTGTCATCAGGTGGACAGTACTGTAGTCATCAGGTGGACAGTACTGTGGTCATCAGGTCACTGGACAGTACTGTGGTCATCAGGTGGACAGTACTGTGGTCATCAGGTGGACAGTACTGTAGTCATCAGGTGGACAGTACTGTGGTCATCAGGTGGACAGTACTGTTGTCATCAGGTGGACAGTACTGTGGTCATCAGGTCCCTGGACAGTACTGTTGTCATCAGGTGGACAGTACTGTGGTCATCAGGTGGACAGTACTGTGGTCATCAGGTGGACAGTACTGTGGACATCAGGTGGACAGTACTGTGGTCATCAGGTCCCTGGACAGTATTGTGGTCATCAGGTGGACAGTACTGTTGTCATCAGGTGGACAGTACTGTTGTCATCAGGTGGACAGTACTGTGGTCATCAGGTGGACAGTACTGTTGTCATCAGGTGGACAGTACTGTGGTCATCAGGTGGACAGTACTGTGGTCATCAGGTGGACAGTACTGTTGTCATCAGGTGGACAGTACTGTGGTCATCAGGTGGACAGTACTGTTGTCATCAGGTGGACAGTACTGTGGTCATCAGGTGGACAGTACTGTGGTCATCAGGTCCCTGGACAGTACTGTTGTCATCAGGTGGACAGTACTGAAAGTCATCAGGTAGACAGTACTGTAGTCATCAGGTGGACAGTACTGTGGTCATCAGGTGGACAGTACTGTTGTCATCAGGTGGACAGTACTGTAGTCATCAGGTAGACAGTACTGTAGTCATCAGGTGGGCAGTACTGTGGTCATCAGGTGGACAGTACTGTTGTCATCAGGTGGACAGTACTGTAGTCATCAGGTGGACAGTACTGTGGTCATCAGGTGGACAGTACTGTGGTCATCAGGTGGACAGTACTGTTGTCATCAGGTGGACAGTACTGTGGTCATCAGGTGGACAGTACTGTTGTCATCAGGTGGACAGTACTGTGGTCATCAGGTGGACAGTACTGTGGTCATCAGGTGGACAGTACTGTAGTCATCAGGTGGACAGTACAGTGGTCATCAGGTGGACAGCACTGTAGTCATCAGGTGGACAGTACTGTTGTCATCAGGTGGACAGTACTGTAGTCATCAGGTGGACAGTACTGTGGTCATCAGGTGGACAGTACTGTGGTCATCAGGTGGACAGCACTGTTGTCATCAGGTGGACAGTACTGTAGTCATCAGGTAGACAGTACTGTAGTCATCAGGTGGGCAGTACTGTGGTCATCAGGTGGACAGTACTGTGGTCATCAGGTCCCTGGACAGTACTGTAGTCATCAGGTGGACAGTACTGTTGTCATCAGGTGGACAGTACTGTGGTCATCAGGTCCCTGGACAGTACTGTAGTCATCAGGTGGACAGTACTGTTGTCATCAGGTGGACAGTACTGTGGTCATCAGGTGGACAGTACTGTAGTCATCAGGTGGACAGTACAGTGGTCATCAGGTGGACAGTACTGTAGTCATCAGGTGGACAGTACTGTTGTCATCAGGTGGACAGTACTGTGGTCATCAGGTGGACAGTACTGTGGTCATCAGGTGGACAGTACTGTGGTCATCAGGTCCCTGGACAATACAGTGGTCATCAGGTGGACAGTACTGTTGTCATCAGGTGGACTGTACTGTGGTCATCAGGTCCCTGGACAGTACTGTGGTCATCAGGTGGACAGTACTGTAGTCATCAGGTGGACAGTACTGTGGTCATCAGGTGGACAGTACTGTGGTCATCAGGTCCCTGGACAGTACTGTGGTCATCAGGTGGACAGTACTGTAGTCATCAGGTGGACAGTATTGTGGTCATCAGGTGGACAGTACTGTTGTCATCAGGTGGACAGTACTGTAGTCATCAGGTGGACAGTACTGTGGTCATCAGGTGGACAGTACTGTAGTCATCAGGTGGACAGTACTGTTGTCATCAGGTGGACAGTACTGTTGTCATCAAGTGGACAGTATTGTGGTCATCAGGTGGACAGTACTGTTGTCATCAGGTGGACAGTACTGTGGTCATCAGGTGGACAGTACTGTAGTCATCAGGTGGACAGTACTGTTGTCATCAGGTGGACAGTACTGTTGTCATCAAGTGGACAGTATTGTGGTCATCAGGTGGACAGTACTGTTGTCATCAGGTGGACAGTACTGTAGTCATCAGGTGGACAGTACTGTAGTCATCAGGTGGACAGTACTGTAGTCATCAGGTCCCTGGACAGTACTGTTGTCATCAGGTGGACAGTACTGTAGTCATCAGGTAGACAGTACTGTGGTCATCAGGTGGACAGTACTGTAGTCATCAGGTGGACAGTACAGTGGTCATCAGGTGGACAGCACTGTAGTCATCAGGTGGACAGTACTGTTGTCATCAGGTGGACAGTACTGTGGTCATCAGGTGGACAGTACTGTGGTCATCAGGTGGACAGTACTGTGGTCATCAGGTGGACAGTACTGTAGTCATCAGGTCCCTGGACAGTACTGTAGTCATCAGGTGGACAGTACTGTAGTCATCAGGTGGACAGTACTGTAGTCATCAGGTCCCTGGACAGTACTGTAGTCATCAGGTGGACAGTACTGTAGTCATCAGGTGGACAGTACTGTTGTCATCAGGTGGACAGTACTGTTGTCATCAGGTGGACAGTACTGTGGTCATCAGGTGGACAGTACTGTAGTCATCAGGTGGACAGTACTGTAGTCATCAGGTGGACAGTACTGTTGTCATCAGGTGGACAGTACTGTAGTCATCAGGTGGACAGTACTGTGGTCATCAGGTCCCTGGACAGTACTGTGGACATCAGGTGGACAGTACTGTAGTCATCAGGTGGACAGTACTGTGGTCATCAGGTGGACAGTACTGTGGTCATCAGGTGGACAGTACTGTGGTCATCAGGTGGACAGTACTGTAGTCATCAGGTGGACAGTACTGTGGTCATCAGGTGGACAGTACTGTGGTCATCAGGTGGACAGTACTGTGGTCATCAGGTGGACAGTACTGTGGACATCAGGTGGACAGTACTGTGGTCATCAGGTGGACAGTACTGTGGTCATCAGGTGGACAGTACTGTGGACATCAGGTGGACAGTACTGTGGTCATCAGGTGGACAGTACTGTAGTCATCAGGTGGACAGTACTGTGGTCATCAGGTGGACAGTACTGTGGTCATCAGGTGGACAGTACTGTTGTCATCAGGTGGACAGTACTGTTGTCATCAGGTGGACAGTACTGTAGTCATCAGGTGGACAGTACTGTTGTCATCAGGTGGACAGTACTGTTGTCATCAGGTGGACAGTACTGTTGTCATCAGGTGGACAGTACTGTGGTCATCAGGTCCCTGGACAGCACTGTAGTCATCAGGTGGACAGTACTGTAGTCATCAGGTGGACAGTACTGTGGTCATCAGGTGGACAGTACTGTTGTCATCAGGTGGACAGTACTGTGGTCATCAGGTGGACAGTACTGTTGTCATCAGGTGGACAGTACTGTGGTCATCAGGTGGACAGTACTGTTGTCATCAGGTGGACAGTACTGTGGTCATCAGGTGGACAGTACTGTGGTCATCAGGTGGACAGTACTGTAGTCATCAGGTGGACAGTACTGTGGTCATCAGGTGGACAGTACTGTGGTCATCAGGTCCCTGGACAGTACTGTGGTCATCAGGTGGACAGTACTGTTGTCATCAGGTGGACAGTACTGTGGTCATCAGGTGGACAGTACTGTGGTCATCAGTTGGACAGTATTGTGGTCATCAGGTGGACAGTACTGTTGTCATCAGGTGGACAGTACTGTGGTCATCAGGTGGACAGTACTGTTGTCATCAGGTGGACAGTACTGTAGTCATCAGGTGGACAGTACTGTTGTCATCAGGTGGACAGTACTGTTGTCATCAGGTGGACAGTACTGTTGTCATCAGGTGGACAGTACTGTGGTCATCAGGTGGACAGTACTGTGGTCATCAGGTGGACAGTACTGTGGTCATCAGGTCCCTGGACAGTACTGTGGTCATCAGGTGGACAGTACTGTTGTCATCAGGTGGACAGTACTGTTGTCATCAGGTGGACAGTACTGTGGTCATCAGGTGGACAGTACTGTGGTCATCAGGTGGACAGTACTGTTGTCATCAGGTGGACAGTACTGTAGTCATCAGGTAGACAGTACTGTGGTCATCAGGTGGACAGTATTGTGGTCATCAGGTGGACAGTACTGTTGTCATCAGGTGGACAGTACTGTTGTCATCAGGTGGACAGTACTGTGGTCATCAGGTGGACAGTACTGTAGTCATCAGGTCCCTGGACAGTACTGTTGTCATCAGGTGGACAGTACTGTTGTCATCAGGTGGACAGTACTGTAGTCATCAGGTCCCTGGACAGTACTGTTGTCATCAGGTGGACAGTACTGTAGTCATCAGGTCCCTGGACAGTACTGTGGTCATCAGGTGGACAGTACTGTAGTCATCAGGTGGACAGTACTGTAGTCATCAGGTGGACAGTACTGTGGTCATCAGGTGGACAGTACTGTAGTCATCAGGTGGACAGTACTGTAGTCATCAGGTGGACAGTACTGTTGTCATCAGGTGGACAGTACTGTTGTCATCAGGTCCCTGGACAGTACTGTTGTCATCAGGTGGACAGTACTGTTGTCATCAGGTGGACAGTACTGTGGTCATCAGGTGGACAGTACTGTTGTCATCAGGTGGACAGTACTGTTGTCATCAGGTGGACAGTACTGTGGTCATCAGGTGGACAGTACTGTTGTCATCAGGTGGACAGTACTGTTGTCATCAGGTCCCTGGACAGTACTGTGGTCATCAGGTGGACAGTACTGTGGTCATCAGGTGGACAGTACTGTTGTCATCAGGTGGACAGTACTGTGGTCATCAGGTCCCTTGACAGTACTGTGGTCATCAGGTGGACAGTACTGTGGTCATCAGGTGGACAGTACTGTTGTCATCAGGTGGACAGTACTGTGGTCATCAGGTGGACAGTACTGTAGTCATCAGGTCCCTGGACAGTACTGTTGTCATCAGGTGGACAGTACTGTGGTCATCAGGTGGACAGTACTGTTGTCATCATTTGGACAGTACTGAGGTCATCAGGTGAGCTACTTTCCACTCCATTGCTATGAGCTGTGTGTTTGTGTATGCTCAGGAAGACAGAAATGGTTGCCAGGGGGATGTGTGTGTGTGTGTGTGTGTGTGTGTGTGTGTGTGTGTGTGTGTGTGTGTGTGTGTGTGTGTGTGTGTGTGTGTGTGTGTGTGTGTGTGTGTGTTTGTGTGTGTTGTCAGGGGAAACGGCAGTGCCAGACTCTGTGGGATGTGTAAATTCAATCCCACCTTTGTGGAGCACATATTTCTGAATGTTATTCTCCAGACCCTGTCCAAAGACCAATCAAATGGAACGATATTGAAAGAGCTGTTTCATATGTGAAGAACGGAATTGACACACAGGACAGATCCTTTTTTGACTGTAATGTCAATTAATTTATAGACCTGCATTTTGTGAGATAAGATAAATGCAAAGAACAGGGTCAATGCATTTAATATGAATAGCTTGTGTTATGGATTTTTTTCTGATCTACTCAGAGTTGTGTCTTTGGTTGTACAAAATGTTGTTTTAAAGCTAAACTAATTGTTACACTAAATGGTTACTGTAAGGGTTGGCCAGTTTTATATTGAATTGACATGCAGTTTGCAGATAGTTGATCCTCTAGGGCAATCGGTTTCTGGTATGATGTATATGCTCTATAGGCCTAAAGTGCCCACATTGTGAGTTGTAGGTTGATGTGTTCTTTACCTGGAGAAGATCATATGGCCTGGAATAATTGTTTAAACTTAGTACAAAGTCACCACAAGCCCTAACAACAGGGTGGACTGAGTATTGTTTTTGAATTTTCACCTTTATCATAGACTCCTTTCAGCTTTGCGATGAATGCACCAATAGCTGTCCCCCTCGAAATCTGTATTGTCTCCAGGAGCCTCTAGCTGCGTACGTATCGGGCGTCTCTGTTGCTAGGCTTTTTCTATTTACCACGACCAGGCAGGTTCTTTGTCTTTGAAAACGTTTTTTTTTTTTCAAGCTTAGCCGTAATACCACCACCCTTGTGATCCCTTTAAATGGTTTCTTTGTGTCCCTGGCTTTTAACAAGCATCCACAAGGCACACGCCTGCAATTGTAGACCCATTAAAGATGATTAGTCTTGGAACTCTATGGTGCTTTAAGAGATTTTAATTACACTGACTCTGGCAGGTACATAGCAAAACACAGCCAGATGTCTACTCTGGCTATGTTTTGTAAGATCCCCCACAATGTCTTTAGAAATAGCTACAGTACAGCTGTTCTCTCTTAATTTGACCACTCTGTTGTCACTAAAATAAATCCTGCGTCACAGGAAATGCTAATGTGTATTTGAGTTAAAAAAATGCTTCTAAAGTGTGGTGGCTAATTTCTGCAATACCAAATGAGGAGAGTTACAAACTTCACTCACCAGTCAGAGTTATACTTAAACTACATATTTAATAATTAAGAGCTTTTGCGAAAGCCCTTTGACTTTCAATGATGCGCTATCTCTAATGAACCATTGAAAAGTGTCTACACAAAAGTACAAAGATCTTTTATAGCCAAGATACACCCCTCTCAACGTACATGACGAACCACAGATACATAGAATGGGTCACAAGGTTAAGTTTTGTATGAAAGATATCTATAATACAGCAGACAGCAACTGCTGGGTCAACAGTTTTCATTGTATAGACCAGTGTCTGGTCCTCCTACTCCAAACTGGAACCGTCTCTCCCTGGTACGGTATAGAACAGAACCATTAGCTCATGTTATCTGGAATGCTCTTTAGGCTTTATTACCCAAAGACATCGTAAATCTCTTATGTCAGTGCTATCTCATAGAGGCCCATCCTCAGTAAGACACACACACATGTAGACAATGTTCCATTCTGTCCTCCACCCTTCCTGATATTCTGCATAGCACCAGGGATATGTGAAAGACAAGCCTGACCTCTCCCCTCTCTGGATACATTCTAATGACATGTATCTCACATAAGCATATTATGCAAATAAAACATCTTAATTATCTATGTTACCCAACTAATTCTGATTCATCCGCCACAAAAGTTTCGAAATTCAACAATTTCAGACTTAATTTGCACTAACAAAAAATGTATCAACCCCTAAAAAAAAAATCCATTAATTATAATCTACATAATAATGAACATTTCGTGTTACTGCAGGAATATTTTCCTGCTGTGAGTAACTGGTCAAATTAAGATCCTACATTTGTATGTACAAAGGGAAGGTCCTAACATATGGTTGGTCTGTGTTGTGTGAGACATGGCAAATGCCCATACCATCCACCACTAAAAGATGTATCTTGGCAAGGGGTGTGCAACTCGTTTGACACAAACACACTAACTTTGATAACGAAGAGCTATTGTTTCGGTCAAGGGGAGAGTCTTCGCCTTTAAGCTGTGAAAATAAACTATCACTGTGAGTCAAGGTATGATAGTTTCCTATATTTAACCACTTTCCATATGCATTGCAAAATAAACATAAAATGCCTTGTTGGCACCTCTCTCAACAGGTGCTCAACCAATATATCAATTATTAATTGTCTGAACTCATTTGAATTCAACACACATAGTGAGAAGGCAATGTAACACTGGCTTTTTAGTCACCGCAGTCATAAAAACTGTAGTCCAAAATATCAACTGTGCAAATGCTTCCATGAACTTTTTCAATATACAGACCCCTCTCTCTACATCATTGTCAAAGACTAGTTTCTTTACAGTGTGGATAGCTACCTTTAAAAATACATTTAAATTTGTCTCTTTCCTGGTCGTACTGCCTATGTTGTGGTTGTCATACAGTGTCATCGGAAGGTATTCAGACCCCTTTACTTTTTCCACATTTTGTTACGTTACAGCCTTATTAAAAAATGGATTAAATAATTGTTTTCCTTAATCAATCTGCACACAATACCCCATAATGACAAAGCAAAAACAGTTTTTTAGAATGTTTTGCTAATTTATATTAAAAAAAGATTAAATATCACATTTACATACTGCAATGCAGTGCCTTAGACTGCTGCACCACTCAGGAGGCCATTTGGAGTTTTTTTTATAAAACATTCACAGAATGAAGACTTTTAATAACAATGCTAGATTATTTTGGGTTAACTCTTTTGAGCTCCAAGGACAGATGGAAATTAATTTCCTTAGGCATTAATCATCCAAAAACATTTCTGAGATCTAAACCTATAATCTTGTGTTCTCTGTCCATGGAATTAGTCCACTGCGCCACCAGGATGGAGCTAGGCTGACATGTTTTTTAAGCTTACAAAGCTGTTCATTTTAGTCTATTCAAACAGACCTCATTTCAAAGAAACAAGCACTCATTAAGGCCAATTAGTGGGCGAGGCCAACAAATCTGAACACACTTAACAAGATAGAGGTTAGAGAGAGTTTTATTGATGCTGAGAATGGAATGTATATGTTTTTAAATAACCATAGTAACCATGAATAGAACCATGAGGAAACCTGTAGGAAACGTTATGCTGAAGTACTGAAATTCCCGTAGAAGATTGTTGTTTCTTAACATTCTCTGAACTATTTGAGAACATTCCCAATGTCAAACCAGTTGGACAGCATTCCTAGAACATTGCCAAAATTTTAATTAAATCTAACCATGTTTGAAGTTTTAGGAAAAGTTCTGTTAAAGTAATGAAATACCAAGAATAAAAGTTTTTTTGTCAAGTTCCTTAAATGTGCTGAGATTATACCAAAGCAGAGCAACTATCCTGCAACATTCCCAGAAAGTTGTGGGAAGGTTGTTTGGTAAATAACCATAGGACAACCACGCTCTCACCAAGCTATAAGAAACATATGGTTCTCAGAACATGATGCGCTAGCTGGGATGCTTGTCAGAACACTATGTACTAGCTAGGATGGTTCTCAGAACACTACTTACTAGCTAGGATGGTTCTCAGAACACTATGTGCTAGCTAGGATGGTTCTCAGAACACTATGTGCTAGCTAGGATGGTTCTCAGAACACTATGTGCTAGCTAGGATGGTTCTCAGAACACTATGTGCTAGCTAGGATGGTTCTCAGACCTTTATGTGCTAGCTAGGATGGTTCTCAGAACACTATGTGCTAGCTAGGATGGTTCTCAGACCTTTATGTGCTAGCTAGGATGGTTCTCAGACCTTTATGTGCTAGCTAGGATGGTTCTCAGACCTTTATGTGCTAGCTAGGATGGTTCTCAGACCTTTATGTGCTAGCTAGATTGACTGTAATCTGTAGTTAGTCTGCCTTGCTGGATATGCCTTCAAAAGCACAGGGATTGTAATGTGTGGGATCCATGTTGCAGTTTTGCCAAATCGAACTGTTTCTTTTGATTTAATATGCATTTTGAATTCACATTTTCTCTTGATCGTAGTCCTGACAGACTGGAAATTGGAGTGGTTGTACTAATTCCCTAGAAATTATTTAATCATTCTTCTAAAGTTTTTATTTGAGTAGGTTTTGGAGGACATATGGGGTCTCTAGTGCTGAGATTGAGCTGGCTCTGAATTACATTTTATTATTTAATTTGAATATTTGATAATACCTCAAATGCACCCATCCCTTTGTAAAGTGATTGTCATTTAATAGCAACTTTTTAACTCTTTCTTTAGGACAAGGCAGATCTGTTCACTGCACAGATGAATGTCGTGCGCTGGGCCATTCTGACAGATGCTGGATGCCAAAGTTACGGGTAGGAGGCCAAGCAGACAGCGGCGATAATCGCACCGACCTTTTCATCCCAGTGGGAATGGAGGCCACGACGGAGACAGAGATTTATGGCAGCCTCAACCGCAGCGCAGCCAGAAAAACCCTCAGCACGTTCGGCAAGGAGCAGCGGGACAGCACCATCCTAGTGGCCAACATCAAACCCTACTTCAAGTCTCAGCGTGCCCGCAGTCCCCAGTTGCAGGAGTGCTCCTCTGTGTCCAACAGCCCCACCAAAGGGAACACACCCCTGGACTCCCACACCAAAGGGCCTAGGGAGGAGGTGGGGAGGGACGGGGAGGGGGGCTCAGACAGCAGTGCCTATGGACCCCCCGACGGCCAATGTTCACCGCCCCATACGGAATTGGAGGAGCCGTCATACATGGCTTGCGACCTCAGGCCCAAGTCCCTGTCAAACAGCCTTATCCACAGCTCTGAGATCAGATCTGGGATCATCAGCCAGGAGTGTGGGGGGATGGAGTGTGTCAGTCCAAACCAGCGGGACTCTGGGGACTGAAAGGTCAGGGTCTGGGCCTTGCTCTCATCTGGGTGCCGTGTGATGAGGTCACAGATGAATGACGGAAGGTTATTTTATGTTCACCCAGGAAGGTTCCAGACATTGTACTGTATAACCAAAAACCATCAGACATTAGCTCTGTCTTTTTTTTATTCTGTGGTTTGTTGTTAAAAGTAAAGAAAAACATGTATGTCCATGGTTCTGACTGCTGTGAGCAGAAGGGGAAGAAAATCATTGCTTTCATGCTATTATGTGTTTTCATGCTATACTGTTCAATTTAGATGTCCGTGTTTTACACAATTCAAGCTCCAATTTTGTGAGGTTGTTGAACAAATTGCTGCTGTGAAGGTATTGAGTCCTGTCTGCTTTTGTTAAGTGATATGCTTTTGTCTTCACTTACTGTAGTGTATGAAAAACACCCGCTTGGATTTATGATTTAAGTGAAATACAACGTGAAGTGTCTTATGAACGTTTAAATGCGACTCTGCTCTGGTAAACCAGGGAATGTCCCTTTTCATAAAAACCATTTGAGGTTGCTGAAAAATCAAGCCGTTTTTTACAAATGTATTTGTAATTTTATCGTCGGTTTATGTGCAAAAAAAAGCTGAGCTTTCAAGTGAATATGAGCTACTGTACTTGTGTATTGTATTAAATTTGTATACACACGTGCTACAGCGGAACACACCATGTCATTATTTTTGGACAAATGGTGCCTCGAAAGCTATCAAGCTTTATTCTGCCTGAGGATCATAATTATCTCTCTAAGGTGTGGTTCAAGGGCCGACATGATTTATCTTGCTTAATCAACTGTCAGAAAAGGCTACGACCCCACAAACACACACCAAAACGAGCCGTGACTATTTACAATAGCGGTCGAGACCCCACTCTAGTTAACTTGATATTATCATACTCATTATGCGATCATGACTCTTACCACAGTCACCTTTCTTTTTAACACCAACTAATTATCTTTAACAGCAACAAATTATCTTTAACAGCAACTAATTATCTTTAACACCAACTAATTATCTTTAACAGCACATAAATTAAATCAGACCATATGAAGTGGTTTAGTTTATTCAAGGTGTGTCGACCTCAGCTAGTGTACCTCATTACACAGCAAATCAGCCAAGTCTATGCTGCTTCTATGCTGCTCAAGCAATAAAGTATGAATGAAATATGAAATGAAAATCTCACTTTTAAAAGTTCATATCCTGTTAATTCCAAATAATGTTCTTGACTCCTCCTATACTCGTATTTGTGGGAAAAGCATCAATTGGAGAAAAAAACTCTTAAAACCCCCCACCTTAAAGTTCTATTTCAAACAGACCGTTTAAAAAATGCTTGCTATTTTCTCATAGAGCATGATGTCATCTCCCTGAGGAGGATAAGCTGGCCAACCAGCAGTCTAGAGGAGGATGAGCTGTTCAATCAGCGGTCTACTTGCGTGAATATTCAAAATGAGTATACACCCACAACATTCTGCAGTTGGGATATGCCCACACCATTTCAACACAGAAAATATGCTTTTTAGCATACCTAATTACCTTTTTTTTTTTAAGGAATACTATTTCACTCATATTGTACTGTAAGTAATTATAGGTCATATTCCATAGAAATCTTAAAACAATGGTCAGTTACTTTAAACAAGTCTCCAATGTATGTATGGTACAAGAACATTTGTTCATGTAGTAGCACTGGCGTGCCTGAATTTAAGGCCAGCTGAATCAATGTTCCTCTACCTCTGCATCACCCTGAGGAGAACCACCCTGAGGAGAATCCACCCTGAGGAGAATCACCCTGAGGAGAACCACCCTGAGGAGAATCCACCCTGAGGAGAACCACCCTGAGGAGAATCCACCCTGAGGAGAACCACCCTGAGGAGAACCACCCTGAGGAGAAACCACCCTGAGGAGAACCACCCTGAGGAGAACCACCCTGAGGAGAAACCACCCTGAGGAGAACCACCCTGAGGAGAACCACCCTGAGGAGAACCACCCTGAGGAGAACCACCCTGAGGAGAAACCACCCTGAGGAGAACCACCCCGAGAAGAACCACCCCGAGGAGAATCCACCCAGAGGAGAAACCACCCTGAGGAGAACCACCCTGAGGAGAACCACCCCGAGGAGAACCACCCCGAGGAGAACCACCCCGAGGAGAACCACCCCGAGGAGAATCCACCCAGAGGAGAAACCACCCTGAGGAGAACCACCCCAAGGAGAAACCACCCCGAGGAGAAACCACCCCGAGGAGAACCACCCCGAGGAGAACCACCCCGAGGAGAACCACCCCGAGGAGAAACCACCCCGAGGAGAACCACCCCGAGAAGAACCACCCCGAGGAGAATCCACCCAGAGGAGAAACCACCCTGAGGAGAACCACCCTGAGGAGAACCACCCTGAGGAGAACCACCCTGAGGAGAACCACCCTGAGGTAAATCACCCCGAGGAGAACCACCCCGAGGAGAAACCACCCTGAGGAGAAACCACCCTGAGGAGAACCACCCCGAGGAGAACCACCCCGAGGAGAATCACCCTGAGAAGAACCACCCTGAGGAGAAACCACCCTGAGGAGAAACCACCCTGAGGAGAAACCACCCTGAGAAGAACCACCCTGAGGAGAAACCACCCTGAGAAGAACCACCCTGAAAAGAACCACCCTGAGGAGAATCCACCCTGAGGAGAACCACCCTGAGAAGAACCACCCTGAGAAGAACCACCCTGAGGAGAACCACCCTGAGAAGAACCACCCTGAGAAGAACCACCCTGAGGAGAACCACCCTGAGGAGAACCACCCTGAGGAGAACCACCTTGAGGACAACCACCCTGAGGAGAATCACCCTGAGGAGAAACCACCCTGAGGAGAACCACCCTGAGGAGAATCACCCTGAGAAGAACCACCCTGAGGAGAGCCACCCTGAGGAGAACCACCCTGAGGAGAATCACCCTGAGGAGAACCACCCTGAGGAGAATCCACCCTGAGGAGAATCCACCCTGAGAAGAACCACCCTGAGGAGAACCACCCTGAGGAGAATCACACTGAGGAGAATCACCCTGAGGAGAATCCACTCAGAGGAGAACCACCCTGAGGAGAACCACCCTGAGGAGAACCACCCTGAGGAGAATCACACTGAGGAGAATCACCCTGAGGAGAATCCACCCAGAGGAGAACCACCCTGAGGAGAACCACCCTGAGGAGAACCACCCTGAGGAGAATCACCCTGAGAAGAACCACCCTGAGGAGAACCGCCCTGAGGAGAACCACCCTGAGAAGAATCACCCTGAGAAGAACCACCCTGAGGAGAACCACCCTGAGGAGAACCACCCTGAGGAGAACCACCTTGAGGACAACCACCCTGAGGAGAATCACCCTGAGAAGAACCACCCTGAGGAGAACCACCCTGAGAAGAACCACCCTGAGGAGAACCGCCCTGAGGAGAACCACCCTGAGGAGAACCACCCTGAGGAGAACCACCCTGAGGAGAACCACCCTGAGGAGAACCACCCTGAGAAGAACCACCCTGAGAAGTATAGAAACAGTTTGCCAAGAGAATCTCAAAAGGTATAAGAAAAATGCCACAGTGTAGTAAAATCTGCAGCAGAGGTAAGTACTTCAGGTAAAATTGATGGACAACAGCAATGATATGGCAGCCCAAAACATTTGGAACGCCTTCCTAATATTGAGTTGCACTCCCCACTTTTGCCCTCAGAACAGCTTCAATTTGCCTGCACTAACCATGGAACTGCGTGATGACACGGCCAAGTATTGCACCATGCATTGGCTTCAAACTGTTATGGCTTGGTATGCGTTCCGCTCCATAATGATTTAATTAGCCTGTGTGTCTTTTTATATATATATATATATATATTATCAACTGTAAATAATGATTCTCAACAACAACGACACGGCCGTGACAGCGTTTTACAGAGGAAGCAAATGAGGTTCGCTGGACCTTATTCATGGTTTCTTCTCATGTAAAGGTGGTGGAATTAATAGGGAATTATTAGGGAATTAAGTCAAAGTCAGAATACGACTTATCTGTAGACACACCTCCTCCACCTTAATTTATTCAATCTGTAGACACACCTCCTCCACCTTAATTTATTCGATCTGTAGACACACCTCCTCCACCTTAATTTATTCAATCTGGAGACACACCTCCTCCACCTTAATTCATTCGATTTGTAGACACACCTCCGCCTCACCTTAATTTATTCAATCTGTAGACACACCTCCGCCACACCTTAATTTATTAGATCTGTAGACACACCTCCGCCACACCTTAATTTATTCAATCTGTAGACACACCTCCTCCACCTTAATTCATTCGATTTGTAGACACACCTCCGCCTCACCTTAATTTATTCAATCTGTAGACACACCTCCGCCACACCTTAATTTATTAGATCTGTAGACACACCTCCTCCACCTTAATTTATTCGATCTGTAGACACACCTCCTCCACCTTAATTCATTCGATTTGTAGACACACCTCCGCCTCACCTTAATTTATTCAATCTGTAGACACACCTCCGCCACACCTTAATTTATTAGATCTGTAGACACACTTCCTCCACCTTAATTTATTCGATCTGTAGACACTCCTCCACCTTAATTTATTCAATCTGTAGACACACCTCCTCCACACCTTAATTTATTCGATCTCAAACAAATAGCGAGTGAATAGCAAGCTATTTTCATGCTGAAGTTCAAAGTCAGATTCCCTTGCAGCTCATCTGGCTCTCATACGGTAGGCGACTCGACTGCGCCTCTACTGGCTATTCACTCAATGGTTTTATTTTTTATTATGACACATTGATTTCTAGTTAGATCACCGTACGCGTCAGCAGCCTCTAAAATAGGCTGTTTTTCACAATAGCCAAATGATCCCCACGAATTGGTGTTTCTATTTTCAGCTGTCTCTTATCTGAAGACGTGTGACAGTGCTGGTTTCCTGGTTAACAGGATCCTGTCATGTTACCTCCTCAGGGGGAAAACATATTCATTTTGATTTTGATTTGCATTTGTTTCCTTTGCTAATATTGACACAATTCCAGACCGAGATGTTGCTGCTCAGCAGGCAGCTCTGATGAGCTCATTTGCATAAATTGAAATATTCTTTGAGGGGGAAATTGCGTGGGTCACCGCAACAAATTCCCATTGAAATGCCAGGAACTAACATCACATCACTCGCCCTCTACTTTATTCCTCAGAATTTTAAACCACTTGAAAGCAAAAACAGGTGACAGCAGAATGTCAATCTGAAAGTACTCAGGCAATTTCATTACATTTACCCCTGAGATCCTTCAAGATATCCCTTACTCTCAACAAATGGCTAAAGGTTAAACTCCCAAGTCAGCAGCAAATTATGCAAAATATGTTATTTGAAGAAAACACTCCTTTAATTAACACGGTGTGACAATGACTTGACATAAAACAAAATAAGTGGTGTTGAGGACCGCTGAATGCAGATTATGGACAGGCATAGCACACACTGGGACGGATGAACATGACTTGTCTTTCACAATGATTCCAGTCAGAATTAATAGGAATTACAGACAATGACAGCGATCAATGTACTACCCCCCCATTCTTCACCATTTTACACCAATTATTTATTCCGATGAAATAGGACCATTCAGTTGACATGCTTACCCTGAGCACATACGCTTTTAATTCAATAACACATAGGCGATAAGAGTTTGTCTTTACCTCCACCAAATACTGTGGGAAATGCTTCCACTTGGTTGAAAGCTGTTGGTGGGGAAAAACCCTGACAGCATGTCATAAACAATATTGAGAGAGTACCTTCCCTTCAAGTTAAAAACACCAGTCCCCATTAGTCAGCCCAAAGAGCTTTATTTCCCAATCCTCCATTCGACGTGTCTACTTTTTTTGCTGACGAAGATATGGAAATTAGGTGTGTAAATAGAAGAATTTTAAGAATGATCAAAGTGTTGAAGTAAGAAAACTTTCAGCTGATATGACAGGACAAGAAAAACTACATTATTGTAAAGACTTAGTGTCTTTTTTTCCCCTTTTTTTTTTTACAGTGTTTCCAAGACTTTTGCAAACCCTCAGAATTTCACTAGGGCAGAGAGAGAGAGTATTTATCCACACTGTGTTTTATGCACTGAAAGTCAAGAGAAAAGACCTAGCAGTGGAGCAGTCTTTTTCTCTTAGAAGATCGTGACACTGTTGACTGCATGTAGTTTTCAGCCTCACCCCTGGGAATTCACACCCGTTTTATAGACCTTGTCGAACGCAAGAGAGAGATGGAGAGAAAAAAAACACTGGAGTCTACAGTCATCCTTTCTTAAGTGCTTGTTAGAATTGTGTTACTGATGGATTTTCTCTCTGGGAAGAGTTGTAATAGAGCTCCAACATGTCAATCAACAGTGAAGAGTTGTAATGCAGCTCCAACCTGTCAATCAACAGTGAAGAGTTGTAATAGAGCTCCAACCTGTCAATCAACAGTGAAGAGTTGTAATAGAGCTCCAACATGTCAAACAACAGTGAAGAGTTGTAATAGAGCTCTAACATGTCAAACAACAGTGAAGCTTTGTAATGCAGCTCCAACCTGTCAATCAACAGTGAAGAGTTGTAATGCAGCTCCAACCTGTCAATCAACAGTGAAGAGTTGTAATAGAGCTCCAACCTGTCAATCAACAGTGAAGTATTGGAATACTGCTCCAAGCTGTCAATCAACAGTGAAGAGTTGTAATAGAGCTCCAACCTGTCAATCAACAGTGAAGAGTTGTAATAGAGCTCCAACCTGTCAATCAACAGTGAAGAGTTGTAAAAGAGCTCCAACCTGTCAAACAACAGTGAAGAGTTGTAATAGAGCTCTAACATGTCAAACAACAGTGAAGAGTTGTAATGCAGCTCCAACCTGTCAATCAACAGTGAAGGGTTGTAATGCAGCTCCAACCTGTCAATCAACAGTGAAGAGTTACAGATCAAGACAGGATAGAGAATCAAGGAAGTTTCAGCGGAACTTCTGATTGTCTCCTTTATTGGTCAAAACATCAATGTCTCTCTTACTACTGTCCTCTGTAGAGAAGAGTAGAGTAGAGTTGTAGAGTAGTAGGGACACTCAAAGTCAATATTAAATGAATCATTGTTTATTGTCAGCAAGTTGGAGAGGTCACAGTCAAACTTAGATGTATAAAGTACCGGTCTGAATTGAGCTCTAACGGGGCAGTCCCGTTAGTTCCCTTATATACTGCTTACAGACACGTTACATAGGCATAGTTCATACGGTTGGTTCCGGCATGTATCTGGCTCCGTCTCCTCTGTCAAATAGTCTAAGGAGGTCATATCTTTAACCGGACTCAGGCAGGAACCAAGGATTGTTTATGACACCAAAGTCAAGTAAGTAAAATTAAGTACAATTTCCTTCACGTTCCATCCTTTTATGACTTGTGTGATAATAATAATTACATTTTAAGGTAAGCATTGTTTAACTTCTATATCAATCTGTCTATTGAAGTAAGGGAAATCAACCCAAACCAGACACTTCATCATTTCAAGCCCTTCATTCTGGGTTGTACAATCCAGTTGGTATG
Source organism: Salmo trutta (assembly GCF_901001165.1). Classification (NCBI taxonomy): domain Eukaryota; kingdom Metazoa; phylum Chordata; class Actinopteri; order Salmoniformes; family Salmonidae; genus Salmo; species Salmo trutta. The sequence continues at coordinate 43,535,500 of NC_042980.1, forward strand.
GTGTACTATCATCTTAATTAAGGTTATACTTCTATTAATGAGAGTGTATTTATCAAAAAATACACACACACAGCATATTAAATAACACACGCTGCAGCCCATTTGGCAACTTGGGATCTTCCAAACAGGGATTCCAAACAAGTTGCAGGCGTCCACTCTGTTTGTGGGGAATTATTCTTAGCAACAGTGGCAATGTATTCGGCGAGATCAGTCACATTAGAAGAGTGATCTGGGACTAAAGTGCAATATTCATCGCCAATGATTGCACCCTTGACCTGCCAAAAGATAGTCAAGAGCCTCTCTGTTTTATTATTATTATTTTAGCATTGCCAATTTTCTCTACGTCTCTAGAGATCTCCTGAATTTGATCTAGGGCACATGCATATTGACTTTCACAGGGAAGAGTGAGAACACATGATATAAAAGTTTCATACCAACCTTGATAAGAATGAGATTGGGGCAAGGTTAGCACAAGCTACAATCTAGTGGCTCTCCTCACAATTTAGGGGCATAGCTCTGTCTCTAGAAGCCTCGCCTTTCCAAATCATAATTAGAACTATTCATAAATTATCCAACCCAAATTTAGAATGACAGTCCTCAGTGCTTCAAGTTGGTTCTATCACTTCAATTTAAGACCCTGAACTTAGCACACACCGACACTGGCAGAATGTGCATTTACGTTGACATACAGTATATTCATCTTATATTTCTACTATTAACTATTCTCAATACTTGTGGTATTGACAGATTGGTATCTCAATTCAATCTTAGTCTAAATTACTATAACTTTTGCAGTGTGCAGACCTCCACAATCAACCTGATACCCCAAATAAACCCTTTTGGATAAGCCTAAATCAATTATGGGCACGGTTAACAACCCCCCTCTATCCCGGCACTCATCCTTCTGGCGTTTCTTCATGTTCTTCTTCAGATAGTGTTTCAGTTTGTCCTCCCAATGGCACATGTTCAAAGTGGATGGCCCTAGATAATGTCTCTCACCTGAACCACCACTGTCCTTTACAGTCCATTATGTCTTGTCCGTTTTCCTACCTGTACACCAGCAAGTTCGGATGGGATCTCTCTCCACGTGGACTCATGTCCCACTCCTGAGAGAAAAGGCATGAGAGAAAAGGCAGTTGATAGCTTCGACTGGATGCTGTGTACAGGTTGATGGCTCTGACTCAGGTCTCACAGTAGAATTAGTGAAGGACCATACTGATCGCCATTTTGCATATTTACCAAAGGGCCCCAGAGGACTGGTAATTCCCCCTTTGGACACACGACTCACATCGTGATTCATGCATACAAAAAAAACAACAACACTGCCTGTTAAATCAAAAATAAACAAATTAGAATAACAAATCAAATTAGAATTATAACTTGTTAACTCCATAAGGAAATAATTGTATCCCATAAGGTAATGCTAAATGAGACTAGAGACAGGTGTCCCTCATTCACACATGGGACTAATGATAAATTATTAACCTGTTCTAATTATTAGTGTTTAGCCCATTTAAATCTCACCCAATGTCTCCAGTCTTTCTAGTGAGTGTGATCAGGCCTTACCAGGAAGTCAGAACAGAGGTCAGAGGTCAGTCAGCCCTATTAAGTGAGTGTTTATTTTCCTGTACCTCAGACATTATTTAAAGATATTTCAAACATTTCAGACATTTTGTGTATCAGGTTTACATTTGGTTTTTCAGTCCATTTCTTCTAATCAAGAGAATGTACATGTGTGCACCCAAAACTCTGACAAGAGAAACTTCAGAAAAGGTCATTTTTGTACAGCATCCTAAAACCCAAATAAAATGACACCACACAACAGAGTATTAACCACTAACAAATATTCATTAAAAGGTGGGTTGTGTGTGTGTATATAGTAAAAATCTTAGGGTAAAAACAAACTAAATGGCCAGGTCTTACTTAATTTGGGAGCTCTCTTAACAGCTGGATCCGGGTACCTTTAAGATGATACAGTGTCCCGTAAAGCTGAATTTAAGCACTTTCTAAAGTAAACAATCCCAGAGTCCCTCTCTTGTAATCAATGTCATTTTGACCTGTTGCATTGACATACAATTCTGTACAACCTGTCCCTGGGACATGAACTTAGTTGAAATATAAAACCTGTTAATTAACAAATCTGCTAGGACCTTCAAAAAGTTGGTACTGGCATATCAGCTCAATATTCTGTACTAAAAACATTTACTTGGATCTACTTCAATTCTGGACACAGTTCGACGTAACAGAAACAGATTATTGTTTTAGATGACATTACCTTCTTACTTAAATCCCTGGTGCTACACAAACTATAGAATTTAGTAATAAATTGTCAAAAACGTGTCTTATTCAATTATTCATACCTCTGTCCCAAATTTCTCCACTGTGTCTCTTGCAGCCTTTTTGAGTTCAGTGTGTACTGGCGGCTATCTATTGTTCCACAGGAAGCTTATCTATCACAAACAACAGATGACTTAAACACAAGAGCAGTGCACCAGGCCTTGAAGGGTGAGCGGCCTCTAATTTAATATCAGTCCCATTGCTCAATCTTCAAATTACTAAAATACTGCATTATGAGCATCACTCTCAAACAACATTTTGCTTTTCCCCCCTATTGCAAGGTTTAAAACAAAACAAAACGAACATGATACATGTCTCCATATTGGAAGGCATTGTTTTCATTTTAGTATACCTTCAAAAAGTTAATCTATATTTTTTATTACTCTGTTGGATATTCACTTTCTGCTTCAATATTTATTAAATGTCTGTTATTTTAAGATGAATTTGTAATGCTTTGGGGGGGTCATTATCTATCACCGTGATGTCGCTGTCTATCAGTCCCCTGTAGATGGTATGCTCTGTCCATAAAATGTCTCTACCTAGCAAGTTAAACGGTTGAGTAGGTGAATACAGAAAATCACTGGTGCAATGTAGCAGGGGTATGCGGTTCATTTCAAAATCTATTACCAGGGTGGAAGACATCTCATAAGCGTTTATAGTTTTATTGGTTAGGGGTAAGTCAAGTCCCGTACAATGCCTTAGCCTTATCTTTCTCAAATGATCCATAAAGGGACCACTCTGAACATTCCTCAGAATAGTTTTTACACCACTTTCGTACATCTACGTGTGAGTGTGCAAGTTTGATATTATTATAGTTTTCTATTGTTACCTTATCAGATCATCATAAGAACCCATTATACTCAATATTATGTTACTTTATCTCTAGTAACCCATTATACAAAATTCCTCCTTTAGACTAGTGTTCTATTCATACAAGGGTTTAGATATTTACACTAGTTCTATTTAACAGCATATTTGGGAATAATACTCTGTTCTTTCATATCTCCATACAGAATCCCTATATAACGTTATAAATAGTTATTCATGTCCACATCGCAGCAACGACCACAGCTCAGCAGCCCGAGAGGTACACATATCGTGTTCTTAAGGAAATTTCAGTGTCCGGGGGCATCGATAAACTATTGATACATTGTTACAGCCCTTACCCATCTCAACTGTTACCCTCTCAAACTTTTCAATGGCTTCTCCTGTCAGAGCTCACTACCTGTAGATCGATGGGCGGTGGTGGACAGAACGTCCTATATAACGTTATAGGTCTTAAAACTCAGCTCACAGAACTGGTTGTGGTATTCGACTCAGTAATCCTCTTGAACACCGGAGCTAGTCCCCTGGCATCTCCCATTCACTCAGTAATTCAGCTACAGTTGAAGTCGGAATTTACATACACTTAGGTTGGAGTCATTAAAACTTGTTTTTCAACCACTCCACAAATTTCTTGTTAACAAACTATAGTTTTGGCAAGTCGGTTAGGACATCTACTTTGTGCATGACACAAGTACATTTTCCAATAATTGTTTACAGACAGATTATTTCATATATAATTCATTGTATCACAATTCCAGTGGGTCAGAAGTTTACATACACTAAGTTGACTGTGCCTTTCAACAGTTTGGAAAATTCCAGAAAATGATGTCATGCTTTAGAAGCGTCTGATAGGCTAATTGACCTAATTTGAGTCAATTGAAGGTGTACCTGTGGATGTATTTCAAGGGCTACCTTCAAACTCAGTGCCTCTTTGCTTGACATCATGGGAAAATCAAAAGAAATCAGTCAAGAAATCAGCCAAGAGCAATTTCCAAATGCCTGAAGGTACCACGTTCATCTGTACAAACAATAGTATGCAAGTATAAACACCATGGGACCACGCAGCCTTCATACTGCTCAGGAAGGAGACGCGTTCTGTCTCCTAGAGATGAACGTACTTTGGTGCGAAAAGTGCAAATCAATCCCAGAACAACAGCAAAGGACCTTGTGAAGGTACAAAAGTATCTATATCCACAGTAAAACGAGTCCTATATCGACATAACCTGAAAGGCCGCTCAGCAAGGAAGAAGCCACTGTTCCAAACCGCCATAAAAACCCAGACAACGGTTTGCAACTGCACACGGGGACAAAGATGGTACTTTTTGGAGAAATGTCCTCTGGTCTGATGTAACAAAAATAGAACTGTTTGGCCATAATGACCATTGTTATGTTTGGAGGAAAAAAGGGGAGGCTTGCAAGCCAAAGAACACCATCCCAACCGTGAAGCACGGGGCGGGCAGCATCATGTTATGGGGGTGCTTTGCTGCAGGAGGGACTGGTGCACTTCACAAAATAGATGGTATCATGAGGGAGGAAAATGATGTGGATATATCGAAGCAACATCTCAAGACATCAGTCAGGAAGTTAAAGCTTGGTCACAAATGGGTCTTCCAAATGAACAATGACCCCAAACATACTTCCAAAGTTATGGAAAAATGGCTTAAGGACAACAAAGTCAAGGTATTGGAGTGGTCATCGCAAGCCCTGACCTCAATCCTATAGAAAATTTGTGCACAGAACTGAAAAAGCGTGTGCGAGCAAGGAGGCCTACAAACCTGACTCAGTTACACCAGCTCTGTCAGAAGGAATGGGCCAAAATTCACCCAACTTATTGTGCGAAACTTGTGGAAGGCTACCCAAAACGTTTGACCCAAGTTAAACAATTTAAAGGCAATGCTACCAAATACTAATTGAGTGTATGTAAACTTCTGACCCACTGGGAATGTGATGAAAGAAATAAAAGCTGAAATAAATCATTATCTCCACTATTATTCTGACATTTCACATTCATAAAATAAAGTGGTGATCCTAACTGACCTAAGACAACGATTTTTTACTAGGATTAAATGTCAGGAATTGTGAAAAACTGAGTTTAAATGTATTTGGCTAAGGTGTATGTAAACTTCCAACTTCAACTGTAAATTTCAATTTTAAAATCCAAATTTCAATCTTAATAGTACTATTTTCAATCCATTTATTATCCAAATTTCGATCATTTGTGTTACAGCTTAATATGTCATATCTCACAATCACACAACTTTCACATCCTCATTTACTTATTACTATTCACAAACACACTCGGTAATCTCCCCCATTACCCCATGTACATCTTCAATGATTGGTATGCACCATATGTATACTGCTGTACATATAAATAAGACCCCATATTTAAAAACACCTTGTGTTATTTGCAGTGGCTGCAGACCATGTACACAGTTCTTCTAAATGCCTACAGACAGCTGTCAGTCAGGCTTTCCATGGTACCGTTACACCCTCGCTCTAGCCTTTTCATAAAACTACTGAATAGCCTTCTCTCTATAGGACTATGGGTACCTTTTGATGTTACTCACCTTAATTACTTTTTGTTATCATTTATTTTACATTTTTACACAGATTCATTTAAATTGGCTTACTGAAATCAGTAACCGTCCCTCAATTGTTCGCGGATGTCACATGGAGTAATAGAGTAGTAGAGTAGTAGAGTAGTAGAGTAGTAGAGTAGTAGAGTAATAGAGTAGTAGAGTAGTAGAGTAATAGAGTAATAGAGTAGTAGAGTAATAGAGTAATAGAGTAGTAGAGTAGTAGAGTAGTAGAGTAGTAGAGTAATAGAGTAGTAGAGTAGTAGAGTAATAGAGTAATAGAGTAGTAGAGTAATAGAGTAATAGAGTAGTAGAGTAGTAGAGTAATAGAGTAGTAGAGTAGTAGAGTAGTAGAGTAGTAGAGTAATAGAGTAGTAGAGTAGTAGAGTAGTAGAGTAGTAGAGTAGTAGAGTAATAGAGTAATAGAGTAGTAGAGTAGTAGAGTAGTAGAGTAGTAGAGTAGTAGAGTAGTAGAGTAATAGAGTAGTAGAGTAGTAGAGTAGTAGAGTAGTATTGTAGTGGAGTAGTAGAGTAGTAGAGTAGTAGAGTAGTAGAGTAATAGAGTAGTATTGTAGTAGAGTAGTAGAGTAGTAGAGTAGTAGAGTAGTATTGTAGTGGAGTAATAGAGTAATAGAGTAGTAGAGTAGTAGAGTAGTAGAGTAATAGAGTAATAGAGTAGTAGAGTAATAGAGTAATAGAGTAGTAGAGTAGTAGAGTAGTAGAGTAATATAGTAGTAGAGTAATAGAGTAGTAGAGTAATAGAGTAGTAGAGTAGTAGAGTAATAGAGTAATAGAGTAGTAGAGTAATAGAGTAGTAGAGTAGTAGAGTAGTAGAGTAATAGAGTAGTAGAGTAGTAGAGTAATAGAGTAATAGAGTAGTAGAGTAGTAGAGTAGTAGAGTAGTAGAGTAGTAGAGTAATAGAGTAATAGAGTAGTAGAGTAGTAGAGTAGTAGAGTAATAGAGTAGTAGAGTAGTAGAGTAATAGAGTAGTAGAGTAATAGAGTAGTAGAGTAGTAGAGTAATAGAGTAGTAGAGTAGTAGAGTAGTAGAGTAATAGAGTAATAGAGTAATAGAGTAGTAGAGTAGTAGAGTAGTAGAGTAGTAGAGTAGTAGAGTAGTAGAGTAGTAGAGTAGTATTGTAGTGGAGTAATAGAGTAATAGAGTAGTAGAGTAGTAGAGTAATAGAGTAGTAGAGTAGTAGAGTAGTAGAGTAATAGAGTAGTAGAGTAGTAGAGTAGTAGAGTAATAGAGTAGTAGAGTAATAGAGTAGTAGAGTAATAGAGTAGTAGAGTAGTATTGTAGTGGAGTAATAGAGTAATAGAGTAGTAGAGTAGTAGAGTAGTAGAGTAGTAGAGTAATAGAGTAGTAGAGTAGTAGAGTAATAGAGTAATAGAGTAGTAGAGTAGTAGAGTAATAGAGTAGTAGAGTAATATAGTAGTAGAGTAGTAGAGTAGTAGAGTAGTAGAGTAATAGAGTAGTAGAGTAGTAGAGTAGTAGAGTAGTAGAGTAATAGAGTAGTATTGTAGTGGAGTAATAGAGTAGTAGAGTAGTAGAGTAGTAGAGTAGTAGAGTAATAGAGTAGTAGAGTAGTAGAGTAATAGAGTAATAGAGTAGTAGAGTAGTAGAGTAATAGAGTAGTAGAGTAATATAGTAGTAGAGTAGTAGAGTAGTAGAGTAGTAGAGTAATAGAGTAGTAGAGTAGTAGAGTAGTAGAGTAGTAGAGTAATAGAGTAGTAGAGTAGTAGAGTAATAGAGTAGTAGAGTAGTAGAGTAGTAGAGTAGTAGAGTAATAGAGTAGTATTGTAGTGGAGTAATAGAGTAATAGAGTAGTAGAGTAGTAGAGTAGTAGAGTAGTATTGTAGTGGAGTAATAGAGTAATAGAGTAGTAGAGTAGTAGAGTAGTAGAGTAGTAGAGTAGTAGAGTAATAGAGTAGTAGAGTAGTAGAGTAGTAGAGTAGTAGAGTAGTAGATTAGTAGAATAGTAGAGTAGTAGAGTAATAGAGTAGTAGAGTAATAGAGTAGTAGAGTAGTAGAGTAGTAGAGTAGTAGAGTAGTAGAGTAGTAGAGTAGTAGAGTAATAGTGTAATAGAGTAGTAGAGTAGTAGAGTAATAGAGTAGTAGAGTAGTAGAGTAATAGAGTAGTAGAGTAGTAGAGTAGTAGAGTAATAGAGTACTAGAGTAGTAGAGTAATAGAGTAGTAGAGTAGTAGAGTAATAGAGTAGTAGAGTGTAGAGTAGTAGAGTAGTAGAGTGTAGAGTAGTAGAGTAGTAGAGTAGTAGAGTAGTAGAGTAGTAGAGTAGTAGAGTGTAGAGTGTAGAGTAGTAGAGTAGTAGAGTAGTAGAGTAATAGAGTAATAGAGTAGTAGAGTAGTAGAGTAATAGTGTAATAGAGTAGTAGAGTAGTAGAGTAATAGTAGTAGTAGAGTAGTAGAGTAATAGAGTAATAGAGTAGTAGAGTAGTAGAGTAGTAGAGTAGTAGAGTAGTAGAGTAGTAGAGTAGTAGAGTAGTAGAGTGTAGAGTAGTAGAGTAGTAGAGTAGTAGAGTGTAGAGTAGTAGAGTAGTAGAGTAGTAGAGTAGTAGAGTAGTAGAGTAGTAGAGTAGTAGAGTAGTAGAGTAGTAGAGTAGTAGAGTAGTAGAGTAGTAGAGTGTAGAGTAGTAGAGTAGTAGAGTAGTAGAGTAGTAGAGTAGTAGAGTAGTAGAGTGTAGAGTAGTAGAGTAGTAGAGTAGTAGAGTAATAGAGTAGTAGAGTAATAGAGTAGTAGAGTAGTAGAGTAATAGAGTAGTAGAGTAGTAGAGTAGTAGAGTAGTAGAGTAGTAGAGTAATAGAGTAGTAGAGTAGTAGAGTAGTAGAGTAGTAGAGTAGTAGAGTAATAGTGTAATAGAGTAGTAGAGTAGTAGAGTAATAGAGTAGTAGAGTAGTAGAGTAATAGAGTAATAGAGTAGTAGAGTAATAGAGTAGTAGAGTAGTAGAGTAATAGAGTAGTAGAGTAGTAGAGTAATAGAGTAATAGAGTAATAGAGTAGTAGAGTAGTAGAGTAGTAGAGTAATAGAGTAGTAGAGTAATAGAGTAGTAGAGTAGTAGAGTAGTAGAGTAATAGAGTAGTAGAGTAGTAGAGTAGTAGAGTAGTAGAGTAATAGAGTAGTAGAGTAATAGAGTAGTAGAGTAGTAGAGTAATAGAGTAGTAGAGTAGTAGAGTAGAGTAGTAGAGTAGTAGAGTAGTAGAGTAGTAGAGTAATAGAGTAGTAGAGTAGTAGAGTAATAGAGTAGTAGAGTAGTAGAGTAATAGAGTAGTAGAGTAATATAGTAGTAGAGTAGTAGAGTAGTAGAGTAGTAGAGTAATAGAGTAATATAGTAATATAGTAGTAGAGTAGTAGAGTAGTAGATTAGTAGAGTAATAGAGTAATAGAGTAGTAGATTAGTAGAGTAGTAGAGTAGTAGAGTAGTAGAGTAATAGAGTAGTAGATTAGTATAGCAGTAGAGTAGTAGAGTAATATAGTAATATAGTAGTAGAGTAGTAGAGTAGTAGATTAGTAGAGTAGTAGAGTAGTAGAGTAATAGAGTAGTAGATTAGTAGAGTAGTAGAGTAGTAGAGTAATATAGTAGTATAGTAGTAGAGTAGTAGAGTAATAGAGTAGTAGATTAGTATAGCAGTAGGATAGTAGAGTAATATAGTAGTGTAGTTGTAGAGTAGTAGAGTAATAGAGTAATATAGTAGTATAAAGAATAGTAGAGTAGAGTAGAGTAGAGTAGAGTAGAGTAGAGTAGAGTAGAGTAGAGTAGTAGAATAGAGTAGTGGAGTAGAGCAGAGTAGAATAGAGTAGTAGAATAGAGTAGAGTAGTAGAATAGAGTAGAGTAGAGTAGAGTAGAGTAGAGTAGAGTAGAGTAGTAGAGTAGAATAGAATAGAGTAGTAGAATAGAATAGAGTAGAGTAGTAGAGTAGAGTAGTAGAATAGAATAGAGTAGTAGAATAGAATAGAGTAGTAGAATAGAGTAGAGTAGTAGAATAGAGTAGAGGAGTAGAATAGAGTAGTAGAGTAGAGTAGTGGAATAGAGTAGAGTAGAGTAGTAGAATAGAGTAGAGTAGTAGAATAGAGTAGTATAATAGAGTAGAGTAGTAGAATAGAGTAGAGTAGTAGAATAGAGTAGTAGAATAGAGTAGAGTAGTAGAATAGAGTAGTAGAGTAGAGTAGTGGAGTAGAATAGAATAGAGTAGTAGAATAGAGTAGTAGAATAGAGTAGAGTAGTAGAATAGAGTAGTGGAGTAGAGTAGTGGAGTAGAGTAGAGTAGTAGAATAGAGTAGAGTAGTAGAATAGAGTAGTAGAGTAGAGTAGAGTAGAGTAGAGTAGAGTAGTAGAATAGAGTAGTAGAATAGAGTAGAGTAGAGTAGAGTAGAGTAGTAGAATAGAGTAGAGTAGAGTAGAGTAGAGTAGAGTAGTAGAGTAGAGTAGAGTAGAGTAGAGTAGAGTAGAGTAGTAGAATAGAGTAGTAGAATAGAGTAGAGTAGTAGAATAGAGTAGAGTAGAGTAGAGTAGAGTAGTAGAATAGAGTAGTGGAGTAGAATAGAGTAGAGTAGTAGAATAGAGTAGTAGAGTAGAATAGAGTAGAGTAGTAGAATAGAGTAGAGTAGTAGAATAGAGTAGAGTAGTAGAATAGAGTAGTGGAGTAGAGTAGTGGAGTAGAATAGAGTAGTAGAATAGAGTAGTAGAATAGAGTAGAGTAGTAGAGTAGAGTAGTGGAGTAGAGTAGTGGAGTAGAATAGAGTAGTAGAATAGAGTAGTAGAATAGAATAGAGTAGTAGAATAGAATAGAGTAGTAGAATAGAGTAGAGTAGTGGAGTAGAATAGAGTAGTAGAGTAGAGTAGTAGAATAGAGTAGTAGAGTAGAGTAGTGGAGTAGAATAGAGTAGAGTAGTAGAATAGAGTAGTAGAGTAGAATAGAGTAGTAGAGTAGAGTAGTAGAATAGAGTAGAGTAGTAGAATAGAGTAGTAGAGTAGAATAGAGTAGTAGAATAGAGTAGTGGAGTAGAGTAGTGGAGTAGAATAGAGTAGAGTAGAGTAGTAGAATAGAATAGAGTAGTAGAATAGAATAGAGTAGTAGAATAGAGTAGAGTAGTGGAGTAGAATAGAGTAGTAGAGTAGAGTAGTAGAATAGAGTAGTAGAGTAGAGTAGTGGAGTAGAATAGAGTAGAGTAGTAGAATAGAGTAGTAGAGTAGAATAGAGTAGTAGAGTAGAGTAGTAGAATAGAGTAGAGTAGTAGAATAGAGTAGTAGAGTAGAATAGAGTAGTAGAATAGAGTAGTGGAGTAGAGTAGTGGAGTAGAATAGAGTAGAGTAGAGTAGTAGAATAGAGTAGAGTAGAGTAGTAGAATAGAGTAATGGAGTAGAGTAGAGTAGAATAGAGTAGAGTAGTGGAGTAGAGTAGTGGAGTAGAATAGAGTAGTATAATAGAGTAGAGTAGTAGAATAGAGTAGTAGAGTAGAGTAGTGGAGTAGAATAGAGTAGTATAATAGAGTAGAGTAGTAGAATAGAGTAGTAGAGTAGTGTAGTGGAGTAGAATAGAGTAGTATAATAGAGTAGAGTAGTAGAACAGAGTAGTAGAGTAGAGTAGAGTAGAGTAGAGTAGTAGAATAGAGTAGTGGAGTAGAATAGAGTAGAGTAGAGTAGTAGAATAGAGTAGAGTAGAGTAGTGGAGTAGAATAGAGTAGTATAATAGAGTAGAGTAGTAGAATAGAGTAGTAGAGTAGAGTAGTGGAGTAGAATAGAGTAGTATAATAGAGTAGAGTAGTAGAATAGAGTAGTAGAGTAGAGTAGAGTAGTAGAATAGAGTAGTGGAGTAGAATAGAGTAGAGTAGAGTAGTAGAATAGAGTAGAGTAGAGTAGTAGAATAGAGTAATAGAGTAGAGTAGTGGAGTAGAATAGAGTAGAGTAGAGTAGTAGAATAGAGTAATAGAGTAGAGTAGTAGAATATAGTAGTGGAGTAGAATAGAGTAGAGTAGTAGAATAGAGTAGAGTATTAGAATAGAGTAGTAGAATAGAGTAGTGGAGTAGAGTAGTGGAGTAGAATAGAGTAGAGTAGAGTAGTAGAATAGAGTAGAGTAGAGTAGTAGAATAGAGTAATGGAATAGAGTAGAGTAGAATAGAGTAGAGTAGTGGAGTAGAGTAGTGGAGTAGAGTAGAGTAGTAGAGTAGAGTAGTAGAGTAGAATAGAGTAATAGAGTAGTAGAGTAGTAGAGTAGTAGAGTAATATAGTAGTAGAGTAGTAGAATAGAGTAGAGTAGAGTAGTAGAATAGAGTAGTGTTTGGACCAAGTTTACGGGTAACTTATTAGATACTTTGTAGTCATGTTGGGCGAGTTGGAACTGGTGTATTTCTGAATCAAACGCACCAAATAAATGGACATTTTGGGGATATAAAGAAGGAATTTATCGAACAAAACAACCAATCATTGTGGCACTGAGACATTTGGGATTGCAAAAAGATGAAGATCTTCAAAGGTAAGGCATTTATTATATCGCTATTTATGACTTTCGTGTCGCACATGCCTGGTTGAAAAATGTTTTTCATGTTTTGTATGCGGGACGCTGTCCACAGATAATCACATGATGTGCTTTCGCCGTAAAGCCTTTTTTAAATCTGACACAGCGGCTGGATTAACAAGAAGTTAAGCTTTATTTTGATGTATTACACTTGTATTTATATGAATGTTAAATATTTATATTTCTGTAGTTTGAATTTGGCGCTCTGCAATTTCACCGGATGTTGTCAAATCTATACGGGATTCGAGCGTTAAGGGATCCCTTAGAGGTTGTGCCTTCTTAAAAGTTCATTTGTGGAATTTCTTTCCTTCTTAATGCATTTGAGCCAATCAGTTGTGTTGTGGCAAGGTAGGGGTGGCATACAGAAGATAGCCCTATTTGGTAAAAGACCAAGTCCATATTATGCCAAGCAAAGCTCAAATAAGCAAAGAGAAATGACAGTCCATCATTACTTTAAGAAATGATCAGTCAATGTGGAAAATTTTAAAGAACTTTGAAAGTTTCTTCAAGTGCTGTCGCAAAAACCATCAAGCGCTATGATGAAACTGGCTCTCATGAGGACCACCACAAGAAAGGAAGACCCAGAGTTACCTCTGCTGCAGAGGATACATTCATTAGAGTTACCAGCCTCAGAATTTCTAGCCCAAATAAATGCTTCACAGAGTTCAAGTAACAGACATATCTCAACATGTTCAGAGGAGACTGCGTGTTGCTGCAAAGAAACCACTACTAAAGGACACCAATAAGAAGAGACTTGCTTGGGCCAAGAAACATGAGCAATGGACATTAGACTGGTGGAAACTTGAGATTTTTGGTTCCAACCGCCGTGTCTTTGTGAGACGCAGAGTAGGTGAATGGATTATCTCCTTATGTGAGGTTCCTACCATGAAGCAGGGAGGAGGAGGTGTGATGCTGTGGGGGTGCTTTGCTGGTGACACTGTCTGTGATTTATTTAGAATTCAAGGCACACTTGAACAGCATGGCTACCACAGCATTCTCCAGTGATACGCCATCCCATCTGGTTTGCGCTTAGTGAGACAATCATTTGTTTTTCAACAGGACAATGACTCAACACACCTACAGGCTATGTAAAGGCTATTTGACCAAGAAGGAAAGTGATGGAGTGATGGATCAGATGACCTGGCCTCCACAATCACCAGACCTCAACCCAATTGAGATGATTTGGAATGAGTTGGACCGCAGAGTGAAAAAAAAGTAGCCAACAAGTGCTCAGTATATGTGAGAACTCCTTCAAGACCATAGGAAAAGCCTTCCAGATGAAGCTGGTTGAGAGAATGCCAAGAGTGTGTAAAGCTGTCATCAACGCAAAAGGTGGCTATTTGAACAATCTCACAAATAAAATATATGTTGATTTGTTTAACATTTTTTTGGTTACTACATGATTCAATGTGTTATTTAAGAGTTTTGATGTCTTCACTATTATTCTACAATGTAGAAAATAGCAAAAAAAATAAAGACAAACCCTTGAATGAGTAGGTGTGTCCAAACTTTTGACTGGTACTGTAGTCCAACAGACTCTGTCCAAGGTGCCTCACACCTCTGGTGCACGTGTCTGCTTTGACTATGACAGATACATTGGAGTATTTTAGAAGAATAAGACTGGAGCCTTGAATCAATACGCAGTTTAGTGAATCAATACACTATTTAGTGAAACACAAAGCTTGGCCGCCCGACTAGAATGGCACAGGTTAAATAGAAGGACCTTGTGATGTGCTGCTTCGTGGGCTAGGATTGTTCTATATCCTGGTAAGATAAAAGGTGCTTTTCTCACAGGATACAGAATAGGAGGCGTATTATGAAGACAGACAGTACGCCTTTGTATTGTTCTAACGTTGACGGAAGGTTCATGCTTTAATGGAAATTTCAATGATGTGTTCTATCAAACTGTTTCTATTTAAAGTCTAAACTTGTCTCCTCTCCCATTTTGACAAAGGGGATGTGCTTAACAACCCTTTAAACTACACTTTAATGGTGGGGCGAAAAGACATGTCCGTATTTATGTGACCTTGAACTGTCAGAACAATATTCTCTGAAAAACCTGATATGACATTATGTCTCATGTTATTCTGTGAATGTATTTCAATCAACACATCATTAAAGACTTTGGAGTGGAGACGGTCAGTCGTGACACTGTGCATTATTGCATCGCCGGAAATCTCCGGCTCTGAAATGAAAAGGTCTTAAGTAGATATTTACCGTGAAGCCATTTTCTGACTAGAGGGTAAGGCCTTTTCTCAATTGGATTTGCTCAACTCCTGCGTCCTCTGTCCTCTATCATCTCTAGCCTCCTCTTGAAAAGGTCAAAGGTAATCGAGGAGAAGTGGCGAGGAGAGTGAACTCGCCCGTCATCAGGTAAATTACGTTTACTGGGGTGGATCACAAAATAAACACGTAAAGTGAACAAAACAAATAAAATTAGTTTAGCATTTTTTAGATGAAACAGTATGTAGCATATTATTTTTAAATGTCTGCTTTTCTCCTCCCTCAAAACAATAGCTGATTCCAAGGGGGTGTGGCAGATATGGGAGGACACTCTTCCCGCTTCGCCCCACTAATGAATTTACATCTCCTCAGCGACTTATCGGTTTCTGGGTCACAGAGGAGAGAGGGCGGAGGAGAGAGGGCGGAGGAGAGAGGGAGACAGACTTTTGCCCAAATTAGAAAAGGCCTATGTTTGATTTATTGACTGTCTTTCACTGAAAAGTAATCTGGGTAATCGAGAAGAACAATCATCTAACTCATGTGAAACCAGACAGTGGCAACATAGAGGGAAATTAGTAGATGCAGTGTGTTCACAGATGGCAAGTGAATCACACATCTGTATGACTGGTCTAAATATTAAGACCTTTTGACATTCATCACTCTAATGGAGTGGTACTCATCCCTATACACCCTCGTGGTTTGACTCATTCACCTAGAAAAGTACTTCATATTACTGCTACTTTTAAGTGCTTTTAAAAAGCTTTTACCCTTTTACTTCTGAAGCTTTACTTTTACTCCTACACACTAATATCTGTAGGAATGCGAGTCTCTCACGAGCGTTTACATGTTGTTTGTTTTGTTATAGGACGCCCACAAGCCTCACAAGACTCGTCTGAATGTCCCCAGCACCAGTTTAAAACATTTGATGGAAGTACAATATATATGGAGATTGTTTAGTGCCAAAAATAAGGGGTCAAATAAATGTAAAAAAAATATAAAACAATCCTGAGCTTTCTTTTAACTCTGAGATATAGGACAGACACATCAGAAAAAACTTCCTTTATATTTTATGGGGGACTATCTGTTGTTTCATGTGTTTGTATTGGCTAATAGTAGTAAGGCCAAATTAAATGTTTTATTAAAAAAAAATTTGTTGATATTTCTATACCTCAAAATTCAAAATCAAATAGCTAAATGATCCTTGGTATGTGTAAAACAATTCAAACTTCTGTAAACCTCTTAATTTCCTTGAATCCAGCAAATAAACATGGCTGCTCTCCCTCAACCCCAATTAAACGCTGCTCTCCCTCAACCCCAATTAAACGCTGCTCTCCCTCAAACCCAATTAAACGCTGCTCTCCCTCAACCCCAATTAAACGCTGCTCTCCCTCAACCCCAATTAAACGCTGCTCTCCCTCAACCCCAATTAAACACTGCTCTCCCTCAACCCCAATTAAACGCTGCTCTCCCTCAATCCCAATTAAACGCTGCTCTCCCTCAATCCCAATTAAACGCTGCTCTCCCTCAATCCCAATTAAACGCTGCTCTCCCTCAACCCCAATTAAACGCTGCTCTCCCTCAACCAAAATTAAACGCTGCTCTCCCTCAAACCCAATTAAACGCTGCTCTCCCTCAAACCCAATTAAACGCTGCTCTCCCTCAACCCCAATTAAACGCTGCTCTCCCTCAATCCCAATTAAACGCTGCTCTCCCTCAACCCCAATTAAACGCTGCTCTCCCTCAACCCCAATTAAACGCTGCTCTCCCTCAACCCCAATTAAACGCTGCTCTCCCTCAATCCCAATTAAACGCTGCTCTCCCTCAACCCCAATTCAACGCTGCTCTCCCGTCAACCCCAATTGAACGCTGCTCTCCCTCAACCCCAATTAAACGCTGCTCTCCCTCAACCCCAATTAAACGCTGCTCTCCCTCAATCCCAATTAAACGCTGCTCTCCCTCAATCCCAATTAAACGCTGCTCTCCCTCAATCCCAATTAAACGCTGCTCTCCCTCAACCGCAATTAAACGCTGCTCTCCCTCAACCCCAATTAAACGCTGCTCTCCCTCAAACCCAATTAAACGCTGCTCTCCCTCAAACCCAATTAAACGCTGCTCTCCCTCAAACCCAATTAAACGCTGCTCTCCCTCAAACCCAATTAAACGCTGCCCTCCCTCAACCCCAATTAAACGCTGCTCTCCCTCAATCCCAATTAAACGCTGCTCTCCCTCAACCCCAATTAAACGCTGCTCTCCCTCAACCCCAATTAAACGCTGCTCTCCCTCAATCCCAATTAAATGCTGCTCTCCCTCAATCCCAATTAAACGCTGCTCTCCCTCAATCCCAATAAAACGCTGCTCTCTCTCCTGCCTCACTCCCATTGAACACAGTTCTCCCTCCCTCTGCGCTCCCATTTAACGCTGCCCTCCCTCCCTCTTCACTCCCATTGAACGCCACCCTCCCTCCTGCCTCCCTCCCATTGACTGGCCAGTGACTTTGAGAATCTGGCAGTAGCTCCCCACTAGAAGTGTTAACGGCAATTAAACACATGGCGCCACTTTGTCAGTCTGCAGCTGAGGTGACACATGAAGGATAACAGACTCCTGTTACCTTCAGCTTTCATCTGACATGGATTAAATGGCACTAGACTCTTGGTTCTCCTGACATTTGTCAGAAATCGATTGCAATTGAATCACTCAGAGAGGTGCTATCAGCCATGCGTACCCTAGCTGTTTCCATGTTAACTGGACAAAGAATTGAGCACTTTGGTAAAAATCTATCGCCTGATACTGGGCTATAAGTAACTATACAGGCTAATCATCATTAAGCAGGACAGAGAGACTAGCACTGACAGTAGAAGGCAGGAGAGACTAGCACTGACAGTAGAAGGCAGGAGAGACTAGCACTGACAGTAGAAGGCAGGAGAGACTAGCACTGACAGTAGAAGGCAGGAGAGACTAGCACAAACAGTAGAAGGCAGGAGAGACTAGCACAAACAGTTGAAGGCAGGAGAGACTAGCACAAACAGTAGAAGGCAGGAGAGACTAGCACTGACAGAAGAAGGCAGGAGAGACTAGCACAATCGGTAGAAGGCAGGAGAGACTAGCACACACAGTAGAAGGCAGGAGAGACTAGCACTGACAGTAGAAGGCAGGAGAGACTAGCACTGACAGTAGAAGGCAGGAGAGACTAGCACAATCGGTAGAAGGCAGGAGAGACTAGCACTGACAGTAGAAGGCAGGAGAGACTAGCACACACAGTAGAAGGCAGGAGAGACTAGCACTGACAGTAGAAGGCAGGAGAGACTAGCACAATCGGTAGAAGGCAGGAGAGACTAGCACACACAGTAGAAGGCAGGAGAGACTAGCACTGACAGTAGAAGGCAGGAGAGACTAGCACAATCGGTAGAAGGCAGGAGAGACTAGCACTGACAGTAGAAGGCAGGAGAGACTAGCACAGACAGTAGAAGGCAGGAGAGACTAGCACAAACGGTAGAAGGCAGGAGAGACTAGCACTGACAGTAGAAGGCAGGAGAGACTAGCACTGACAGAAGAAGGCAGGAGAGACTAGCACTGACAGTAGAAGGCAGGAGAGACTAGCACAAACGGTAGAAGGCAGGAGAGACTAGCACTGACAGTAGAAGGCAGGAGAGACTAGCACAAACGGTAGAAGGCAGGAGAGACTAGCACTGACAGTAGAAGGCAGGAGAGACTAGCACAGACAGTAGAAGGCAGGAGAGACTAGCACAAACGGTAGAAGGCAGGAGAGACTAGCACAAACGGTAGAAGGCAGGAGAGACTAGCACTGACAGTAGAAGGCAGGAGAGGTATATTAAACCTTTTTTGATGTACTCAGATGACCATTATTAGCATGTTTTAACCACTCCTATTTAAATGGTAGATTATCAGACAATCAACATGAAGGTTTGATTTCATTATTTCTGAAACAGGACCCAGGTGGTAAATATAAAGATCCAGTCCATTTAAACAAAATTGGAGGCCCCTTGAACTACTTCAGTGTTGTGATGCAAAAATTCTTGCAAAATGTATAGCGCATAGAATTAAAAAGCTATTGTTGGATATTATTTATCTTAACCAGACAGGTTTTTTTACATGAACGATACATTGGAGATAATATAAGACAAGTACTGGAAACAATTGATCACTATGAAAAACCTGGGAAACCAGGCCTGGTATTCATAGCTGACTTTGAAAACACTTTTGATAAAGTACGACTGGAATTTATATATAAATGCCTGGAATATTTTAATTTTGGAGAATCTCTTATAAAATGTGTTAAGGTTATGTATAGTAACCCTATGTGTAAAGGAGTGTCACGACTTCCGCCGAAGTCGGTGCCTTTCCTTGTTCGGGCGGCGTTCGGCGGTTGGCGTCGCCAGCCTTCTAGCCATCATCGATCTACTTTTCATTTTCCATTTGTTTTGTCTTGTCTTCCCACACACCTGGTTTCAATTCCATCATTACATGTTGTGTATTTAACCCTCTGTTCCCCCCATGTCCTTGTCCGGTATTGTTTATTGTAAGTGCTTGTGCACGTTATGTCTGGTGTGCGACGGGTTTTGTACCCATTGATTTATTGTTCTGTTCCCGGTGGTTTTTATTATTAAACTGCGGCGTTGTAAACACAGTTTTTTGCTCTCCTGCGCCTGACTTCTCTGCCGCCAGTACGCACCCCTTACAAGGAGTAAGTAATGGCTACTTCTCAGACATTATTAAACTGTCAAGAGAAGTAAAAACAAAGGTGTCATTTTACCCTGATGGTTCATGTTTTCTTTTAAATCCACAATTTGAATCCCTCCACAGCCTCATAGAGGATCTAGAAACATTTTCTAACCTTTCTGGATTAAAACCAAATTATGATCAGTGTACTACATTACGTATCGGATCACAAAAAAATACAACTTTAACATTACCGTGTAGTTTATCAATAAAATGGGCTGATGGGTAAAGTGGACATACTCGCTATTCATATCCCAAAAGAAAGAAATTATCTCACTACAATAGATTTTAATAGAAGGTTAGCAAAAATAGATAAGATCATGCTACCATGGAAAAGGAAATAACTATCTATTTGTGGAAAAATCCCCCTAATTAACTCTTTAGTCATATCCTAGTTTACATACAGTATTTGCTTATGGCCCTGCCTACACCTAGCGACTTGTTTTTTAAATTTTATGAGCAAAAAAAGATTCAATTTCATTTGGAACGGTAAACCAGACAAAATTAAACGGGCCTATTTATATAATGAATATGAATTCAAAGGGCAGAAATGATTAAATATTAAAGCATTAGACCTCTCACTAAAGGTTTCAGTCATACAAAAGGTATAATTAAATCCAAACTGGTTCTCTAACAGATTAGTAAGAATGTCTCACCTCATGTTCAAGAATGGCCTTTTTCCTATTATTCAGATTACAACCTCTCACTTTCGGTTATTTGAAAATGAAATAATCTCCAAAATATATTAATTTTATTATTCATTTATTATTATTCTATTTTTAAAAGAAGTCATAGGAAGTTGGTTGCAATTTCAGTTTAATCCACCAGAAAAAAAATAGAACAAATATTATTGTTAAACTCAAATATACTAATTCATAAAAAAGCATTATTTTAGGAAAGAATGTTTCAAAACGGTATAATCCATGTAAATGATATCATAAATAGGACTGGTGGAGTTATGTCACACATGCAGATAACAAACATATATGGAAATGTCTATCCAAAATTACAACCAACTAATTGCAGCATATCTGCAAAAATGGAAGAGGGAGAAGGTAAGGAACTTGTCTGTCGGCCCTGCATTAAAGACCAAAACTGGTTAAGGAAAATTATGATATATAAAAAAAAGTATACCTGTTTCATTTAAGGACCAACAAATTGACAGCTGTGCCATATAGATTGCAAAATAGTTGGGAAGCGATTTTCAATGTAACGATTCCATGGCACATGTTTAATGAACTGATATACAAAACGATGCTGGATTCAAAACATAGAGCTTTTCAATTTAAATTATTATACAAAATTCTTGCTACCAATAGAATGTTATATATATGGGGGATAGAACCATCCCAGCTCTGCAGATTTTGCTGCGAAGAGACAGAATCATTAGATCACTTGTTTTGTTACTGCCCATGTTTTTGGTCACAGGTTCAGGAATAGCTGAAGAATTGCAACATTTACCTGGAGCTAACTCTGCAAATAGCACTGCTGCGTGATTTGAAAAGTCATAGCCAATAGATTAATAAAATAATAATACTCTTAGAAAAAATGTTTATCTTTAATATACAATCTGTAGAAACTATGAGAATAGAACATTTCAGAACTTTTGTGAAACATCACAGTTGAACAATATATGGCAAATAGAAGCTGGATGGTCTTCAGAGATAGACAGGAGGGGTTGAGGGTAGCTGAAGGATGGGACTGGATGGTCTTCAGAGATAGACAGGAGGGGTTGAGGGGAGCTGAAGGATGGGACTGGATGGTGTTCAGAGATAGACAGGAGGGGTTGAGGGTAGCTGAAGGATGGGACTGGATGGTGTTCAGAGATAGACAGGAGGGGTTGAGGGTAGCTGAAGGATGGGACTGGATGGTGTTCAGAGATAGACAGGAGGGGTTGAGGGTAGCTGAAGGATGGGACTGGATGGTGTTCAGAGATAGACAGGAGGGGTTGAGGGTAGCTGAAGGATGGGACTGGATGGTGTTCAGAGATAGACGGGAGGGGTTGAGGGTAGCTGAAGGATGGGACTGGATGGTGTTCAGAGATAGACGGGAGGGGTTGAGGGTAGCTGAAGGATGGGACTGGATGGTGTACAGAGATAGATGGGAGGGGTTGAGGGTAGCTGAAGGATGGGACTGGATGGTGTTCAGAGATAGACAGGAGGGGTTGAGGGTAGCTGAAGGATGGGACTGGATGGTGTTCAGAGATAGACAGGAGGGGTTGAGGGTAGCTGAAGGATGGGACTGGATGGTGTACAGAGATAGATGGGAGGGGTTGAGGGTAGCTGAAGGATGGGACTGGATGGTGTTCAGAGATAGACAGGAGGGGTTGAGGGTAGCTGAAGGATGGGACTGGATGGTGTTCAGAGATAGACAGGAGGGGTTGAGGGTAGCTGAAGGATGGGACTGGATGGTGTTCAGAGATAGACAGGAGGGGTTGAGGGTAGCTGAAGGATGGGACTAAAAACAAACAAAAGTTAACTATTGTAAAATATACTGTTTCCGTAAAATGTATATAATATGTATAAGCTGGAAGTAGAAGCCTAAGGGTTGTTGTCCATTAGTTTACTCCAATTAGGGGAGGGGTGGTAGGGTTAGGGGAAAACAATAAAGGAAAAAAATATGAAAAAATGATCATATTTTATATATATTTGCAAAAAATATATATGGGGGATTGGAAATTATGCTGACAATTACATGGAAACCACAGTCTATCTGCGATATTAAAACTGATCTACTTCCTAAAGAAATACAATTAAGATTTTACTGTTACTGGTACTGTTCATATGTAGCTTGTTTTTGGTCGCAGGATCAGGAATGGCTGAAGAATTGCAACATTTAACTGTCACGTCCTGACCAGTATAAGGGTTAATTGTTATTGTAGTTTGGTCAGGACGTGGCAGAGGGTATTTGGTTTATGTGGTTCGGGGTGGTGGTTGTTGTAGAAGGGCATTTGATTTATGTATTCCGGGGTTTTGGGCACTGTGTCATATTCATGTATTTCTATGTTTTGTCTAGTGAATCTGTTTCTATGTTTAGTTAATTGGGGTTGGGACTCTCAATTGAAGGCAGGTGTTGTCTCTTTGCCTTTGATTGAGAGTCCTATATATTAGGGTGTGTTTGGGTTTGTATTTTGTGGGAGATTGCTTCTTGTTTAGTGTGTGTGTGTGTGTGTGTGTGTGTGTGTGTGTGTGTGTGTGTGTGTGTGTGTGTGTGTGTGTGTGTGTGTGTGTGTGTGTGTGTGTGTGTGTGTGTGTGTGTGTGTGTGTGTGTGTGTGTTGATCGTGAGTATTCATTGTTTATTAATTTGGTGTTCTCTTTTGAGTTAAATAAACGTAAAGATGAGCATCCACATTCCTGCTGCATTTTGGTCCTCCTTTCCCGCCGACAACCGTGACATTACCTGGAGATAACTCTGCAAATAGCACTGCTGGGTGATTTAAAAAGTCAATAGATGAATAATATAATAATAATACTCTTAGAAAAAATGTTTATCTTTAATTTACAATCTGTAGAAACTATGAGAATAGAAAGGTTCAGAACTTCTGTGAAACATCACAGCACAGTTGAAAAATATATGGCAAATAGAAAACAAAACTGGACGGTGTTCAGAGAAAGATGGGAGGGTTTGAGTGGAGCTGAAGGGTGGGACTAAAAATAACCAAAAAACAACATAACTAACGTAAAATATGCTGTGTCTGTAAAATGTATATAGTATGCATAAACTGGAAGTAGAAGACTAAGTGTTGTCTATTAGTTTACTCCAATTAGCGGACGGGTGGTAGGGTTAGGGGAAAATAAATATATACACTACTGGTCAAAAGTTGTAGAACACCTACTCATTCAAGGGTTTTTCTTTATTTTTACTATTTTCTACATTGTAGAATATATAAATATGAAATAACACATATGGAATCATGTAGTAACCAAAAAAGTGATTATTCAAATAGCCACCCATTGCCTTGTTGACAGCTTTACACACTCTTGGCATTCTCTCAACCAGCTTCACCTGGAATGCTTTTACAACAGTCTTGAAAGAGTTCCCATATATGCTGAGCACTTGTTGGCTGCTTTTCCTTCACTCTGCGGTCCAACTCATCCCAAAACATCTCAATTTGGTTGAGTTTGTGGGATTGTGGAGGCCAGGTCATCTGATGCAACACTCCATCACTCTCCTTCTTGGTAAAATAGCCCTTGCACAGCCTGGAGGTGTGTTGGGTCATTGTCCTGTTGAAAAACAAATGATAGTCCCACTAAGCCCAAACCAGATGGGACGGCGTATTGCTGCAGAATTCTGTGGTAGCCATGCTGGTGAAGTGTGCCTTGAATTCTAAATAAATCACAGACAGTGTCAACAGCAAAGCACCCCCACACCATAACACCTCCTCCTCCATGCTTCATGGTGGGAAATAGACATGCAGAAACCATCCGTTCACCCCCACTGTGTCTCACAAAGACACAGCGGTTGGAACCAAAGATCTCCAATTTGGACTTCAGACCAAAGGACACATTTCCACTGGTCTAATGTCCATTGCTCATGTTTCTTGGCCCAAGCAAGTCTCTTATTATTATTAGTTTCCTTTAGTAGTGGTTTCTTTGCAGCAATTCGACCATGAAGGCCTGATTCACACAGTCTCCTCTGAACAGTTGATGTTGAGATGTGTCTGTTACTTGAACTCTGTGAAGCATTTATTTGGGCTGCAATTTCTGAGGCTGGTAAATCTAATGAACTTATCCTCTGCAGTAGAGGTAACTTGGTCTTCCATTCCTGTGGCTGTCCTCATGGGAGCCAGATTCGTCATAGTGCTTCATGTTTTTTTGCGACAGCAATTTTCCATATTGACTTACCTTTGTGTCTTAAAGTAATGATGGACTGTCATTTCTCTTTGCTTATTTGAGCTGTTCTTGCCATAATATGGACGTGATCTTTTACCAAACAGGGCTATCTTCTGTATACCCCCCTACCTTGTCACAACACAACTGATTGGCTCAAATGCATTAAGAAGGAAAGACATTCCACAAATTCACTTTTAAGAAGGCATTCCTGTTAATTGAAATGTATTCCAGGTGACTATCTCATGAAGCTGGTCGAGAGAATGCCAAGAGTGTATAAAGCTGTCATCAATGCAAAGGGTGGCTATTTGAAGAATCTCAAATATAAAATATATTTCATTTTCTTTTGGTTACACCATGATTCCATGTGTGTTATTTCACAGTGTTGATCTCTTCACTACTATTCTACAATGTAGAAAATTGTAAAAAATAAAGAAAACCCCTTGAATGAGTAGGTGTTCTAAAACTTTTGACCAGTAGTGTATATTTACCAAAAAATAAATGGGGGACTGGAAATGATGCAGACCATTACATTGATAGAAGCCACAATCTATCTGCACTGTTAAAGTTGATCTGCCCCAGGCTGTATCACAACCAGCCGTGATTGGGAGTGACGTAGGGCGGCGCACAATTTGCCCAACGTGTTTCGGGTTTGGCCGTCATTGTAAATACGAATTTGTTCTTAACTGACTTGCCTAGTTAAATAAAGTTTCAATAAAAATGGAACTAAAATAAATACCACCCCCCCCCCCAAAAAAAACAACAACATCGAAATCAAAACATTACATGGCAGTACCAGAGAGTTGCTAATACATTAGGCCGAGTTTATTTGCCAGTGAATAATGTCCTGTTAAACTGTTTTCATTCCCATTCTCTCCCCACTAGAATGTAACGCATCATCTATTTTTGGCAACCTTTGTCTCCTCTTTCACACACACTCTGATGTAATTATCCCCTTATCATCTGAATTTACAATTAAACATGCGGTACTATACAGACTCGCCTTTTCTCTTTCATCCTGGCTGTTACATACGTAGAACTGTAGGTCCACATGAATATAACGTTCATGCATAAATACATATTTCATCGAAATATTGAATGTGCCATGGCAGCCAGAACTCATGTTAATGAGGTGAGTGAAATTACCCACCAAAAAAAGAGCCTTGTTCCTAGGTTTTTATGTAGAGAGCATAACCAGTACTGCTGATGTACAGCTGTCTGAGAGTTCTCTGCCATAAAATATTACTCTGCGTAATCTGCCATAAAATATTACTCTGGGTAATCTGCCATAAAATATTACTCTGCGTAATCTGCCATAAAATATTACTCTGGGTAAATGCCATAAAATATTACTCTGGGTAAATGCCATAAAATATTACTCTGGGTAAATGCCATAAAATATTACTCTGGGTAAATGCCATAAAATATTACTCTGGGTAAATGCCATAAAATATTACTCTGGGTAAATGCCATAAAATATTACTCTGGGTAAATGCCATAAAATATTACTCTGGGTAAATGCCATAAAATATTACTCTGGGTAAATGCCATAAAATATTACTCTGGGTAAATGCCATAAAATATTACTCTGGGTAAATGCCATAAAATATTACTCTGGGTAAATGCCATAAAATATTGCTCTGGGTAAATGCCATAAATATTACTCTGGGTAAATGCCATAAAATATTACTCTGGGTAAATGCCATAAAATATTACTCTGGGTAAATGCCATAAAATATTACTCTGGGTAAATGCCATAAAATATTACTCTGGGTAAATGCCATAAAATATTACTCTGGGTAAATGCCATAAAATATTACTCTGGGTAAATGCCATAAAATATTACTCTGGGTAAATGCCATAAAATATTACTCTGGGTAAATGCCATAAAATATTACTCTGGGTAAATGCCATAAAATATTACTCTGGGTAAATGCCATAAAATATTACTCTGGGTAAATGCCATAAAATATTACTCTGGGTAAATGCCATAAAATATTACTCTGGGTAAATGCCATAAAATATTACTCTCGGTAAATGCCATAAAATATTACTCTGGGTAAATGCCATAAAATATTACTCTCGGTAAATGCCTAACGCAGTACAAAAAAAAGAAGCGCGATGTGAGAATGAAAGTAACTCCCTAACATCTTGGATTGGTCTGATAAACGTGAAATAAATATCTAAGCTGTTTACGTGGGCTCAGCCTGTTTTCCTGTTTTATAACAACATCCATGTGGGAGTAGACAAGAGGAGGTGAAGGAGACAGTCAGCTGACTGAGTCTCACCGGAGAGCGACGACAACATAACGCCAAACTGCACCAAAAACACACACACACACACTAGATAAACTTTTCTGGGTAAGCCAAGAAAACAACCAAAATCAACAAGATAAATTGTTATCTGTCTAAGATTTAAGGAAATACTATTGAACCGGAACAGGCAACAACAAAAAAACAGACACGTTTTAAACACAATCAATTAATTCTAAATGTAACCCATTGGTGTAATCTGAACTTCCCTGAGAGCTTCCTATTAGTGCTGGTGTTAAATGGTGGTATTGTGGAGTCCACAGGTTCAGATGGAGAGCAAATGCTGTCATAAAAGACACGATGTTTGTTACCGTGGCAACGTCACAAAGACCTGCGTTTGAATGCTGGGGCTGTAATCACAGGCCTGTTGTGTGCTGTCCCTAATGCTTCCATCCAGAGCTCTTCTGGAAATTAAAGGGCCACTGCTAAATAAAACTAGTCTCACATCGCACTGTGGTCACTTCAGTTTTTACCATCCTCTAGCCAACTCACTCCTCTTTCAGGAGTCACATATCAACAGTTGTCATTTACATCACTGTAGTACATAGTGCCACCACAATGAGTGGTGCTGATTTCCTACAGGAGCAACAGATTGTCATATGCCAATTAAGTGTATTTCTCTGCTCTGAGAAACAGCTAGACAGATTATTGTAGTATAGCCACTGAATCTGCTTCCAATACATTCTATGATCAGACATATTTAACCTTCCTTGAAATCCCATTGGGTACAAGACTCCATTCAGGGGTAATATTTTACTAACCACAATGTCACTGCTTCTTTAAATGTACCACAATGTTCCAAACATAGGCTACACTCAAATCTAAACCATAAAGATGAATATCACTCTACATCAGTCTCAAGGTTTTGGGGATCTTTTGAACTGTTTCCTACTAAAAAAAGTATTTATTTTTTATTTATTGTTTTTGTAGTTTTTTGATCTCTCTACCAGAGACAAAATGTCTTAATTGGGCATTAGAGTCATGTCAGTGTGAACAGCGATAATGTGAGTGTAAAACTCAATTAAGGTAAAGGGAATGTCTACTGCTATCTCTGCACATGCACACAGCTACACAGCAAATTACTTCAGCAAACGTCGTGACTGTATCTCTCTCACACATCACTAACAAGCCCGGAGTAAGAAGTGAACAGAACAGAAATTCAAGACAAAACGGTTTTTTTTTTATGTGTGTATATGTATTATTTTATGAGGGGATAAAAAGAACAGGGTTTTTTGGATCATGATTTTGTCAACAAATATCAAATGAGTATTCCTCAGACTTCTCAAGACACAAATTATGATTTTTCTTCAGTGAAGTGCCAAACAGTAAGTACCAACATGAGAATAAAGCTGTTTTCTAGATTAACACTGCCACCCTGAGGTTAGACATGCAACCACGGGGTAATCAGGACTGGCCTTGTCAAATCAAATCAAATCGCATTTTATTGGTCACATACACGTGTTTAGCAGATGTTATTACAGGGTGTAGTGAAATGCTTATGTTTCTTGCTCCAACACTGCAGTAATATCTAGCAAGTAATATCTAACAATTTCACAACAATACTCACAAATCTAAAGGAAAGGAATGGAATTAGTAATATATAAATATTTGGACGAGCAACGTCAGAGCAGCATAGACTAAAATACAGTAGAATAGAATACAGTATATACATATGAGATGAGTAATGCAATATATGTAAACACTATTAAAGTGACTAGTGTTCCATTATTAAAGTGGCCAGTGATTCCATGTCTATGTATATAGGGCAGCAGCCTCTCAGGTGTTAGTGGTGGCTATTTCTGATGGCCTTGAGATAAAAGCTGTTTTTGTAGTCTCTCGGTCCCTGCTTTGATGCACCTCGCCTTCTGAAGGTTTGCGGGGTGAACAGGCAGTGGCTAAGGGTGGTTGGTGTCCTTGATGATCGTCTACATTGAAATCTGTTTGTATGCAGCAATGAAATCTGCCTCTTATACACAATTTGTCACAAATATCTTTAAGCTTTTGGCGGAATAATGTAGAATGATTTATCTGGTTCTGTCATTGGGAGGATTTTCAAAAGATGGGGGACGGGGAGTGGTTTGATGTGGTATAGACAGGTTGGTTGTTTAGCAACAAACAGATTTTTTCGCAACTTTAAAAGGAAACAGACGGGTTCCGTTTGATTGTTGACAACATGTAAACTATTTCGTCTCCAATGTTATTGAAAACAGATATATAATTTTGAACAATGAGCACTTGTTGTCTGTCAAATACATCATTACAGTTGTTGGTTAGCTACAGGCAGACAGGCAGGCAGATGGATAAACAAATAGACAGACAGACAGGCTGTTTGTTTATCCGTCTGTCTGTCTGCCCGCCTGCCTGTCTGCCTGTCTGTCTGTTTATCCATCTGCCTGCCTGCCTGCCTGCCTGCCTGCCTGCCTGCCTGCCTGCCTGCCTGCCTGCCTGCCTGCCTGCCTGCCTTTCTGTCTGTCTGTCTGTCTGTCTGTCTGTCTGTCTGTCTGTCTGTCTGTCTGTCTGTCTGTCTGTCTGTCTGTCTGTCTGTTTATCCATCTGTCTGTCTGTCTGTCTATCCACCCACCCACCCATCTGTCTGTCTACCTGCCTGCCTGCCTAACTGCCTGCCTGTCTATCTATCTGCCATTCTGATTGTCTGTCTGTCTGTCTGTCTGTCTGTCTGTCTGTCTGTCTGTCTGTCTGTCTGTCTGTCTGTCTGTCTGTCTGTCTGTCTGTCTGTCTGTATTTGTATATCAATAACAAACACATCAGCAGAGGGCACTGTTGTACATCATAACTAGTTCTACCACAGCTGATGTAACCCTAACCCTAACCAGTGTTTAACAGGCTCTCTCCATCCTCAGGTTAACCTGGCAGTGTTTAACATGCTCTCTCCATCCTCAGGTTAACCTGTCAGTGTTTAACAGGCTCTCTCCATCCTCAGGTTAACCTGGCAGTGTTTAACATGCTCTTTCCATCTAGGTTAACATGGCAGTGTTTAACAGGCTCTCTCCATCCTCAGGTTAACCTGGCAGTGTTTAACATGCTCTCTCCATCATCAGGTTAACCTGGCAGTGTTTAACATGCTCTCTCCATCCTCAGGTTAACCTGGCAGTGTTTAACATGCTCTCTCCATCCTCTGGTTAACCTGGCAGTGTTTAACAGGCTCTCTCCATCCTCAGGTTAACCTGGCAGTGTTTAACATGCTCTTTCCATCTAGGTTAACCTGGCAGTGTTTAACATGCTCTCTCCATCCTCAGGTTAACCTGGCAGTGTTTAACAGGCTCTCTCCATCCTCAGGTTAACATGGCAGTGTTTAACATGCTCTTTCCATCTAGGTTAACATGGCAGTGTTTAACATGCTCTTTCCATCTAGGTTAACATGGCAGTGTTTAACAGGCTCTCTCCATCCTCAGGTTAACATGGCAGTGTTTAACATGCTCTTTCCATCTAGGTTAACATGGCAGTGTTTAACATGCTCTTTCCATCTAGGTTAACATGGCAGTGTTTAACAGGCTCTCTCCATCCTCAGGTTAACATGGCAGTGTTTAACATGCTCTCTCCATCCTCAGGTTAACCTGGCAGTGTTTAACAGGCTCTCTCCATCCTCAGGTTAACCTGGCAGTGTTTAACATGCTCTCTCCATCCTCAGGTTAACATGGCAGTGTTCATTTATTTAACAGACTAAAATAGTCCTTGTACATAGTCCTCATAGAGGTACTTACCTGCGTGTAGAGAGCTGAAGTCCTGCCATCCAGTAGGTCCCCTAAGAGATAGTTGATGGTTACATGAGTACATTGTGCTGTTTTGTTCCATGGGGCTAGACACTATGAGATAGGCCTATATGTCTCATTTGTCACATTACACCAGCACAATTCATACCGCCCCCCCTCCCCCTTCCCCCTCTGGCAGCTCCTCCTGTTCCACAGTGAGATATGAAACCTTGGAGTTGAGATTTACAAAGTTGCTGTGGGGGAACCAGTGCCAAAAAACTTTGGAGTTCCTTTATGTGGGCTGAGTCATCCTTTCTGACTTTGTTGGGTAACAAACTGCACACAACTTACAGTCCTCAATCAAATAAACCTCTTATGTATGCCCTCTGAGATGTCAATAATCAGCTTACACTGCCAACTGTATTTTTATTTAACCAGGCAAATTCTTATTCTCAATGACAGCCTAGGAACAGTGGGTTAACTGCCTTGTTCAGGGGCAGAACAACAGTTTTTACCTTGTCAGCTCGGGGATTTGATCTAGCAACCTTTCAGTTACTAGTCCCAATGCTCTAACCACTAGGCTACCTGTACATGTGAAAGATGTATTCAACAGACCAGGTAGCCAAAGACTCCAAAACAAAATACAAAATATTGCCTTTGGTATTCATATCAGAGTTTTGCTTTGAACTACATATTATTTTAGCTGATGTTTTATTGCTATAAAAAGCTTACACCAGACATCTGTTTGGTTATATTTCTCATAGGAACCCTACTAGGAGAATAGTCTATGGCAGATAAGCTTTCATCACTGGCATACAGCGTTCACTATCACACAGTGCTGGGCACTTTCTTACGGCTCCACGTGATTCTCTGCTATATGTAACAGCACATAACATTTGTTTAACAGAATAGCCCTCAGCGACAGAGACACACGGAAGCTTGCGTTTGTGGATCTCAGACCACGTGAGCCCTAATTGGTATTTTATTAGGATCCCCATTAGCTGTTGCAAAAGCAGCAGCTACTCTTTCTGATTGTGAGTCATCAATCACTTTCCGAGTAATTTGTTTGTGACTGCTTTATTGTTGGACAGCGCTGTGTTCCCAGGCGGAGGTACAGAGTGCTCTCAGGGTCATGGAAGACTTGATAATATATTAAATCTGTCTCAAGCCATGCCTCACGGTGCCTCGTGTAGTGTAGTGCAACGTCTTCCCTTCCCTTTCGGACGTACATTATTTATCTGGGAAGTATCAGTCTCAAAGGAAGACAATAAAACACACACTCACACACACACACACACAGGTGTGCGCAAGGACACGGACACACATACACACGTGTAATAATGAATATTCGATCAAAGTCATTAAAAATGGTGGTTAAGTACTACATTAATGCCTGCTGTAAATCAAGCTAATGGTTTGCTTATGATGTTGCAACAAACACCAATGGTAATGTATTCATAGATTGTAGAGGAATGACAGGGTTCTGTTCATGCTACGGGCCCTCAATATGCACTGAGTACAAATCCCTGAAGCCCACAGAAACACAAATGTTATTACACATCAGCCAGACCCAAATGATGATGCGCCAACAATACATTTATTTTTATACTGGTTTTAAAATGCAGCATGAAATCTGCCACGGGTTTTGTTGCCTGGCTGCTTTCCTCTCATGTGAATGACGATGGATAGCCACCAAAACCTATATTTGTTCACTTTATAAATTAATTTTAACAATTTGGCACGACTTAAACTAAAATAAAAAACAAAAAGGCAATCAAAACTTGTTGTATTATTAATTAATATGATTTGGGGGGGTTTGGATTCCTGACAATGCAAAAAGTTTCACCTTTTTGTTTGTTGATATTTATTTGTTAATAAAAAAATATACATTTTACAAAAAAATGTAAATGTTATGTTTCCACATGACTGACAGCAAACAAACACTAGTTTCAGGAGGGGGTCACTTTTCTACACCTTATGTTACATACAACATACACATGGTAGTTATAAATTTTTAGATAATTGAAAAACAAGGAAGGAATATAGTAACACATGGTATAACACATGGTAATTCTAGCTGCCTGGAACACGGTCTGGTTTCATAAACGCAAAGGTTTAGGGTGAAATGAAGATGATGAGGCAGGTGCACCAATTATGAATAATCCAGCCCCCCAAAAAATCAAATCACATGTAATAATCATATTTGTCACATGCGCCGAATACAACAGGTGTAGACTTTACCGTGAAATGCTTACTTACAAGCCCTTAACCAACAGTGCAGTTCAAGAAGAGTTAAGAAAATATTTACCAAATAAACAAAAGTAAAAAAAAAAATAGAAAGTAACAAAATAAAATAACAATAACCAAGCTTCCTGGATGGCAGCAAGCTTGGCTCCAGTGATGTACTGGGCTGTACGCACTACCCTCTGTAGCGCCTTATGATCAGATGCCGAGCAGTTGCCATACCAGGCGGTAAAGCAACTGGTCAGGATGCTCTCGATGGTGCAGCTGTATAACTTTTTGAGGATGTGGGGACCCATGCCAAATCTTTTCAGTCTCCTGAGGGGGAAAAGGTGTTGTCGTGCCCTCTTCACAAATCAAATCAAATCAAATTGTATTGGTTACATACATGTGGTTTGCAGATGTTATTGCGAGTGTAGCGAAATGCTTATGCTTCTAGATTCGACAGTGCAGCAGTATCTAACAGGTAATCTCTAACAATTCCACAACAAAACCTGATACACACAATCTAGTAAAGGAATAGGATGAGAATATCTAAGTATAGAATATATGGATGAGCAGTGACAGAGCGGCTAAGATGCAATAGATAGTATAGAATAGATAGTGAAGGACACAGTATACAGTATATACATATGAGATGAGTAATGCGAGATATGTAAACATTCTGAAAGTGGAATTATTAAAGTGACTAGTGTTCCATTTATTAAAGTGGCCAATGATATCAAGTCTGTAGGTAGGAAGCCGCCTCTCTGTGCTAGTGGTGGCTGTTTAACAGTCTGATGGCCTTGAGATAGATAGAAGCTGTTTTTCAATCTCTCTGTCCCAGCTTTGATGCACCTGTGCTGACGTCGCCTTCTGGATAGAAGCGCGGTGAACAGGCAGTGGCTCGGGTGGTTATTGTCCTTGATGATCTTTTTTGCCTTCCTGTGACATCGGGTGTTGTAGGTGTCCTGGAGGGCAGGTAGTTTGCCCCCGGTGATGCGTTGTGCAGACCGCACCACCCTCTGGAGAGCCCTGCGGTTGTGGGCGGTGCAGTTGCCGTACCAGGCGGTGAAACAGCCCAACAGCATGTTCTCAATTGTGCACCTGTAAAAGTTAGTGAGGATTTTCGGTGACAAGCCACATTTTTTCAGCCTCCTGAGGTTGAGGAGGCGCTGTTGCGCCTTCTTCACCACACTGTCTGTGTAGTGTCGTCTGAAAACTTGATGATTGAGTTGGAAGCGTGTATGGCCAAACAGCCGTGGGTGAACAGGTAGTACAGGAGAGGGCTGTGAACACACCCTTGTGGGGCCCCAGTGTTGAGGATCAGCGGAGTGGAGAAGTTATTTCCAACTTCACCACCTGGGGGCGGCCTGACAGGAAGTTCAGGACCCAGTTGCACAGGGCGGGGTCGAGACCCAGGGTCTCAAGCTTAATGATGAGTTTGGAGGGTACTATGGTGTTGAATTCTTATTTTTTTTTAATGTATTTCACCTTTATTTAAGCAGGTAGGCCAGTTGAGAACAAGTTTCATTTACAACTGCGACCTGGCCAAGATAAAGCAAAGTAGTGCGACAAAAAACAACACAGTTACACATGGGATAAACAAAAGTACAGTCAATAACACAATAGAAAAATCTATATACAGTGTGTGCAAATGGAGTAAGGAGGTAAGGCAATAAAAAGGCCAATACTAGCAAAGTAATTACAATTTAGCAAATTAACACTGGAATGATAGAAGTGCATGTAGAAATACTGCTGTGCAAAAGAGGAAAAAAAATTAATAAAAACAGTATGGGGATGAGGTAGTTGGAAGGGCTATCTACAGATGGGCTGTGTACAGCTGCAGCAATCGGAAAGCTGCTCAGATAGCTGACGCTTAAAGGCAGTGAGGGAGATATAAGTCTCCAACTTCAGCAATTTTTGCAAATCGTTCCAATCATTGGCAGCAGAGAACAGGAAGGAAAGGCGGCCAAAGCAGTGTTGGCTTTGGGGATGACCAGCGAGATATACCTGCTGGAGCGCGTGCTATGGATGGGTGTTGTTATGGTGACCAGTGAGCTGAGATAAGGCGGAGCTTTACCTAGCAAAGACTTATAAATGACCTGGAGCCAGTGGGTTTGGCGACAAATATTTAGCGAGGGCCAACCGACGAGAGCATACAGGTCGCAGTGGTGGGTAGTATATGGGGCTTTGGTGACAAAACGGATGGCACTGTGATAGACTGCATCCGGTTTGTTGAGTAGAGTATCGGAGGCTCTTTTGTAAATGACATCGCCGAAGTCGAGGACCGGTCAGAAAGTCAGTTTTACGAGGGTATGTTTGGCAGCATGAGTGAAGGAGGCTTTGTTGCAAAATAGGAAGCCGATTCTAGATTTATTTTTGGATTGGAGATGCTTAATGTGAGTCTGGAAGGAGAGTTTACAGTCTAGCCAGACACCTAGGTATTTGTAGTTGTCCACATATTCTAAGTCAGAACCGTCCAGAGTAGTGATGCTAGTTGGGCAGGCGGGTGCGGGCAGCGATCGGTTGAAGAGCATGCATTTAGTTTTACTGGCGTTTAAGAGCAGTTGGAGGCCACGGAAGGAGTGTTGTATGGCATTGAAGCTTGTTTGGAGGTTTGTTAAGACAGTGTCCAAAGAAGGGCCAGATGTATACAGGATGGTGTCGTCTGCGTAGAGGTGGATCAAGGAATCACCCGCAGCAAGAGCGACATCATTGATATATACAGAGAAAAGAGTCGGCCCGAGTATTGAACCCTGTGGTATTCCAATAGAGACTGCCAGAGGTCCGGACAACAGGCCCTCCGATTTGACACACTGAACTCTGTCTGAGAAGTAGTTGGTGAACCAGGCAAGACAGTCATTTGACAAACCAAGGCTGTTGAGTCTGCCGATAAGAATACGGTGATTGACAGAGTCGAAAGCCTTGGCCAGGTCAATGAAGACGGCTTCACAGTACTGTCTTTTATCGATGGCGGTTATGATATCGTTTAGTACCTTGAGCGTAGCTGAGGTGTACCCGTGACCAGCTCGGAAACCGGACTGCACAGCGGAGAAGGTACGGTGGGATTTGAAATGATCAGAAACTGTTTGTTAAGTTGGCTTTTGAAAACTTTAGAAAGGCAGGGCAGGATGGATATAGGTCTGTAACAGTTTGGGTCTAGTGTCACCCCCTTTGAAGAGGGGGATGACCGCGGCAGCTTTCCAATCTTTAGGAATCTCAGACGATACAAAAGAGAGGTTGAACAGACTAGTAATAGGGGTTGCAACAATGGCGGCAGATAATTTTAGAAAGAGAGGGTCCAGATTTTCTAGCCCAGCTGATTTGTACAGGTCCAAGTTTTGCAGGTCTTTCAAAACATCAGCTATCTGGATTTGGGTGAAGGAAAAGCTAGGAAGGCTTAGGCCAGTCGCTGCGGGGGGGTGCGGAGCTGTTGGCTGGGGTTGGGGTAGCCAGGAGGAAAGTATGGCCAGCCATAGAGAAATGCTTATTGAAATTCTCGATTATCGTGGATTTATCGGTGGTGACAGTGTTTCCTAGCCTCAGTGCATTGGGCAACTGAGAGGAGGTAATCTTATTCTCCATGGACTTTAGTATCCCAGAACTTTTTGGAGTTAGAGCTGCAGGATGCAAATTTCTGTTTGAAAAAGCTTTGCTTTGCTTTCCTAACTGACAGTGTGTATTGGTTCCTGACTTCCCTGAAAAGTTGCATATCGCGGGGACAATTCGATGCTAGTGCAGTACGCCACAGGATGTTTTTGTGCTGGTCGAGGGCAGTCAAGTCTGACGTGAACCAAGGGCTATATCTGTTCTTAGTTCTCCATTTTTTTAAAGGGAATGCTTATTTAAGATGGTGAGGAAATTACTTTTAAAGAACAACCAGGCATCCTCTACTGATGGGATGAGGTCAATATCCTTCCAGGATACCCGGGCCAGGTCGATTAGAAAAGCCTGTTCGCAGAAGTGTTTTAGGGAGTGTTTGACAGTGATGAGGGGTGGTCGTTTGACCACGGACCCATAACGGATGCAGGCAATGAGGCAGTGATCGCTGAGATCCTGATTGAAAACAGCAGAGGTGTATTTGGCGGGCAAGTTGGTCAGGATAATATCTATGAGGGTGCCCATGTTTACAGATTTAGGGTTGTAACTGGTCGGTTCCTTGATAATTTGTGTGAGATTGATGGTATTTAGTTTAGATTGTAGGACAGCCGGGGTGTTAAGCATATCCCAGTTTAGGTCACCTAACAGAACGAACTCTGAAGATAGATGGGGGCGATCAATTCACATATGGTGTCCAGGGCACAGCTGGGAGCTGAAGTGTAGTCAATGAACAGCATTCTTACATAGGTATTCCTCTTGTCCAGATGGGATTGGGCAGTGTGCAGTGTGATGGTGATTGCATCGTCTGTGGACCTATTGGGGCGGTATGCAAATTGGGTGGGTCTAAGGTAACAGGTAGGGTGGAGGTGATATGATCCTTGACTAGTCTCTCAAAGCACTTCATAATGAGTGCTATGGAGCGATAGTCATTCAGTTCAGTTACCTTAGCTTTCTTGGGAACAGGAACAATGGTAGCCCTCTTGAAGCACGTTGAGACAACAGACTGGGATAGGGATTAATTGAATATGTCCGTAAACACACAAGCCAGCTGGTCTGCGCATGCTCTGAGGACACGGCTAGGGGTGCTGTCTGGGCCTGCAGCCTTGCGAGTGTTAAAACGCTTAAATGTTTTACTCACGTCGGCCACAGAGAAGGAGAGCCCACAGGCTTTGGTAGAGGGCCGTGTCAGTGGCACTGTATTGTCCTCAAAGCGAGCAAAGAAGTTGTTTCATTTGTCTGGGAGGAAGATGTCCATGTCCGCGACAGGGCTGGTTTTCTTTTTGTAATCCGTGATTGTCTGTAGACCCTGCCACATATGTCTTGTGTTTGAGCCGTTGAATTGCGACTCCACCTTGTCTTTATACTGACGCTTTGCTTGTTTGATTGCCTTACAGAGGGAATAACTACTGTTTGTATTCGGTCATGTTTCCAGTCGCCTTGCCATGATTAAATGCGATGGTACGTGCTTTCAGTTTTGCGCGAATACTGCAATTAATCTACGGTTTCTGGTTAGGGAAGGTTTTAATAGTCACAGTGGGTACAACATCTCCTATACACTTCCGTATAAACTCGCTCACCGAGTCAACGTATACGTCAATGTTATTGTCTGAGGCTACCCGAAACATATCCCAGTCCACGTGATCGAAGCAATTTTGAAGCGTGGAATCTGATTGATCAGACCAGCATTGCACGGGCGCATCCTGTTTTAGTTTCTGCCTATAGGAGGGGAGCAACCAGATGGAGCCATGGTCAGATTTGCCAAAAGGAGGGTGGGGAGGGCCTCGTATGCATCGCGGAATTTATAGTAGCAGTGGTCGAGTGTGTTACTCGCTCGTGTACTGCAATTGATATGCTGATAGAATTTAGGTAGCCTTTTCTCAGATTAGCTTTGTTACAATCCCCAGCTGCAATAAATTCAGCCTCAGGATATATGGTTTCCAGTTTACATAAAGTCCAGTGAAGTTCCTTGACGGCCATCTTGGTATCCGCTTGTGGGGGGATACACACAGCTGTGACAAGCGAGGAGACTTCCCTTGGGAGATAATACTGTCGGCATTTGATTGTGAGGAATTCTAGGTCAGGTGAACAAAAGGACTTGAGTTCTTGAATGTTGTTACAATTACACCTTGAGTCGTTAATCATGAAACATACACCCCCGCCCTTCTTCTTACCAGAGAGAAGTTTGTTCCTGTCGGAGAAATGCACTGAAAATACCGTTGGCTGTACGGACTCCGACAGCATGTCCCCAGCTAGCCATGTTTCTGTGAAGCAGAGCATGTTACAATCCCGGATATCTCTTTGGAAAGAAACTCTTGCCCTAATTTCGTCAACTTTGTTAACTAGTGACTGGACATTAGCGAGTAATACACTCGGAAGCAGTGGGTGGTGTGCGTGCTTCCGAAGCCTCACTAGAAGACCGCTCTTCAGACGGTGTTGTTTTGGGTCGGCCTCTGGAATCAGTTCAAATGCCCTAAATGGTGCAGACAAAGGATCCGCTTTTGGAAAGTGGTATTCCTGGTCGTAGTGCTGGTTGTGCTGGTAAGTTGACGTCTCTCTGATATCCAATAGTTCTTCCAGGCTGTACACTACCATTCAAAAGTTTGGGGTCACTTAGTAATGTCCTTGTTTTTGAAAGAAAAGCACATTTTTTGTCCATTTAAACAACATCAAATTGTTCAGAAATACAGTGTAGACACTGTTAATGTTGTAAATGACTATTGTAGCTGGAAATGGCAGATTTTATATGGATAATTATTTTCCAATGATTGCATGTTGGCGAATAGAACGGATGGCAGTGGGAGTACTCGCTCGCCTTCGAATTCTCAGAAGGCAGCCTGACCTCCACCTCCTTTTCCTCCATCTTTTCTTCACGCAAATGATGGGGATTTGGGCCTGTTCCTGGGAAAGCAGTATATCCTTCGCGTCGGACTCGTCGGACTCGTCAGACTCGTTAAAGGAAAAATCTTCTTCCAGTTCGAGGTGAGTAATCGGTGTTGTGATGTCCAGAAGTAATTTTCGGTCATAAGAGATAGTAGCAGCAACATTATGTACAAAATAAGTTTTAAAAAATAAGTTACAAACAATGTAACAAAACGAACAAAATAACACAGTTGGTTAGGAGCACGTAAAACGTCAGCCATCCTCTCCGGTGCCATTTTTGTTAAAAAAATAGTTGTTGGCTTTGATATCTTTATCAAAAAAAATGTATGTGTATACAGTATGCTGCCCCAGGGAAGATGACTAGGCACGTCTAATGTGTGGGGAGACAAATGGATAAACAGATATAGCTGTAAAGGCAGACTATCAAAACATCCCCCATTTCATTCTGAGCCATTTCTATCAGTTATTTGGTTGGATGCTACAACAGTTGCGTTTGTAGACCTCAATTCTCATCTCTCAGTATATATCCCATGCATGACATGGGTGAAATTGTATATTTCATGCACCGGATGGTAATATGAACGTGAAGGAAAGACTGCATAATCTAGTTCACTGCTCAAACTGGATGAATATAGTGAGGAAGGGAAATAGTGACAGTTCATTTAAGGGCTGGTTGTCAACAGCAGGGAGGGACACCCTTGGATGCTTTGGACTGTATTAACTAAACTATTTAAACACTGTCCTAGTAAAAATAGGCTACATTAACACAAAGCAAAGGGCCTAATAATGCTGAGTTGTGAATCACTATGTCACATGGTCAACACTTGTTCAAGGTGAGATGCCCAAAATAGCATTTGTGAAATGTGAATACATTGCAGTGCAAGTCATACCATGTTTATAATAGTGGAGCCTGAAGGGGTGTAATCTTTCCCACGTTTTTGGTATTTGGGTGTGGAGAAGAGGGGTAGGTACCTCAGAGGAATGTACAGTATGTGATTATTTTCATGTGAAAAGTTTAAACGTAGCCACATGTTTCAGTGTGCTGATGACATTATGTCGTTACAGCTGCTTCTCCAACAAAACTGGAGGCAGCGTAATCGCGGTTTCCCCGCTAGTCTCATTATTTGGTGAATAAACTAATGACGGTCCTCAGTTTTATCGCTCAGGGTGTGAAACATGGTAACGCGTTCACTTCTTTATCTTTCGAGGACACGAAACACTTGCAAGCCAATGAATTACTGATCACGTTTGGACAGTATCCGTATCCACGCAGTGTAACGCCTTTTGGTGGTCTAACTGAGTAAGACGCACATTTCATTGTGTATCTTTGCGTCTGTGTTGCATTACGTAAATTACGTGACATTTCACCAGACTTTGGTGGGTGAATAGAGGACACTTGCAAAATGTTAGAATTCGATGTGCTTATTATCGTTAGGTTTATCGTCATATGGTCGTATCCTATGCCCCTTGATAGTAGCTCATTGGTTGAAGGCAGCACATTGCAGGCTATTTGCTAAGAAATGCCAGGGAGGTGTATCTGTGTGCAGTATAAAAGTTGAGCGTAGTGACAGGCCAACCGATGATTCCTTTTTATGTTCATGTAAAATGTAGTAGTCAGGGTAACACCCTACAAACGGCAGTTATTGCAGGTGCGATCAAGGATTTTTACAGGATTCGTGTTTGTATGTGAAACACAGAGAGAGAGATAGTGGGAGAGGGGGGAGAGAGAGAGAGGTGGGAGAGGGGGGAGAGAGAGAGAGAGAGTGGGGGGGAGAGAGAGGGGGAGAGAGAGAGAGGGAGAAGAGAGAGAGAGGGGAGGAGAGAGAGGAGGAGGAGAGAGGGAGAGGGGGGAGGGGGAGATGAGAGGGAGAGAGGGTGGCGAGGAGAGAGGGGAGAAGGAGAGGGGGGAGAGAGAGAGAGGGGAGAGAGAGAGAGGGACGCGGGGGGGAGAGATAAGAGAGTGAGAGAGTATGAGAGGGGGTGAGAGAGAAGAGAGGGGGAGAGAGAGAGAGGGGAGAGAGAGAGAGGGAGAGGGGGGGGGGGGGAGAGAGAGAGAAGAGAGGGGAGAGAGAGAGAGGGAAGAGGGGGGAGAGAGAGAGAGGGGAGAGAGAGAGGGGAGAGAGAGAGGAGAGGAGAGGGGGGAGAGAGAGAGAGAGGGGGGAGAGAGAGAGAGAGTGGGGGGAGAGAGAGAGAGGGGAGAGAGAGAGAGGGGAGAGAGGGAGAGGGGGGAGAGAGAGAGAGGGGGAGAGAGAGAGAGAGGGGAGAGAGAGAGAGGGGAGAGAGAGAGAGGGAGAGGGGGGGAGAGAGAGAGGGGGGAGAGAGAGAGAGGGAGAGGGGGGGAGAGAGAGAGAGAGAGGGGGGAGAGAGAGGAGAGAGAGAGAGCAATTCATCCAGGGAGACCGAATAAGCAACTTTGTTACCAGGCATAGCTTTGTCCTCCCGGGCACAGCGCGTAATGAAAAGAGAAAGGCATTTGGCAGTTATGGTTGATCAGCATTTCTTTGTATCCTCTTTGGTGCATTAGTGAGGCAAACGTGTTCATAATAAACAGGCGTCATAGAACATTAGTAAGTCATACAATGGAGCATACGTTGTCATTCCTAACAAGGAGCGTTCATATTTACCAGTGAGTGAGGTAAGAATTTCTCAGTATGATTATACTATGTAGACATGACATGGGAGTGTTTGCATTGGATGCTGATGCTACGTTTATGTGGCAATAGCCATCATCTTTTTCAAATAAGTGTATAGGTTGTTTTGATTGTGGGTTTTGAACATCGAGGTTATTTGGTTGCATATGACATGTTTTCCTTATTTTGATAATAATAATAATATGAAAATAATTTCAGACTGGGCTGAAGTATGGACTAGTTGTGGGTGCCCTTGTTCACTATTCATTTACATGATGTGGTACTGACTGGTGTTAGTGGAGTTTAATTCATGTCAAGGTTTTTTCATTAAGAATCCTGTTATTTTTCTCCTTCAGTTAGTTTGGGTCATTCTGTGGCAACCAGAGGTTACCTTTGGGCAGGTGCTATTCTTAATTACAGGCTGTTTGAGGACTCATGAGTATGAATGCTTAGTCAGATGACCTGTATGTCTTCTTCTTCTAGGTTACTTCGGCAACACGACAGTGTGAGTTTAGTCATCAACACAGGAATAATGCATCACTGGATTGTAATCCTATTGTTGGTGACTACATCAGTGGGCATCGTTGAGATGTTTGACAATTATGGAGAGATATGTCGAAGATTGTGTGCCTGTGAGGAGAAAGAGGGGATACTGACTGTGGGCTGTGAAAGTAGAGGGATTGTGGATCTCTCTGAAGTTAGCCCTGTGTACTTCACAACATATCATTTACTGCTCACAGGGAACCTTTTGAAAAGGCTCTCCACCAATGACTTTGTTGAATACAATGGGCTTACAATATTGCATCTGGGCAACAATGACATATCCACTGTTGAATCAGGAGCTTTTAATGGACTTCAGGGATTAAAAAGATTACATCTCAACAATAACAAAATTGATGCCTTGACGAAAGATCTTTTCATCGGCCTTGAAAGTCTGGAATATCTTCAGCTAGACTACAATTCCATCGCCCATGTCGAGCCAAAAGCCTTCAGCAAACTGCATCGTCTGGAGGTCCTGATTTTAAACGACAACATCATTTCTACTCTTCCCATGGACATTTTCCAACATGTCCCTTTGACTCACCTTGACCTGAGGGGGAATCAACTGAAACTGTTCCCTTATTCGGGTCTTTTGGAACACATGGACAACATTATGGAATTACAACTAGAGGAGAACCCGTGGAACTGCTCTTGTGAGCTGATTGCACTGAAGACCTGGCTCGAGAGCATATCCTACACCGCTTTAGTGGGTGATGTGGTCTGTGAATTTCCATTCCGGCTTCATGGGAGAGATCTTGATGAAGTCTCTAAACAGGAACTGTGCCCCAGGAGAGCTATTGCAGAGTATGAGATGCGTCCCCGGGCACATCAGACCACTGATGCATACTTTAGGACAACACCAGCCTCAGTCACAGCCCCGTTCACATCCCGGTCAAGGCCCACCAAGGGACCTCGCCAGTCAGGCAAGTTAAAGTCAAAACCCACATCTCGCATCCCCTCCAATAAACCACAAAACTACGGTCAAATAGTTTCATATCAAACCAAATCCCCAATGCCTTTGGACTGTCCTACTGCCTGTACTTGCAATCTCCAAATTTCAGACCTTGGTCTGAATGTTAACTGCCAAGAGAGAAAGATTGAGCGCATCTCTGACTTAAATCCCAAACCCTACAATCCCAAAAAGATGTATCTCACAGGGAATTTTATCCCTGTGGTGCGAAGATCAGATTTCGTTGAATTGATTGGGTTAGATTTGCTTCACCTTGGCAACAATCGGATCGCTCACATCCATGACAGAGCCTTTGGGGATTTAACACACTTACGCAGGCTGTACTTGAATGGGAATTTGATAGACCGTCTCACAGTCGTTATGTTCTTTGGATTAGAGAGTCTGCAGTTCCTATATTTAGAATACAACGTCATTAGAGATATTGTTTCAGACACCTTTCAGCAT
Source organism: Salmo trutta (assembly GCF_901001165.1). Taxonomy (NCBI): domain Eukaryota; kingdom Metazoa; phylum Chordata; class Actinopteri; order Salmoniformes; family Salmonidae; genus Salmo; species Salmo trutta. The sequence goes on from NC_042980.1 coordinate 43,578,879, forward strand.
GTCTCCAACCTTCAGCTGCTCTTCCTAAATAATAACCTCCTGAAGACCTTACCCCGGGGAATCTTTAATGGGTTGACATTGGCCAGACTAAATCTTCGTAATAATCACCTCCGCAGTCTGCCTGTCAGTGGCGTGTTGGGCCACCTGACATCGCTGGTGCAGGTAGACTTGTTTGAGAACCCCTGGGATTGCGGCTGCTCCGTCGTGAAGATGAAGATGTGGCTGGAACAGCTCAGCAGCGGCACGGTTGTGGACAATGTCATCTGTGGCTCCCCTAAAAGACTGTTCGGGGAGGATATGCGATACATTAAGACAAGTCATTTCTGCCTTAATAACTCTGATATCCTTGCGTCCATGATCCCACCTTCGGAAGAATCTGTTCCCGGGAGCACCATCACCATAGAAACATCATTAGATTACGACACACAGATCAACAGTGTTCCTCTGTCTGTTACGATACTTGCCCTACTCCTGATGTTCATCGTTTCGGTGTTTGTCGCTGCAGGACTGTTTGCGGCTGTGAAGAAGAGACGTCAAAAGACAATAAATGAGCAGAATAACTCCATGAACGCGTGCATTAGTTCACTGAACATGGAGTACGGTCTTTACAAAAAGGGATCCATTCCAAAAGTCAGGACGTCTGCAGGGCATGTGTATGAGTACATTTCCTCTCCCACTGAACAAACGTGCAAAAACACAGTCTATAGCCCCACAGTGTATAGGCCAATGGAGAACAAATCAGTGGATGGGTACAGAGACTTTGATCAGTTGAATGTGGCGTTTCTGAATAATCACTCAGAAGAAGAGGGGGGTAGTAATGCAATAACTGCTGAGTACAGTGTTAGTACTCCACTTAACCAACACTCCCCTTTACAAGACGATGTCCTAGACCCAGACCAGCCCTCATCTTACAGCAATACTTTACCATGCAGGCATACTGCCCATTCATCAAATCAGTATAACTCAGACTTCAATGTCAGACATCAATACATGCACCCAGAAAGAATACAGCAGACAGTATTGTATTGCACAGCACCGAGTGCTGTTTATGTTGAACCTAACATAAGTGAGTACTGGGAACTGAAAGCCAAGCTTCATAGTGATCCCGACTACCTTGAAGTTCTTGAGAAACGTACCACGTACACCCAGTTTTGAATGACTTGATTTTCTTCCTTGACTGGTTGAGTAATTGCTTGTTGCATTGGGGCAAGCTATGCTCATGTTGGAAAAATGTGTGGATTTTAGCAGGGCTGCTTTCTATCTATTGAAACTATACAGACATGCAGAGGCTTCCCTTAACAGCGTAAAGCAATAGGCATTCTCTTAGCTTGTTTATTCTTGACCAATTATAGTCTTGCTTTGAGAAACTTTTTTTTTTTTTAAGTTATCCAATCTCTGTGCCAACAACTATGTAAATATGCAGTTTATGTATGCTTGTTGCAATTTAAAAAAATTAGAGGCTCAACTTCTGAATGCATCATCATCAGCTACATGGCTAAACAATGTTTTTAAAAGATAAATGCATAACCTATACTTCATAAGAGATATTTGGGCTGGTACAGTTTATAATTTTCAATAATTGTCTATTTTTATACAAGTATTTGGAGATGTAATTCTTCTGTTTTTGTTTTTATGACTTTGCACTGATTGACAGGAACAGGTCAACAACTAATATGATGTCACTTTCTTATATATATATATTGCATAGACTATGTAAATAACCATGGCCGTATAGCTATATGTACAATTATTGCATATATATAACTACTGCATTGTGAAAAAGTTATAAGACATTTGGCATTATACCTGCATATAGCCACTTATTTTTCCAGTTTGGAGACAATCCTCAATTTCCCAATTTTTTTTATCTTTAGAGATATGAAATAAGTATTCACAGTAGGGGAGAGTGGGGTAAGTTAAGCCATTTTTTAAATTCAGCATCACTCCATCAAGGAATATATAATATTATTTCTAACAAAGATACCAATATATATTTCAGGATGTTGTGTATCCCTGGAAATAATCAAAATTCATGTAAACATTACAGTTTTGAAAGCATAGCTTGTCCAAAAAAAGTGGTCTCTTTTAGCAAAACTTACCCCGAGTATGGGGTAAGTTGAGCCATGGGACAGGATAAATTAAGCCGCCTACTGAATTAAATATTGCCACCACCTTTTTAAAGCCATGTCTGTCTTAATTTTCCAAACACAGTTCAACACAATCACAATTGCTTTTTGTCTTTTCATTATTTTAAGCATCTTTTAACACAGGCTTAACACCTAAAAAAAAACATTTTGTACTTGTTAAAACACTTTTAACATCGGGCAGCCCCTGTTGTTACTTCATATCCTAGCGATAATGTCTTGCATTATGCCTAAGAAGAAAACACTTTAATTTGCTCAACTTACCCCATGGCTATTGGCTCAGCTTACCCCAAGTGTCACGCCCTGACCTGAGAGAGCCTTTTTATTTCTCTATTTGGTTAGGTCAGGGTGTGATTTGGGTGGTCATTCTAGTTTTTCTATTTCTTTGTTTGCCGGGTATGGTTCCCAATCAGAGGCAGCTGTCTATCGTTGTCTCTGATTGGGGACCATACTTAGGCAGCCTTTTTCCCACCTTAGTTTGTGGGATCTTGTTTTTGCATAGTTGCTGTGTAGCCTGCAGAACTTTACGTTCGTTTTGTATTTTGTTGTTTTGTCGGTGTTCATTTTAATTAAAAGTAAAATGTTCGCCTATCATGCTGCACCTTGGTCTAATGTTTACGACGAGCGTAACACCAAGGCAAACATTTTGACTATATTAGCCCACACAGCTACAAGGATGCACTTATGCTAGGTTTATTGCTGTTCACCACTTTTTCCATGTGGTTTCTTCCTTCACAGACTCCATGAAATGATGACCTATTCCTAAATATTTGGTCAAATTATTCACTTTGTGTATCGTTTCTTACAAACAAGGGTGGCTCAACTTACCCCACTCTCCCCTATCATTGTCAACAAATAAACTGAAATACATGTATCCCTCTTATATAAAATGCATTTGGATGCAAAATAACTTCTGGTGACTGCCACTTTTAAATGTCAAACATGTTTGATCACTTAAATATATTTTGGGGGTATTACTGTAGAATCTAAATTTGAATTCATTGTTTGATATTTTTTGGTTATGGTCCAAGCTAGGGTTGCAAAATTCCAGTAACTTTCCCAAACATCCTGGTTGGAGTATTCCAGATTTCCTGCGTATTCCTGGAATATTTTAACCAGGATTTCCGGAAAACTTTCCCAAATCCACAGGTTAACAGAATTTTGCAACCATTGACCTCTCATTTGACATTTTAGTCACTTAACAGACACTCTTATCCACAGCAACTAGGATTTACTGCCTTGCTCAATGGCACATTGGCATATTTTTCAGCTAGTTGACAAGGGGATTCAAACCAGCAACCTTTTTGGTTACTGGTCCAATGCTCTTAACCGCTAGGCTACCTGACTGTGGTCAGGTAGCCTATGATGTCTATTCAAAGCGTTGAAAAATAATTGTGTAAGGATTAGTAAATGTAATGAAATTGACCATTCTCAAATCAAATCATGTAACATGCTTCGTAAAACAGCAGCAGTTGTAGACTAACAGTGAAATGCTTACCTACGGGCCCTTCTCAACAATGCAGAGAGAAAAATAATAGAAACTGAATAACACAAGGAATAAATACAGATTTGAGTAATGATAACTTGGCTATACACTGAGTGTACAAAATTAGGAACACCTTCTCTTTCCATGACATAGACTGACCAGGTGAAAGCTTTGATCCCTTATTGATGCCACTTGTTAAATCCACTTCAACCATTGTAGATGAAGGGGAGGAGACAGGTTATAGATGGATTTTTAAGCCTTGAGACAACTGAGACATGTATTGTTTATGTGTGCCATTCAGATGGTGAATGGACAAGACAAAATATATAAGTGCCTTTGAATGGGGTATGGTAGTAGGTGCCAGGTGCACCGGTTTGAGTGTGACAATAACTGCAACCCTGATGTATTTTTCACACTCAACAGTTTCCCGTTTGGAAAAAGAATGGTCCACCATCCAGACAACTTTTTTTTAACTAGGCAAGTCAGTTAAGAACAAATTCTTATTTACAATGACAGCCTACACTGGCCAATCCCAGACAACTGTGCGCTGCTCTATGGGACTCCAAATCATGACTGGATGTGATTCAGCCTGGATTTGAACCAGGGACTGTAGTGTTGCCTCGTTCACTGAGATGCAGGGCCTTAGACCGCTGCGCCACCCGGGAGCCCCAACTTGACACAACTGTGGGAAGCATTGGAGTCAACATGGGCCAACATCCCTGTGGAATGCTTTCGACACCTTGTAGGGTCCATGCCCCGATAAATTGAGGCTGTTCTGAGGGCAAAAGGGAGAGGTACAACTCAATAGTAGGAAGGTGTTCCTAATAGTTTGTATACTCAGTGTATACACAGGGTATCAGTACCGACTCGATGTGCAGGTGCCTTTGCACATCTAACAAGTAATATCCAACAGTTTCACAACATATACATGTAAATCGAAGTAAGGATTAAGAATATATACACATAATCAGAGCGGCATTGGACTAAGATACAGTGGCATAGTATAGAATACAGTACATACAGTTGAAGTCGGAAGTTTATATACACCTTAGCCAAATACATAAAAACTCAGTTTTTCACAATTCCTGACATTTAATCCTAGTACAAATTCCCTGTCATAGGTCAGTTAGGATTAGGACCACTTTATTTTAAGAATGTGAAATGTCAGAATAATAGTAGAGAAAATTATTTATTTCAGATTTTATTTCTTTCATCACATTCCCAGTGGGTCAGAAGTTTACATACACTCAATTAGTATTTGGTAACATTGCCTTTAAATTGTTTAACTTGGGTCCAACATTTCGGGTAGCCTTCCACAAGCTTCCCACAATAAGTTGGACCCATTCCTCCTGACAGAGCTGGCGTAACTAAGTCAGGTTTGTAGGCCTCCTTGCTTGCACACGCTTTTTCAGTTCTGCCCACAAATTTTCTATGGGATTGAGGTCAGGTTTTTGTGATGGCCACTCCAATACCTTGACTTTGCTGTCCTTACGCCATTTTGCCACAACTTTTGAAGTATGCTTGGGGTCATTGTCCATTTGGAAGACCCACTTGCGACCAAGCTTTAACTTCCTGACTGATGTCTTGAGATGTTGCTTCAATATATCCACATCATTTTCCTGCCTCATGATGCCATCTATTTTGTGAAGTGCACCAGTCCCTCCTGAAGCAAAGCACCCCGACAACATGATGCTGCCACCCCAGTCTGGCTTTTTTATGGCGGTTTTGGAGCAGTGGTTTCTTCCTTGCTGAGCAGCCTTTCAGGTTATGTCGATATAGGACTCGTTTTACTGTGTATATAGATACTTTTGTACATGTTTCCTCCTTCATCTTCACAAGGTCCTTTGCTGTTGTTCTGGGATTGATTTGCACTTTTCGCACCAAAGTACGTTCATCTCTAGGAGACAGAACGCGTCTCCTTCCTGAGTGGTATGACGGCTGCGTGGTCCCATGGTGTTTATACTTGAGTACTATTGTTTGTACAGATGAGCATGGTACCTTCAGGCATTTGGAAATTGCTCCCAAGGATGAACCAGACTGTCTTGGCAGATTTCTTTTGATTTTCCCATGATGTCAAGCGAAGAGGCACTGAGTTTGAAGGTAGGCCTTGAAATACATCCACAGGTACACCTCCAATTGACTCAAATAATGTTAATTAGGACTTCTAACCCCTTCTGAACATTGTGTGTTTGAGCTACAGAATTCTGGGTTGTCTTTTTTCTCTTCATTATTCTTCATCCGTTCAGGCCTGAGCTAGAGCGGTGTTGGTGAGACAAGGGGCGAATCCCAAAAGATTTGTCCTTATCACATGTAACATGTTTTGCTCTATGATGCTCACAAGCTACACAAGAGGTGTTAGAAGGTCAGGGGTTTCTTCTACATAGAAGACCATAGGAAATCCCAGGACATAGTGTCTATAACACTGTAAGAGGTTCTTCTACATAGAAGATCATAGGAAATACCAGGACATACTGTCATTAACACTGTAATACAAAACAACTCATGAATGCAGCTGTGTATGTCAAATTGTTTTGTGTTCTACTTGTAGCCCTGGTTGTCCTGCAAAGAAAATGGTAAACCACTTCATTGTGAGACTAAATACTGTGCAAGGGCTAGACATTTACATTTACGTCATTTAGCAGACGCTCTTATCCAGAGCGACTTACAAATTGGACATGTAGATATATGAAAGTCAGATAAATGAAAAAACGATTTTTGGTGGGGTCTCAGGATTGATTGGGTTAACTATTTAGCAATATTATGGCTTGGGGGTAGAAGCTGTTCAGGGTCTTGTTGGTTCCAGCCTTGGTGCATCGGTACCGCTTGCCGGGCGGTAGCAGAGAGAACAGTCTATGACTTGGGTTGCTGGAGTCTTAAACAATTTTTAGGGCCTTCCTCTGACACCGCCTGGTATAGAGGACCTGGATGGCAGAGAGCGCCTTGCCATTGGATGCCAAGCAGTTGCTACACCAAGCGGTAATGCAGCCAGTCAAGATGCTCTCAATTTGAATTCCTTAGTGATGTGGACACCGAGGAACTTGAAGCTCGCGACCTGCCGCACTACCGCCCCATTGATGTGGATGGGGTCGTGTGTTCGCCTCTCCGTTTCCTCTAGTCCACGATCAGCTCCTGTGTCTTGCTGACGTTGAGGGAGAGGTTGTTGTCCTGGCATCGCAATGCCAGGTCTCTCACTTCCTCCCTATAGGCTGTCTCACTGTCATCAGTGATCAGGCCTACCACTGTCATGTTGACAGTCAACTTAATGAAAGAGTTGTGCATGACCAAGCAGTCATGGGTGAACAGAGATTACAGAAAGGGACTATGCACGCACCATTGAGGAGCACTCGTGTTGAGTGTCAGTGTGACAGATGTGTTGTTATTTACCCTCACCACCTGGGGGCGGCCTGTCAGGAAGTCTAGAATCCAGTTGCAGAGGGAGGTGTTCAGCCCCAGGGTCCTGAGCTTAGTGATGAGCTTAGAGTGTGTTGAACACTAAGCTGTAGTCAATGAACAGCATTCTTACTTTTTTTTAAATGTACCGTAAATTCCGGACTATAAGCCGCAACTTTTTTCCCAGGCTTTGAACCTCGCGGCTTAAACAATGACGTGGCTAATATATGGATTTTTCCCTCTTTCCATTTTTTTTTCTCCAAAAAAACACATTCTGTGACGTGCTCAGTTTTTTGGAAGCATGAAGCTTTCATTAGACCAATGAAATTGCCGAACGGGTTAAGGTCAAACAACTTTTTTGTTTACTGTTTAGATTAAATCGAGCGCTCTCAAACTTCCCATCATTCTGATTACGGTAGTCATTTTGTCACCCTCATCATGGCAAAGACACGGAGAAATGCATATGATGCAGCTTTCAAGTTGAAGGCGATTGATCTGGCTGTTGGAAAAGGAAATAGAGCTGCTGCACGGGAGCTTGGTCTTAATGAGTCGATGATAAGACGTTGGAAACAGCAGCGTGAGGAATTGACTCAGTGCAAAAAGACAACTAAAGCCTACTGCTAATTTTTTTGTTTTTGTTACAAGCCGTGTTTCGTTAAAGCCTATTTATTTTTGTTACAAGCCGTGTTTCGTTAAAGCCTGTGTAAAGTTCATTTGTTTCAATGTACCGGTAGGCACCTGCGGCTTATAGACATGTGCGGCTTATTTATGTTCAAAATAATATTTTTTTTTAAATTCAGTGGGTGCGGCTTATATTCAGGTGCGCTTAATAGTTCGGAAATTACGGTAACCTTCATTTAACTAGGCAAGTCAGTTAAGAACAAATTCTTATTTACAATGATGGCCTACACAAGCATAAACTCAGGCCAATTGTGCGCCACCCTATGGGACTCCCAATCACAGCCGGTTGTGATACAGCCTGGATTCGATACAGGGTGTCTGTAGTGACACCTCAAGCACTGTAATGCTGTGCCTTAGACCACTGCGCCACTCAGGGGGCCAAAGTGTTCTTTTTATCCAGGTGGGAGAGGGCAGTGTGGAGTGCAATAGAGATTGCCTCATCTGTGATTCTGTTGTGGCAGTATGTGAATTGGAGTGGGTCCAGGGTGTCTAGAATGATGGTGTAGATGTGAGCCATGACCAGCATTTCAAAGCATTTCATGGCTGCAGATGTGAGTGCTACAGGGCGATAGTCATTTAGACAGGTTACCTTGGCGTTCTTGGGCACAGGGACTATGGTGGTCTGTTTGAAACGTAGGTATTACAGACAGGGTCAGGGAGAGGTTGAAAATGTCAGTGAAAACACTTGCCAGCTGATCAGCGCATGGACTGAGTACACCACCTGGTAATCCATCTGGACCCGCTGCCATGTGTTGGTCATAATGGAGAAGAACAGAGAATCTGAAATTCTAGTTCCAGGGGCACAACTCTTCAATGCCATGTTGTGTTGCTGGCCTTTCATAAAGCGTGTGATGGGATAATGTCAGATAATGCTCAGTCTGTGCTGAAAAGCAGTCTTGACTTAAGAAATAATGCATACTAACCCATTTCTGGGCCAATTGGGTTAGCTGAAAAAGATGCCTTTTCAGCAGATTTATTGGGGGAGTTAAAAAAGCACTAAGAAAAGACTGTATAATGCATTTGCACAGTATTAACATGTTCATGTGGATCCTGTCCATCTTACTTTAGACATGATGTGTTTTGATTCCTGTATACATGTTGTTGTACCTGTTATCGCACCGTGGCATTTCTCTTGTTTTTGTTTGAAATCATATGCCAAGAGTTCAATTAATAAGTCACATGATTTACTGTCATTCCTGTCCCACATGCTCCTTGACCTGTATTGATTTAACATGTCCATATAGAGTGAGCCTATACATTGTATGTATCAAAAGCAAATAGCCAATAAATGCCACACACAATGTTTTGTGTCACATTCAAGTATATCAAAGAAGTTGTACAAATTCAATGTGACTCATGCAACCAGTTTGTACAAACAAAGTACACATCATTAATGTTTTTTTTTCTGAGGGTTTTCTTGATTTCTTTTGTACAAGTGTTTTGTAAATTAGGTCCAGCGAGTGTTCTACTTAAGTACGTTTTTTTTAATGACTTGTCCCTTTTAGTTTTCATATGTGAGTGATTTGATGAATTATACATTACTACTTCAACTTTGTAAATAGAATGTGCTAGTTGCATCTCCTGCTTCAGTGAGAGCCGGGCTTTTATTGTGGAAACACACTGGACGAGAGGAAATGCAACTTGGTAAGAAGATTTGAGCTCAGAGATAAATGTATCTTAAATAGTGCTGTTTCTCCTATTGTTAGCCAATGAATAAAATATGTGCATTCATTCTGTATCTTTCTCTGTTTTACCTTCACCCTCAAACTGTGGTAACAGTATGTTCGAAGTAGTACATGTCCTAGCACACTGGGAGGTTTGGTTATGAAATACTGCCTCAAAAGACCACTGGCATGTTTCATAGCATTATTAAGATGACTTTAAATAAACCGTTTACATCGCTCTCAGGATTTCATCCAAGTCCAAATGTAAAAATGTACAAACATTGAATTATGTTACATAATGTGAAATACTCTAACATGATCAATGTTGGTTTATCATGCACTCTTAGGGGAAAAAGGTTCTTCATCTGTCCCCCATAGGAGAACCTTTTTTGGTTCCAGGTAGAACCAATTTGGTTTCCATGCAGAACCCTCTGTGGAAAGGTTTCAACATGAAACCCAAAAGGGTTGTGCCTGCATCCAGAAAGGTTTCTTCAAAGGGTTCTCCTATGGGGACAGCCGAAGAACCCTTTAAGGTTCTAGATAGCTCCTTTTTTTTCTAAAAGTCTACTGTTTATTTTTGTTTAAAGTGATCACTTTTTGCCTCCTATTGTCTGGGTAGTTTGACAAAATGGCTTCCACTCAGGCCTCACCTGACATTTTGGCAGGGTCAAGATGAAATACAGGATGTCCAAAGTCATTGTGGTGATGAAATACTTGTCTTAAGACAAGGCAACACACACTAATAGGGATTTTTTTTCTTTCTCTTAATCAATTGTATTGCAATCAACTTTTACCAACTGAATGTAGACACAAATATAATAGTTTTTTGTATTACAATTGTTCTGAAATATGTTATTACAATATGCAAATTAAGCAATATCTTCGTAAATATGTGCATATTTGCATACCACGCAAATTCATTTTTCTGGACACTGGATGAAGTCAGCCTAAATATTTTATCTATTATGTCCAAAGTCATTGTGGTGATGAAATGTGTAGTGTAGCATCAGAATTAATATATTTCAAATTAAACTGCTTTCGACATTCAAACTGTGGATTTTCTATTCAAAGTTTTTTTGTGTGAAGACAGATAACTGATGTTAGTCTGTTCAGTCTACAACTGTACACTTTGTATAGCGGCCACTGTTTACGTCCGTGGACGGAGAAAGACACAAATAATAAACTCTATGTTCTTAGAGGAGATGGGTTTCCTCAGGCATAGTATCCATGGAAACGTCCAATTAGACCTGACATAGACAAACAGAGTAATACTTCATATCTGTTCTCGTAGGAATGTATCAATAACTATTCTTATGTGTGCTAATTTGCAATTAGCTCCAATTGTAAATTGAAAGTGATAGAATTTATCATTTCTACATCTGAAATCTTTTTGGTCTATGAGTCTGATGAGCTCCCTTGTTAAAAGCTGGACTTGCAGGCTAATCGCTTGATTAAAATGTATTTGATTTGCTTTTTGAAGTTTATAAAATCCTGTTGATTTAAGGATGCAGGAATATAAATATATTTATATATATCTCTCAAGTATCAGAAGCAAAGTTTCCATTTGAATGTCCCCCTTATCCAGTATGAAATAGTCTTTACTCTGTTTGGAAGATTGCTGCTGTTATGTTGCTTAGTCCTTGAAGATCACAGTAGTGCTCTGGAGAGAGGAATTAGGACAGATCTACATTATGTAAGCATGAGGAGATGTGTCATGCACTGAGAAGACAGCATATGACTGCAAGTGTTCACCCAAGGAGAAATATCTCAAATGTGCTTATTTTTTTTAATTTTTTTTTACAAGGACACTTGTGTTAAATACAACAGGAGTTTTATGACTGAGATCACTCTTTGTGTTTAGGGAGAGAAAGTCAAGTCTCACTGGTAAAAACAGAATATTATCTCTGGTTGCTTTTATGTTGTTCTCCTTTATCTGTCTCCGAATATCTTCCTTTCCCTTAAGCTCTTTTTCTGTTCCTTTGTGTGTGTGTGTGTGTGTGTGTGTGTGTGTGTGTGTGTGTGTGTGTGTGTGTGTGTGTGTGTGTGTGTGTATGCACTTCTATGTTTATTCATCTTTTTGTGATTTTAAGTTGTTGGAGAGGAATGTTAATTACCGGCTTAGCAAGTCTGGTAGGGATTCGGGATTTTAGCGTACACCTTGCCAGCACATTTGCCACAGCAGGTGTGAGGCATGGTGATATTTATAGGGGCTCGTCCTGGCTTAGGACTGCCAGCATGGGGGGAGTGACACAATCCCCCCCTCATCCTCTGCCATTTATACTTCTCAAACTTAACATATTAACTATATTTGATGTCAAGAATCAAAATAGGACTTTGTTGAAAGACAAAATACTAGGCTGTGTAAAAGTTTATGTTAGAAGTATTTTAGAGATTTGAGTTGCAGGCTAGAGACTGTGTTCTGTGTTCTGTGTGATGTGTTCTGTGTGATGTGTTCTGTGTTCTGTGTTCTGTGTTCTGTGTTCTGTGTTGTCCTGTCTATTTTACTGTGACTACCGCTGGTTTCAAGTCAGAATTCAACACGTTCTCCGCCTCATACTTATGCCATTGAAATGGTTCTCAAAGGCCATGCTATTCTACACTGTGGTTTGAAATAATATTCCACCTCTTATTTGATTTCCCAGACTGGCAGACTGTGTTGCTCATGATGCGTTACAGATTCATGCATTTCACATGAACCTCTGCTCTTCCCATGGCCTAGGCTCATCCTCTGTTTATCAGTCCCTTCCATGGCCAGTTGTCTGTGCAGCACGTCAAGGCCATGTCATTTCCATATTTTGGCTTGGCCGCTTTATAATCAGCTCCTATCACAGCCTGGCACGCTAGTCGGCCTGTAATTACGGTGACAATAAACAGGGACAGTGATTTAGAAGTTCACGATCAACGACTATTGTCAATACATAAATGGGAAATCGTGATAGGATGAGAAGATGGGAAATTGTGGTGCTTTATTAAAGACCAAGAACAAGAAGCAGTTTGCATCTTAGAGGATTCCAGCTCAGGGAACGTTTCAGCTAGTCTCGCGGTGGAGAATAAAGCCTCGCTCATCAATGTAGGCTGGTGCCGTCTCGATGACAGATGAGAAAAATCTGTGCCAATTGCATTGTGCACAACCCCAGCCACGAGCTGTTCTCTCCCTTACTGTCGGGCAGATGGTATCGGAGCGTGACGTCTGATACCAACAGGCTCAGAGACAGTTTCTATCTACAAGCCATCAGACTGTATCAGAGCGTGACGTCTGATACCAACAGACTCTGAGACAGTTTCTATCTACAAGCCATCAGACCGCTGAACACTTGAACTGGACTGCTCTGCTCTGATTCTCCACACCTTAACACACATGCACTCACTCAAGCACACACCCACACACCCACACAGACACACACACACACAGATATACACACATCAACACACACACACACACACACACACACACACAGATATACACACATCGACACACAGACACACATACATTCATGATACACACATCATAATTGTTGCTACCAGACACTTCTTTACTATTGCTAAAACTGCAAAATGTAATCACTTCCCAGCCATTCCCCCTTTCCCAGTACACGTGGAAATAATTGGACTATTAATTGTGCCTTCCTGTATTATACTGATGCTAAAATGTTTATTCTATTCTACTGAGCCATTTACTTTATGTTCGTATTTGTCACGCCCGGACCTGAGAGAGACGTTTTATTTCTCTATTTTGTTAGGTCAGGGTGTGGGCAGTCTATGTGTTATATTTCTAGGTTGTCTTTTTCTTTATTGGCCTAGTATGGTTTCCAATCAGAGGCACCTGTCTATCGTTGTCTCTGATTGGGAATCATACTTAGGCAGCCCTTTTTCCCTCCTTCAGTGTGGGATCTTGTTTTTGTACAGCTCAGTTAGCCTGCAGAACGTGATGGTCGTTTTCCGTTGTTTATTGTTTTGTTTTAGTGTTCTGAGTTAAAATAAATATATCATGAGCACTTACCACGCTGCGCTTTGGTCTACTCCTTTTGACGACGATCGTCACAGTATTATTATATTTTATTATTTCTTATTGTTGTTGCATTGTCCAGAAGGAACCTACAAGTAAGCATTTCCTTGGACGGTGTGTACCATATGTATCCTGTGCATACGACTAATAAAACTTTAAACTTGTGTTAGCAGATGATGTAACTTACAGTGCCTTCGGAAAGTATTCAGACCCCATGACATTTTTTCACATTTTGTTAGGTTACAGCCTTATTCTAAAACGGATTAAATTGTTTTTTTCCCCCCCTCATCAATCTACACACAATGACAAAGCAAAAACAGGTTTTTAGACATTTTTGCTCATTTATAAAAAACGGAAATATTACATTTACATACAGTTGAAGTCAGAAGTTTACATACACTTAGGATAGAGTCAATAAAACGCGTTTTTCAACCACTCCACAAATGTCTTGTTAACAAACTATAGTTTTGGCAAGTCGGTTAGGACATCTACTTTATGCATGACACAAGTAATTCTTCCAACAATTGTTTACAGACAGATTATTTCACTTATAATTCACTGTATCACAATTCCAGTGGGTCAGAAGTTTACATACACTAAGTTTACTGTGTCTTTAAACAGCTTGGATAATTCCAGAAAACAATGTCCTGGCTTCAAAAGCTTCTGGTAGGCTAATTGACATCATTTTAGTCAATTGGAGGTGTACCTGTGGATGTATTTCAAGGCCTACCTTCAAACTCAGTGCCTCTTTGCTTGACATCATGGGAAAATCAAAAGAAATCAGCCAAGACCTCAGAAAAAAAATTGTAGACCTCCACAAGTCTGGTTAATCCTTGGGAGCAATTTCCAAATGCCTGAAGGTACCACGTTCATCTGTACGAACAATAGTACGCAAGTATAAACACCATGGGACCACGCAGCCATCATACCGCTCAGGAAGGAGATGCGTTCTGTCTCCTAGAGATGAACGTACTTTGGTGCGAAAAGTGCAAATCAATCCCAGAATAACAGCAAAGGACCTAGTGAAGATGCTGGAGGAAACAGGTACAAAACTATCTATATCCACAGTAAAACGAGTCCTATATTTACATAACCTGAAAGGCCGCTCAGCAAGGAAGAAGCCACTGTTCCAAAACCGCCATAAACAAGCCAGACAATGGTTGGCAACTGCACATGGGGACAAAGATCGTACTTTTTGGAGAAATGTCCAGTTTAGTTGAGGTAATATGTACATGTAGGTAGAGTTATTAAAGTGACTATGCATAGATGATAACAACAGAGAGTAGCAGCAGTATAAAAGAGGGGGTCAATGCAAATAGTCTGGGTAGCCATTTGAATAGGTGTTCAGAAGTCTTAAAGTGTCACGCCCTGACCTTAGAGAGACGTTTTATTTAATCTAGTTTGGTTAGGTCAGGGTGTGATGTGGGGTGGGCAATCTAGTTTGTCTATTTCTTTGTGTTGAGCCGAGTATGGTTACTAATCAGAGGCAGCTGGCTATCGTTGTCTCTGATTAGGAATCATACTCAGGCAGCCTTTTCCCCACCTGTGTTTGTGGGTAATTATTATTTCTGTGTGTGTTTTGTGTGCGCCTCAGTTGCATCACGTTCATTTCTGTTTATCCTGTTTATTGTTTTGTTCGGTTATCTTCAAATAAAGAATGTGGAATTACCGGCACACTGCGCCTTGGCTGATTTATGACAGGGAGTTTGAGGACAGTGAATGTGACATAGAGCTTGGGGGTAGAAGCTATTTAGAAGCCTCTTGGACCCAGACTTGGCGCTCCGGTACAGCTTGCCGTACGGTAGCAGAGAGAATAGTTTATGACTAGGGTGGCTAGAGTCTTTGACAACTTTTAGGGCCTTCCTCTGACACCGCCTGGTATAGAGGTCCTGGATGGCAGGGAGCGTGGCCCCAGTGATGTACTGGGCCGTTCGCACGACCCTCTGTAGTGCTTTGTGGTCGGAGGCCGAGCAGTTGCCATACCAGGCAGTGATGCAACCAGTCAGGATGCTCTTAATGGTGCAGCTGTATCTTCTTGGGTATGACGCTACAAGCTTGGCACACCTGTATTTGGGGAGTTTCTCCCATTCTTCTCTGCAGATCCTCTCAAGCTCTGTCAGGATGGC
The DNA here is from genome assembly GCF_901001165.1 of Salmo trutta. Taxonomy (NCBI): domain Eukaryota; kingdom Metazoa; phylum Chordata; class Actinopteri; order Salmoniformes; family Salmonidae; genus Salmo; species Salmo trutta. Next base: position 43,594,376 of record NC_042980.1, read on the forward strand.
TAGGGAGCGTTGCTGCACAGCTATTTTCAGGTCTCTCCAGAGATGTTTGATCGTGTTTAAGGTCTGGGTTCTGGCTCGGCCACTCGAGGACATTCACAGACTTTTCCAGAAGCCACTCCTGCATTGTTTTGGCTGTGTGCTTAGGGTCGTTGTCCTGTTGGAAGGTGAACCTTCACCCCAGTCTGAGGTCCTGAGTGCTCTGGAGCAGGTTTTCATAAAGGATCTCTCTGTACTTTGCTCTGTTCATCTTTTCATTGATCCTGTCTAGTCTCCCAGTTCCTCCCATGTTGCCACACCATGCTTCACCGCAGGGATGGTGCCAGGTTTCCTCCAGAAGTGATGCTTGGCATTCAGGCCAAAGAGTCGAATCTTGGTTACATCAGACCAGAGAATCTCGTTTCTCATTGTCTGAGAGTCTTTAGCGGGCTGTCATGTGCTTTTTACTGAGGAGTGCCTTCCGGAGATAGTTGTACTTCTGGTAGGTTCTCCCATCTCCACAGAGGAACTCTGGAGCTCTGTCAGAGTGACCATTGGGTTCTTGGTCACCTCCCTGACCAAGGCCCCTCTCTTCTGATTGCTCAGTTTGGCCGGGCAGCCAGCTCTAGGAAGAGTCTTGGTGGTTCCAAACTTCCTCCATTTAAGAATGATGTAGGCCACTGTGTTCTTGGGGACCTTCAATGCTGCAGAAATGTTTTGGTACCCTTCCCCAGATCTGTGCCTCGACACAATCCTACGGACAATTCCTTCAACCTCATGGCTTGGTTTTTGCTCTGACATGCACTGTCGACTGTGGCACCTTATATAGATAGGTGTGTGCCTTTCCATATCATGTCCACTCAATTGAATTGACCATAAGTGGATAAGAGATGGCGCTGGAGGAGATGTCTGACATTTTAAAGGCTCCTAAGCAAATTGAGCTATTGTGTGTGTTTTTTGCGTTATTTGTAACTTATTTTCTACATGTTTCTGCCACTGTCTCTTATGACCGAAAAGATCTTCTGGATATCAGGACAGCGATTACTCACCTCGTACTGGAGGAAGATTATTTCTTTAACGAGTCGGACGCGAAGGATTTACTTCAGACACCCGACAAGGCCCAAATCCCAGATATTCGTGTGAAGAGAAGACTCAGATACAGGGGACGCAGCATGAATAAGAAACTGAGATATCTGGGACGTATCTGCCTTGTAAGGATCCTACGGCGAGTGCGTAATCCGCTTCCACCATCAGTGCTATTAGCCAACGTGCAATCATTGGATAATAAAATGGATGAGCTCCGATCAAGACTATCCTACCAACGGGACATTAAAAACTGTAATATCTTATGTTTCACCGAGTCGTGGCTGAACGACGACATGGATAACATACAGCTGTCTGGGTTTTCGGTGCATCGGCAAGATAGAACTGCTGTCTCCGGTAAGACAAGGGGTGGAGGTCTATGTCTATTCGTAAATAACAACTGGTTCACAAAATCTAATATTAAGGAAGTCTTGAGGTTTTGCTCGCCTGAGGTAGAGTATCTCATGATAAGCTGTAGACCACGCTATTTACCAAGAGAGTTTTCATCTATATTTCTCGTAGTTGTCTATTTACCACCACCGATGCTGGCAGTAAGACCGCACTCAACGAGCTGTAGGAGGCCATAAGCAAACAAGAAAATGCTCATCCAGAAGCTGCGCTCCTAGTGACCAGTGACTTTAATGCAGGGAAACTGAAATACCTTTTACCTCATTTCTACCAGCATGTTACATGTGCAACCAGCGGGGGGGAAAAAAACTCTAGACCACCTTTACTCCACAAACAGAGACGCGTACAAAGCTCTCCCTTGCCCTCCATTGGGCAAATCTGACCATATTCTCCTGATTCCTGCTTACAAGCAAAAACTAAATCAGTACCAGTGACTTGCTCAATACGGAAGTGGTCAGATGATGCAGATGCTAAGGTACAGGATTGTTTTGCTAGCACAGACTGGAATATGTTCCGGGATTCTTGAGGAGCACACCACATCAGTCACAGGCTTCATAAATAAGTGCATTGATGACGTCAACCCCACAGTGACCATACGTACATAGCTCAATCAGAAGCCATGGACTATAGGCAACATCCACTCTGAGCTAAAGGGTAGCGCTGCCGCTTTCAAGGAGCGGGACTCTAACCCGGACAGTTATAAGAAATCCTGCTATGCCCTCCGACAAACCATCAAACAGGAAAAGCGTCAATACAGGACAAAGATTAAATCATACTACACCGACTCCGACGCTTGTCGGATGTGGCAGGGCTTGCAAACTATTGCAGACTACAAAGGGAAGCACACCCACGAGCTTCTCAGTGACACGAGCCTACCAGACGAGCTAAATGACTTCTGTGCTCGCTTCGAGGCAAGCTACACTGAAGCATGCATGAGAGCGTCAGCTCTTCCGGACAACTGTGTGATCACGCTCTCCGTAGCCGATGTGAGTAAGAGTAAACAGGTCAACATTCACCAGGCCGCAGGGCCAGACGGATTACCAGGACGTGTACTCCGATGATGCGCTGACCAACTGGCAAATGTCTTCACTGACATTTTCAACCTGTTCTTGACCGAGTCTGTAATACCAACATGTTTCAAGCAGACCACCATAGTCCCTGTGCCCAAGAACACCAAGGTAACCTGCCTAAATGACTACAGATACTCACGTTTTGCAAAGGCTGGTCATGGCTCACATCAACACCATTATCTCAGAAACCATAGAACCACTCCAATTTACATATCGCCCCAACAGATCCACAGATGATGCAATCTCTATTGCACTCCACATTGCTCTTTCCCACCTGGACAAAAGGAACACCTATGTGAGAATGCTATTCATTGACTACAGCTCAACGTTCAACACCATAGTGTTGGTCATCACTAAGGTCATCACTAAGCTAAGGACCCTGGGACTAAACACCTCCCTCTGCAACTGGATCCTGGACTTCCTGACGGGTCACCCCCTGGTGGTGAGGGTAGGTAACAACACATCTGCCACGCTGATCCTCAACACGGGGGCCTCTCAGGGGTGCGTGCCCAGTCCCCTCCTGTACTCCCTGTTCACCCATGACTGCATGGCCAAGCACGACTCCAACACTATCATTAAGTTTGCAGATGACACAACAGTGGTAGGCAACGATGAGACAGCCTATGAGGAGGAGGTCAGATACCTTGCAATGTGGTGCCAGGATAACAACATCTCCCTTAACGTGATCAAAACAAAGGAGATGATTGTGGACTACAGGAAAAGGAGGATCGAGCACGCCCCCATTCTCATCGATGGAGCTGTAGTGGAGCAGGTTGAGAGCTTCAAGTTCCTTGGTGTCAACATCACCAACGAACTATCATGGTCCCAACACACCAAGACAGTCGTGAAGAGGGCACGACAACAACTATTCCCCCTCAGGAGACTGAAAAGATTTGGCACGGGTCCTCAGATCCTCAAAAAGGTCCACAGCTGCACCATCGAGAGCATCCTGACTGTTGCATCACCGCCTGGTATGGTAATTGCTCGGCCTCCGATCGTAAGGTTCGTTGAAAGCGCTACAGAGGATAGTGCGTATGCCAAGCTTCCTGCCATCCAGGACCTCTATAACAGGTGGTGTCAGAGGAAGGCCCTAAAAACTGCCAAAGACTCCAGCCACCCTAGTCATAGACTGTTCTCTCTGCTACCGCACGGGAAGCGGTACCAGAGCGCCAAGTCTAGGTCCAAAAGGCTTCTTAACAGCTTCTACCCCCAAGCCATAAGACTCCTGAACAGCTAATCAAATGGCTACCCAGACTTTTTGCATTGCCCCCCCCACCCCATTTTTACGCTGTTGCTACTCTCTGTTTATTATCTATGCAGTCACTTTCCCTCTACCTACGTGTACATATTACCTCAAATACCTTGACTAACCTGTGCCCCCGCACATTGACTCTGTACTGGTACCCCCTGTATATAGCCTCACTACTGTTATTTTATTGTTGCTCTTTAATTATTTGTTATTTTTCTATTTATTTTAGTAAATACTTTCTTAACAGTTATTTTTCTTAAAACGGCATTGTTGGTTAAGGGCTTGTAAATAAGCATTTCACTGTAAGGTCTACAGCTGTTTTTTTCAGCGCATGTGACAAATATATATCTTTTTTTATTTTGAAGTTGGAGAAACATCTCAAGGATGATCAATGGAAACAGGATGCACCTGAGCACAATTTCGAGTCTCATAGCAAAACGTCTGAATACTTAAAAAAAAAAAGGTATTTCAGTTTTTTATGTTAAATAAATTTACAACAATTTCTAAAAACCTGTTTTCGCTTTGTCATTATGGGGTATTGTATGTAGATTGATGAGGATTTATTTTTATTTAATCCATTTTAGAATAAGGCTGTAATGTAAAAAAATGTGGAAAAAGTAAAGGGGTCTGAATACTTTCCGATGGCACTGTATATCATATTTAGTTGGATAGAGTAGTCATTTTGTGTACATGTGGATTTACAACAATTAACTGCTCCCATTTCATGCCATCTGCTTGATTTGAACATAATAGTAATTTTCTTTGTCACAGTATAACACAGAGCATGCTGTGAATCTTCCTGAAATGGTTCAGACTTGACCCAGAGTAGGGTTACAAAGCTAAGAGTAATTTACCAAAGTTACCTGAATCTTCAGTAATTGTGTTAATTAACAGAAAATCCATGTCAATCTATCTGTGGTAATTTATACTTGAATAACTTCAAAAAAGGTATTGATATATATACTGAACAAAAATATAAATGCAACATGCAACAATTTCAAAGATTTTATTGAGTTATAGTTTATATAAGAAAATCAGTCAATTGAAATAAATTAAATTAGGCCCTAATCTATGGATTTCACATGACGGTGAAGGGGCGGAGCCATGGATGGGCCTGGGAGGGCATAGGCACACGCACTGGGGAGCCAGACACAGCCAATCAGAATATTTTTTCCCCACAAATGGCTTTATTACAGACAGAAATACTCCTGAGCACCCCTCCTCCCCCTCCTCAGATCCCGCAGGTGAAGAAGCCGGATGTGGAGGTCCTGGGCTGGCATGGTTGCACGTGGTCTGCGGTTGTGAGGCCAGTTGGATGTACTGCCAAATTCTCTAAAACAACGTTTGAGGCGGCTTATGGTAGAGAAATGAACATCCAATTATCTGGCAACAGCTCTGTTGGACATTACTGCAGTCAGCATGGCAATTGCACACTCCCTCAAAACTTGATACATCTGTGGCATTGTGTTGTGTGACAAAACTGCACATTTTAGAGTGGCCTTTTATTGTCCCCAGCATAAGGTGCACTTGTGTAATGATTGGCCTCACTTCCCTGTAGCTCAGTTGGTAGAGCATGGTGTTTGCAACACCAGGGTTGTGGGTCCGATTCCCACGGGGGGCCAGCACAGGAAAAAAAAAATAATAAATGTATGAAATTGTATGAAATGTATGCATTCACTACTGTAAGTCGCTCTGGATAAGAGCGTCTGCTAAATGACTAAAATGTAATTGTGCTGTTTAATCAGCTTCTTGATATGCCACACCTGTCAGGTGGATGGATTATCTTGGCAAAGGAGAAATACTCACTAAAAGGGATGTAAACAAATGTGTGCTCAACATTTGATAGAAATAATGCTTTTTGTGCATATTGAACATTTCTAGGATCTTTTATTTCAGCTCGTGAAAAATTGGACCAACACTTAACATGTTGCGGTTATATTTTTTGTTCAGTACATAGTATTCATTTATGTTATCTGTGTCCATATAGTCCATGAGTTTCTAGTAGATAGACCATATGCGGTGGTGTAAAGTACTTAAGTAAAAATACTTTAAAGTAGTACTTAAGTCGTTTTTTGGGAGTATCTGTACTTTACTATTTCTATTTTTGACAACTTTTACTTTTAATTCACTACATAACTAAAGAAAATAATTTACTTTTTACTCCTTACATTTTCCCTGACACCCAAAAGTACTCATTACATTTTGAATGCTTAGCAGCACAGGAAAATGGTCCAATTCACTCACTTAATCAAGAGAACATCCCTGGTCATCCCGCCTGCCTCTGATCTGACCGACTCACTAAACACACATGCTTCCTTTGTAAATTATGTCTCAGTGTTGGAGTGTTCCCGTGACTATCCGTAAGTAAATAAAAAACAAGAAAATGGTGCTGTCTGGTTTGCTTAATATAAGGAATTAGAAAATATTTTTACTTTTACTTTTGATACTTAAGTATATTTTAACAATTACAATTACTTTTGATGCTTAAGTACATTTAAAACCAAATACTTTTAGGCTTTTACTCAAGTAGTATTTTACTTGTTGACTTTCACTTTTACTTGAGTAATTTTATTTTAAGGTATCTTTACTTTTACTCAAGTATGAGAATTGGGTACTTTTTACACCACTGACCATATGGTTCAATAATTGATGGGAAAAAATAATCTCATCAAAAATGTCATTATTTTCAATCAACTGCAACTCTTCCAACTATTGACTATTTCCACAACTGCTACCAGTTTGACACCAACACATTGACAACAAATAGATATTAATATAGTAAAATAAATTAAAGTGTGTAAAACATTTATTTGTAAATATATTTCATGCTGAAACACTCATATTAAACACCAATGGTATTCACTAAGTTTATGGTTAATATTTAGGATAATATTTTACAGCTATGCCATTCTATGTTCTGTTTTAAAATCATCTTATTTAATTATTTCATATATTGTACGTGGTAAGGCCCAACAGAGGGCCAGAGATAATTATAGACACCTGTAATAATCTGAAATACCCAAAAGGGCCAAAAGGGCCACTAGATGTCATGTGATAGATTATGTAAAATCCTTGAAAGATACCAAAATTCTGGTAGTTTACTGGTAAACTTAGAAAGTTTCCAGTAATATACCATCCCTTTGCAACCTTAACCCGAAATGTGTGTGGTTGTGTCAGACAAAGCTTTTCCTTTCATTTAACAGAGTCAGGAGAGAGAGAGCGCTTCTACAGAAGCCCTCCTTTAAATTTGGTTCCAGGGATGTCAACACACTCTCATGCCACACCCAGCTTTCATGTCAGGCTGACGGTGTAGCCTGGTTTCCTAAAAGCCTATTTTCATGTTTCTGTCTCTTCAGAGTGTGTGTTGTCGTGGGGAGTACTCTAAAAGTACATTGGGTTTAGACAGATGGCAAGGTAGTGAGGATGTTTGGTAACTGTCTCCGGAACCTCAGGGAAGCGTTCTCTACAGGCCATCAGAACGCTGTCTTGTCTCAGCCAACCAGTGTTTGTTTTCCCTTGGCTGGGCTTCTTGCCATTTATTCTATTGTCCTGACAGAGAGCCTCGGTCCTTATGGGTCCATTCATTCTATTGTCCTTACAGAGAGCCTCGGTCCTTATGGGTCCATTTATTCTATTGTCCTTACAGAGAGCCTCGGTCCTTATGGGTCCATTCATTCTATTGTCCTGACAGAGAGCCTCGGTCCTTATGGGTCCATTCATTCTATTGTCCTGACAGAGAGCCTCGGTCCTTATGGGTCCATTCATTCTATTGTCCTTACAGAGAGCCTCGGTCCTTATGGGTCCATTCATTCTATTGTCCTTACAGAGAGCCTCGGTCCTTATGGGTCCATTCATTCTATTGTCCTTACAGAGAGCCTCGGTCCTTATGGGTCCATTCATTCTATTGTCCTGACAGAGAGCCTCGGTCCTTATGGGTCCATTCATTCTATTGTCCTGACAGAGAGCCTCGATCCTTATGGGTCCATTCATTCTATTGTCCTGACAGAGAGCCTCGATCCTTATGGGTTTATTCATTCTATTGTCCTGACAGAGAGCCTCGGTCCTTATGGGTCCATTCATTCTATTGTCCTGACAGAGAGCCTCGGTCCTTATGGGTCCATTCATTCTATTGTCCTGACAGAGAGTCCTGGTCATCCTGGGTTCTCTGACATCTTCAACTCCTGGTCCATGTTAGACACATTTATGCAAACCACTCCCATCTTAATGAATGTGTTGTTGTTTTAACAGCATCTTCAGATCCCGAATGATTGGATCGGGGCAACAAGGGCACCAGGGATTTCCATAAACTGTAGAAGCAAATAGGTCATGAGTGTGATTAATATTCAAAATACACTACTTCAAAGAGTTGTAACCCGATGCCACAGCGCTGAATACATTTTACCATTCAAATATTTTCTCATTAAAGATGCTTGGTAGCATTTTTTGCTTTAGGCTGTGTACCTTTCACACATAGCAAGTACATCAACGGAAACATGACAGTTATTTTAAGATGCTCACTGCATTTAAATTAATATATCATGAAATGAGTACCACAAACCCATAAGACAAGGCCTATTTTGGATGCAGTAAATTGACATGGAAAAACACAGTGAATATATTTTCTTATTATCTTATAGTGGTACATTGAATACATTGAGTTTAATTTAACTTCATACGACTAAGTAACAAAGCGTATTAATAAAACAATGAGAATCAATCATCTTCACATCATGACATCTAGGCTAATGCCCAAATCCTACAGTGTTTCTGAGGCGGAGCATGCCATGAAGGCTTCCACACAACCAATTACCTCTCTTGTGCTTCTTATCTATGTCACGGATACCTCCCCCCGGTACTGCTGATCATTCTGTTCACCAGTTCCGGAGTTCTACGTCACCGGTTTTCTAGGCTTCACTGAACGGGATTCATTATCATCAACCCTGTCTGATTACATACACCTGGTTCCCATTTCCCTTGATTAGTATGTTATATATGTGCCCTCTGTTCCCTCGGTCTTTGCGTACGAAAAAAAATGTATGAAATGTATGCATTCACTACTGTAAGTTGCTCTGGATAAGAGCGTCTGCTAAATGACTAAAATGTAAATGTAAATGTCTTTGTCGGTTATTGTTCCCATGTCCGTTGGTGGTGCGAGTACCTATGCGTTGGTGCAGCTGTTATGCTGCGTGCTTTATATATTGTGTATTACGGGTATCGTCCCGTGTCGTTCAACGAGGTTTACCCTCGCTCTTTCTTTTGTTTGGGTACAGCCCAGTGTTTTTGTATACATGTTTATTTTGGGTGTATTAAAAAAACAATATTGTGTATTCCTTCGCCTGTCTCCAAAATCCTTTATACCAGCGTGACTATCTGTCTGTGAGCTCAATGTGGAGGATAATGAATTCGCTGTGTGGTTCAGGTGCTTATCAAATGTGTGATATGAAATCAATCCCTCTAAAAATGTGTTACATAAGGACGTGGGATAAATTATTCAATCTCTATTTTAGATTTCAGAACGTTTGTAAATAATTCAAGGTATCTTGAATATTTGAAAATACCTCAGTTTGTTTGGAGGTTTTTCATTAATATTTATAAACCCTTTTAATTCAGAAATTGATAATTGAACACACCTTAGCTCACAAATAAATGTTTAAGAAGTATGTCATGTAAATTAGCCATGAACCATCATTTTACTGTTTAAAACTGTTGAAGAATAAAACTCTTATCTTCTAAAGATGAGAATTGAATTCAATATTACTATTGTAATAAAGATCGTAATAAATATAACGGACTTGATTCATATAACACGTTTCCTGTAGGTAAGTAGTAACGTTAATTTAACAGTGCTGCTCCCACTTCAATTATCCACATGATGTTATTTATGGAGGCATTCTTCCACAGGGAGAATTTTCCCATCGGTCATAACGTAATTAAACTCTTTTTAAATGCACTTACTACAGGAAAACAGTCAGTGTTGGGATGGAGTGGTTGCTATAGCAACCAATCCCACTTCTGGTAAGATGTTCTCATACAATATCATATTGTTGACTGGACTGGAATTGCATGTTTTAAAAATGGCCTGTTTTTGTATATTTTGTATCATTGTACCAGTCAGTTTGTGCTCAATATTTTTGCTCAATACCAACAAAGGCATTGCTTATGCTCCAAAGTGTCTTGTGAAAAAATTGTGAACATTTGTTGGAAAAGCTTTCAATGGTAACAATTTACATTTTATCTGTGCATAAAACCATTAAGCTATATATAGTGTGCTGAATGTGATGTGCTCTGCAACAGGCCTAAATCCCAGTGTGCTGAATGTGATGTGCTCTGCAACAGGCCTGAATCCCAGTGTACTGAATGTGATGTGCTCTGCAACAGGCCTGAATCCCAGTGTGCTGAATGTGATGTGCTCTGCAATAGGCCTGAATCCCAGTGTGCTGAATATGATGTGCTCTGCAACAGGCCTGAATCCCAGTGTGCTGAATGTGATGTGCTCTGCAACAGGCCTGAATCCCAGTGTGCTGAATGTGATGTGCTCTGCAATAGGCCTGAATCCCAGTGTGCTGAATATGATGTGCTCTGCAACAGGCCTGAATCCCAGTGTGCTGAATGTGATGTGCTCTGCAACAGGCCTGAATCCCAGTGTGCTGAATGTGATGTGCTCTGCAACAGGCCTGAATCCCAGTGTACTGAATGTGATGTGCTCTGCAACAGGCCTGAATCCCAGTGTGCTGAATGTGATGTGCTCTGCAACAGGCCTGAATCCCAGTGTGCTGAATGTGATGTGCTCTGCAACAGGCCTGAATCCCAGTGTGCTGAATGTGATGTGCTCTGCAACAGGCCTGAATCCCAGTGTGCTGAATGTTATGTGCTCTGCAACAGGCCTGAATCCCAGTGTACTGAATGTGATGTGCTCTGCAACAGGCCTGAATCCCAGTGTGCTGAATGTGATGTGCTCTGCAATAGGCCTGAATCCCAGTGTGCTGAATGTGATGTGCTCTGCAACAGGCCTGAATCCCAGTGTGCTGAATGTGATGTGCTCTGCAACAGGCCTGAATCCCAGTGTGCTGAATGTTATGTGCTCTGCAACAGGCCTGAATCCCAGTGTGCTGAATGTGATGTGCTCTGCAACAGGCCTGAATCCCAGTGTGCTGAATGTGATGTGCTCTGCAATAGGCCTGAATCCCAGTGTGCTGAATGTGATGTGCTCTGCAACAGGCCTGAATCCCAGTGTGCTGAATGTGATGTGCTCTGCAACAGGCCTGAATCCCAGTGTGCTGAATGTGATGTGCTCTGCAACAGGCCTGAATCCCAGTGTGCTGAATGTGATGTGCTCTGCAACAGGCCTAAAATATTTTTGACTACAGATGGCTCACTCCGACACCATCATTGTTTGTACTGAATGTTTTCATGCATGAATCACATTTATTGTGAATACATTTCCCTGAGCCAGTGTCAAGAGAGCAGATGATCGTGCATTTCCATGCCACAGGAGGACTACAACAATAAATATTCACAACAGCACTTGGAATAGGAGTCGTCCATGAAAGTATTCGATTTATAATGAAGCATTACGGATTAATGCAGGGATGGAGCTTACTCAACAGCAGGATGAGTTGATAAGCGCTAAACCACCAATACAAGAATAATGAAAACCCCTTCTGATCGGGAGAAGGCCCCACAATGCATTACTCCTCAAGAATGAGGTCAACCATTTTGTATCGAAGAATGTTTTCTCACAGTCAAGTGAGTCAATTAAATATGCCATTGTTCAATCTGTAGGAGGACAAAAATCAGTTGAGACACTCCTTACTTACACACTGTATCGTTCCATGTATCCTTTTCTATAGCCTGATGCTTTGGCTTTCTATGTGTTACTGTTCCAATCACATATCATTGTATTCACCAAGCTGATGGACCTTGCTAGACAAGTCATGTATATGCTTTTAGTATGTCTGGGCATCATACAATGACCACTGACATTTTTTTTGTTCTGGTTTTTTTTTTTCTCTCTCTCACAACATTCACATGAAATGGTGTCGTACAGTAATGTGCAGCGATGCACAAGGTTTTCCAATGTTTTTTTTCCAATGTTGAGGCGATGTGAATGTACTGAAGTGCATTAATTATCCATGCTCTGAAGTTGGAACATTGAAAAGATTTTAACTTTCATCCGATGTCTGCTTCCTGTGTCACGGGATGTCCCTTGCCGACCTGATAAAGACAGAATACATTTAGCCTCCCAAACACAGTAAAGCTCGGTATGGATGAATAATTGACCTTTGGTTGTCATTGCTTTCTCTTCCTAAAGCTTTGTTCTACTTTGTGTTTGAATTCCATAATCCATTACCGACCCATGAGATCACAATGCAGCTGTAGCCTACATTGACAGGAGTGGGTACATGGAAGAAAGTTCACATAATGTAGTCCCACTAGGTTGAGAGGGATCATGAGAAGAATCCTACATGCTCCGCTCTTGCTCAAGCCCTGGCACAACTTTGCGCCCCTGATGTGTCTGGTGTGTTGACATCAACCCTGTTTGGAGTCCTAATGATCAGGGGCGGACTGGCCATCTGGGATTTCAGGCAAATGCCAGATGGGCTGGTCCATTTTTGCCCCAGTGGTCATTGTTTTTTTGTGCAAAATGAGCAATATCTGACTAATACTGGGGGCCTCAAGGAAAAAGCATTGGGCCGGTGTGTTAGAAAATGCCAGAGCCGATATCTGGTCCCAGTCCGCCCCTGTTAATGATCACTGTGACCAAAATACATTAACAGCATGCAAAACACAGCCAAAAAACTGTGACCAAAACACAACTGCATGCAAAACACAGAGATGCTTGCACTTTGAACCATAATTCCAGGGACACAGTACACATGGATTTAATACTGTAGATATGTGGTAGTGGTGGAGTAGGGGCCTGAGGGCACACAGTGTGTTGTGAAATCTGTGAATGTATTGTAATGTTTTATAAATTGTATATCTGCCTTAATTTTGCTGGACCCCGGGAAGGCAGCAGCTAATGGGTATCCATAATAAATACAAACACAGTGAAATGGATTAATTTACATGTAATCCTACTGTACATTGTTCTTCTTTATCTAACCCCCAGCTCTATACATCAGCACTTATTATAAACTAGGATTCAATATGCAAACCATATGTTGAGCCATGGCACCTAATGCATTGACTAGTTTGTATTTGTTATTGCCTCTGCTTGGAAGCTACCAACGGTCCACTTTAGTTGTTGACAGTGTTAGAATGCATTGTGACTATCATTCTATCTTTTTTGGTGATTGGTTTTGTAAGGCACCATGGATATGGCCTGTGTGTTTGATGTTTACCATATGTACAAGATATGTGCTCTGTGAGTCTGCCGCCTGAAAGTGGTATCAGGCTATTTACCATGGGATGACTGGCTTATTTGTATTTATTAAGGATCCCCATTAGTTCCTGCCAAGGCAGCAGCTACTCTTCCTGGGGTCCAAACAAAATAAAACAGTACATCATACAACACATTATTACACCACTGCTCTACCACTATATATCTACAATACAACACATTATTACACCAAATCAAATCAAATCAAATCAAATTTATTTATATAGCCCTTCGTACATCAGCTGAAATCTCAAAGTGCTGTACAGAAACCCAGCCTAAAACCCCAAACAGCAAGCAATGCATGTGAAAGAAGCACGGTGGCTGGGAAAAACTCCCTAGGAAAAACTCCTGAGAAAGGCCAAAAACCTAGGAAGAAACCTAGAGAGGAACCAGGCTATGAGGGGTGGCCAGTCCTCTTCTGGCTGTGCCGGGTGGATATTATAACAGAACATGGTCAAGATGTTAAAATGTTCGTAAATGACCAGCATGGTCAAATAATAATAATCATAGTAATTGTCGAGGGTGCAACAAGCACGTCCGGTGAAACAGGTCAGGGTTCCGTAGCCGCAGGCAGAACAGTTGAAACTGGAGCAGCAGCATGGCCAGGTGGACTGGGGACAGCAAGGAGTCATCATGCCAGGTAGTCCTGAGGCATGGTCCTAGGGCTCAGGTCCTCCGAGAGAAAGAAAGAAAGAGAGAAGAGAGAATTAGAGAGAGCATATTTACATTCACACAGGACACCGGATAAGACAAGAGAATACTCCAGATGTAACAGACTGACCCTAGCCCCCCGACACATAAACTACTGCAGCATAAATACTGGAGGCTGAGACAGGAGGGATCAGAAGACACTGTGGCCCCATCCGATGATACCCCCGGACAGGGCCAAACAGGCAGGATATAACCCCACCCACTTTGCCAAAGCACAGCCCCCACACCACTAGAGGGATATCTACAACCACCAACTTACCGTCCGAAGACAAGGCCGAGTATAGCCCACAAAGATCTCCGCCACGGCACAACCCAAGGGGGGGGGGCGCCAACCCAGACAGGAAGACCACGTCAGTGGCTCAACCTACTCAAGTGACGCACCCCTCCCATGGACGGCATGGAAGAACACCAGTAAGTCAGTGACTCAGCCCCTGTAAAAGGGTTAGAGGCAGAGAATCCCAGTGGGAAGAGGGGAACCGACAAGGCAGAGACAGCAAGGGCGGTTCGTTGCTCCAGCCTTTCCGTTCACCTTCACACTCCTGGGCCAGACTATACTTAATCATAGGACCTACTGAAGAGATAAGTCTTCAGTAAAGACTTAAAGGTTGAGACTGAGTCTGCGTCTCTCACATGGGTAGGCAGACCATTCCATAAAAATGGAGCTCTATAGGAGAAAGCCCTACCTCCAGCCGTTTGCTTAGAAATTCTAGGGACAATTAGGAGGCCTGCGTCTTGTGACCGTAGCGTACGTGTAGGTATGTACGGCAGGACCAAATCGGAAAGATAGGTAGGAGCAAGCCCATGTAATGCTTTGTAGGTTAGCAGTAAAACCTTGAAATCAGCCCTTGCCTTAACAGGAAGCCAGTGTAGGGAGGCTAGCACTGGAGTAATATGATCAAATTTTTTGGTTCTAGTCAGGATTCTAGCAGCCGTATTTAGCACTAACTGAAGTTTGTTTAGTGCTTTATCCGGGTAGCAGGAAAGTAGAGCATTGCAGTAGTCGAGCCTAGAAGTAACAAAAGCATGGATTAATTTTTCTGCGTCATTTTTGGACAGAAAGTTTCTGATTTTTGCAATGTTACGTAGATGGAAAAAAGCTGTCCTTGAAGCAGTCTTGATATGTTCTTCAAAAGAGAGATCAGGGTCCAGAGTAACGCCGAGGTCCTTCACAGTTTTATTTGAGACGACTGTACAACCATCCAGATTAATTGTCAGATTCAACAGAAGATCTCTTTGTTTCTTGGGACCTAGGACAAGCATCTCTGTTTTGTCCGAGTTTAAAAGTAGAAAATTTGCAGCCATCCACTTCCTTATGTCTGAAACACAGGCTTCTAGCGAGGGCAATTTTGGGGCTTCACCATGTTTCATTGAAATGTACAGCTGTGTGTCGTCCGCATAGCAGTGAAATTTAACATTATGTTTTCGAATAACATCCCCAAGAGGTAAAATATATAGTGAAAACAATAGTGGTCCTAGAACGGAACCTTGAGGAACACCGAAATTTACAATTGATTTGTCAGAGGACGAACCATTCACAGAGACAAACTGATATCTTTCCGACAGATAAGATCTAAACCAGGCCAGAACTTGTCCATGTAGACCAATTTGGGTTTCCAATCTCTCCAAAAGAATGTGGTGATCGATGGTATCAAAAGCGGCACTAAGATCTAGGAGCATGAGGACAGATGCAGAGCCTCGGTCTGACGTCATTAAAAGGTCATTTACCACCTTCACAAGTGCAGTCTCAGTGCTATGATGGGGTCTAAAACCAGACTGAAGCGTTTCGTATACATTGTTTGTCTTCAGGAAGGCAGTGAGTTGCTGCGCAACAACTTTTTCTAACATTTTTGAGAGGAATGGAAGATTCGATATAGGCCGATAGTTTTTTATAATTTCTGGGTCAAGATTCGGCTTTTTCAAGAGAGGCTTTATTACTGCCACTTTTAGTGAGCTTGGTACACATCCGGTGGATAGAGAGCCGTTTATTATGTTCAACATAGGAGGGCCAAGCACAGGAAGCAGCTCTTTCAGTAGTTTAGTTGGAATAGGGTCCAGTATGCAGCTTGAGGGTTTGGAGGCCATGATTATTTTCATCATTATGTCAAGAGATATAGCACTAAAACACTTTAGTATCTCCCTTGATCCTAGGTCCTGGCAGAGTTGTGCAGACTCAGGACAATGGAGCCCTGGAGGAATACCCAGATTTAAAGAGGAGTCCGTAATTTGCTTTCTAATGATCATGATCTTTTCCTCAAAGAAGTTCATAAATTTATTACTGCTGAAGTGAAAGCCATCCTCCATTTGCGAATGCTGCTTTTTAGTTAGCTTTGCGACAGTGTCAAAAAGAAATTTCGGATTGTTCTTATTTTCCTCAATTAAGTTGGAAAAATAGGATGATCGTGCAGCAGTGAGGGCTCTTCGATACTGCACGGTACTGTCTTTCCAAGCTAGTCGGAAGACTTCCAGTTTAGTGTGGCGCCATTTCCGTTCCAATTTTCTGGAAGCTTGCTTCAGAGCTCGTGTATTTTCTGTATACCAGGGAGCTAGTTTCTTATGACAGATGTTTTTAATTTTTAGGGGTGCAACTGCATCTAGGGTATTGCGCAAGGTTAAATTGAGTTCCTCGGTTAGGTGGTTAACTGATTCTTGTCCTCTGACGTCCTTGGGTAGGCAGAGGGAGTCTGGAAGGGCATCAAGGAATCTTTGGGTTGTCTGAGAATTTATAGCACGACTTTTAATCTTCCTTGGTTGGGGTCTGAGCAGATTATTTGTTGCAATTGTAAACGCAATAAAATGGTGGTCCGATAATCCAGGATTATGAGGAAAAACATTAAGATCCACAACATTTATTCCATGGGACAAAACTAGGTCAAGAGTATGACTGTGGCAGTGAGTAGGTCCAGAGACATGTTGGACAAAACCCACTGAGTCGATGATGGCTCCGAAAGCCTTTTGGAGTGGGTCTGTGGACTTTTCCATGTGAATGTTAAAGTCACCAAAAATTTGAATATTATCTGCTATGACTACAAGATCCGATAGGAATTCAGGGAACTCAGTAAGGAACACTGCATATGGCCCAGGAGGCCTGTAAACAGTAGCTATAAAAAGTGATTGAGTAGGCTGCATAGATTTCATGACTAGAAGCTCAAAAGACGAAAACGTCATTGTTTTTTTTTTTTGTAAATTGAAATTTGCTATCGTAAATGTTAGCAACACCTCCGCCTTTGCTGGATGCACGGGGGGTATGGTCACTAGTGTAACCAGGGGGTGAGGCCTCATTTAACACAGTAAATTCATCAGGCTTAAGCCATGTTTCAGTCAGGCCAATCACATCAAGATTATGATCAGTGATTAGTTCATTGACTATAACTGCCTTGGAAGTGAGGGATCTAACATTAAGTAACCCAATTTTGAGATGTGAAGTATCACAATCTCTTTCAATAATGGCAGGAATGGAGGAGGTCTTTATACTAGTAAGATTACTGAAGCGAACACCGCCATTTTTAATTTTGCCCAACCTAGATCGAGGCACAGACACGGTCTCAATGGGGAAAGCTGAGCTGACTACGCTAACTGTGCTAGTGGCAGAATCCACTAAGCTGGCAGGCTGGCTAACAGCCTGTTGCCTGGCCTGCACCCTATTTCATTGTGGAGCTAGAGGAGTTAGAGCCCTGTCTATGTTCGTAGATAAGATGAGAGCACCCCTCCAGCTAGGATGGAGTCCGTCACTCCTCAGCAGGCCAGGCTTGGTCCTGTTTGTGGGTGAATCCCAGAAAGAGGGCCAGTTATCTACAAATTCTATCTTTTGGGAGGGGCAGAAAACAGTTTTCATCCAGCGATTGAGTTGTGAGACTCTGCTGTAGAGCTCATCACTCCCCCTAACTGGGAGGGGGCCAGAGACACATCTTTCTAGCTGATTTACATGCTGAAGCTATGTTGCGCTTGGTGACCTCTGACTGTTTCATCCTAACATCGTTGGTGCCGACGTGGATAACAATAACTCTATACTCTCTACACTCGCCAGTTTTAGCTTTAGCCAGCACCGTCTTTAGATTAGCCTTAACGTCGGTAGCCCTGCCCCCTGGTAAACAGTGTATGATCGCTGGATGATTAGTTTTAAGTCTAATACTGCGGGTAATGGAGTCGCCAATGACTAGGGTTTTCAATTTGTCAGAGCTAATGGTGGGAGCCGTCGGCGTCTCAGACCCCACAATGGGAGGAGCAGAGACCAGAGAAGTCTCGGCCTCCGACTCCGACTCGCTTAACGGGGAGAACCGGTTGAAAGTTTCTGTCGGCTGAATAAGCGACACCGGTTGAGCATTCCTACAGCGTTTCCCTCCAGACGCCATGAGAAAGATGTCCGGCTGCGGGGACCGTGCGAGGGGGTTTATACTAACGTTACTATCTGTACTTGCTGGTGGCACAGACGCTGTTTCATCCTTTCCTACACTGAAATGACCCTTGCCTAACGATTGCGTCTGAAGCTGGGCTTGCAGCACAGCTATCCTTGCCGTAAGGCGATCATTCTCCTGTATATTATGAGTACAACGACTGCAATTAGAAGGCATCATGTTAATGTTACTTAGCTTCGGCTGTTTGAAGTCCTGACGAACCATGTCCAGATAAAACCTCCGGGGTAGGAAAGTTGAATGAAAAAAAAGTTGAGTGAGGGAAAAAGTAAAAATATACGGTAATGAAAAAGTAAAAACCGTCAGGTAGCAAAGTAAAAACGGCAACAAAAACGCACAGCAGCGTAAACAAGTCTGCAAGTTGTGACCGGAAACAGGAAACACCTGAGCTGAGGATGAATGGAATTATCCCAGACCCACTACTCTACCACTATATATCTACAATACAACACATTATTACACCACTACTCTACCACTATATATCTACAATACAACACATTATTACACCACTACTCTACCACTATATATCTACAATACAACACATTATTACACCACTACTCTACCACTATATATCTACAATACAACACATTATTACACCACTACTCTACCACTATATATCTACAATACAACACATTATTACACCACTACTCTACCACTATATATCTACAATACAACACATTATTACACCACTACTCTACCACTATATATCTACAATACAACACATTATTACACCACTACTCTACCACTATATATCTACAATACAACACATTATTACACCACTACTCTACCACTATATATCTACAATACAACACATTATTACACCACTACTCTACCACTATATATCTACAATACAATACATTATTACACCACTATATATCTACAATACAACACATTATTACACCACTACTCTACCACTATATATCTACAATACAACACATTATTACACCACTACTCTACCACTATATATCTACAATACAGCACAAACTTACAACGCTTGTCTTTCATAATTTGGTCCGTTATGCTTGGATGTGTAAGTTCAGTATTCGTTGTTGGCATGTCATGCTTAAGTTTGCTAATTTTGCCATTAAAAGAATCATCAAAGTAGTTGGCAATATCAGTGAGTTTTGTGATGAATGAGCCATCTGATTCAATGAAGGATGGACCTGTGTTCAGTCTCGCTGCTGGTGATTCTCTGATCCAGCTCTACGCAGACGACATCATTCTGTATATCTCTGGCCCTTCTTTGGACACTTTGTTAACTAACCTCCAGACGAGCTTCAATGCCATTCAACTCTCCTTCCGTGGCCTCCAACTGCTCTTAAATGCAAGTAAAACTAAATGCATGCTCTTCAACCGTTCGCTGCCCACACCTGCCCGCCCGTCCAACACTACTCTGGACGGTTCTGACCTAGAATATGTGGACAACTACAAATACCTAGGTGTCTGGTTAGACTGTAAACTCTCCTTCCAGACTCACATTTAATCCTAAATTAAATCTAGAATCGGCTTCCTATTTCGCAATAAAGCATCCTTCACTCATGCTGCCAAACATACCCTCGTAAAACTGACCATCCTACCGATCCTCGACTTTGGCGATGTCATTTACAAAATAGCCTCCAACACTCTACTCAACAAATTGGATGCAGTCTATCACAGTGCCATCCGTTTTGTCACCAAAGCCCCATATACTACCCACCACTGCGACCTGTATGCTCTCGTTGGCTGGCCCTCGCTTCATACTCGTCGCCAAACCCACTGGCTCCAGGTCATCTACAAGTCTCTGCTAGGTAAAGCCCCGCCTTATCTCAGCTCACTGGTCACCATAGCAGCACCCACCCGTAGCACTCGCTCCAGCAGGTATATCTCACTGGTCACCCCCAAAGCCAATTCTTCCTTTGGCCACCTCTCCTTCCAGTTCTCTGCTGCCAATGACTCGAACTGCAGAAATCTCTGAAGCTCTTACCTCCCTCACTAGCTTTAAGCACCAGCTGTCAGAGCAGCTCACAGATCACTGCACCTGTACATAGCTCATCTGTAAATAGACCATCCAATCTACCTCATCCCCATACTGTATTTATTTATTTAACTTGCTCCTTTGCACCCCAGTATCTCTACTTGCACATTCATCTTCTGCACACCTACCATTCCAGTGTTTAATTGCTATATTGTAATTACTTCGCCACCATGGCCCATTTATTGCCTTACCTCTCTTATCCTACCTCATTTGCACATGCTGTTTATAGATTTTTCTACTGTATTATTGATTGTATGTTTGTTTATTCCATGTGGAACTCTGTGTTGTTGTATGTGTCGAACTGCTTTGCTTTATCTTGGCCAGGTCGCAGTTGCAAATGAGAACTTGTTCTCAACTAGCCTACCTGGTTAAATAAAGGTGAAATAAAACATTGTAAAAAAATGTTGCCCAAAATGTCATTTAATCCAAAGCACTTTAAATGTACATTTGTTTTGTAGTATAGTTTCTTTTTCTTTTTGTTTAGTTTAGTCACATGATTAGCCAGACTTATTTGCCATTCCTTTTGCCTTGTCCCTCTCAACCATAACATTTTTCAATTACTCATCAATCCATGGGGATTTAAGCAGTTTTTACAGTCAATTTCTTAATGTGTGCATGCTTATTAGTAACTTCAATAAGCAATTTCAGAAATGTGCCAAGTGCCGTGTCTGCTTGCTCCTCATTACACAACACAGACCAGCAAATATTCTGTACATCTTCAACATAGGAATCACTACAAAACCTCTTGTATGACTTCTTCTACACTATATTAGGCCCAGCCTTTGGACCTTTGTTTTCCCAGATATGGCTACTATATCATGATCACTACACTGGTGTAGTGGAGGGTATACACAGGTATACGCTGTATACCCACTTATTTTTCAGTGGGCATTGCGTACAGGCCTACTCACTTCTTAATCCCAATGATGTGTATCAAAGTAGTGTAGTGGAGGTATTGTGCCCCTCTGTTGATATCACATACATTATCAAGCATTTCGCACATATTATCCAGCTACTGACTGTTAGCACTTGGTGGACTATAGCAACTTCCCACAATAATAGACTTTAGGTGAAGCAGGTGAACCTGTGGCCATATTACTTCAACAGCATCTGACGTGATATCCTCTTACAGCAATATGACTCTGGATATATACAGCAACACCTCCCCGACATGTCTCTGCTGTAGATGTTAGAACCATGTATTGCTACCACTGTATCGTCAAATGGAATTATCTATCGAGTTTCAGAGATAGCCGGTATATGAATGTTATATGTTGTTAGCAAGTTATGGATTTCATTAAGCTTTTATCTTAGGCTACATATGTTAATGGCTTGTCACGACTTCCGCCGAAGTCGGTCAATCTCCTTGTTCGGGCGGCGTTCGGCGGTCGACGTCACCGGCCTTCTAGCCATCGCCGATCCACTTTTGATTTTTCATTTGTTTTGTCCTTGTCTTACACACCTGGTTTCACTCCCCCAATTACTTGTTAATTATTTAACCCTCTGTTCCTCCATGTTTGTTTGTGAGTGATTGCTTGTTTGTAATACGGTCCGTTATTGTGGGCTCGTATTATTGTGAATATTTGAGTAAATTACGTTTATTACTCATATCTGCTGTCCTGTGCCTGACTCCTCTACACCAGCTACACCCAGGCAATATTACAGAATCACTCACCTCCGAATGGAGTCAGCAGGAGCAGACGTCCTCCCTGTGGCGGCAGGGAAGCACTCGCACTCCCGTGGGAGTATGATGGAATGGCTGCCGGATGCCAGGGGTTCCTACTCCAGCTGGAACTCTACCTGGCGACCATCCACCCGGCTCCTTCGGGACGTGAGAGCTGGTCCGCCCTCGTCTCCTGCCTCTCAGGCAAAGCCCTGGAGTGGGCCAACGGCGTATGGAGTGACGGAGACGCGGCGTTGGACCATTACGCAGAGTTCACCCGCCGCGTTCTGGCAGTTTTCGACCACCAGCCTGAGGGTCGAGCGGCGGGTGAACATCTGTTCCACCTGAGGCAGGGGACGAGGAGCGCACAGGATTTCGCTTTTGACTTCCGGACCCTGGCCGCCAGCGCGGGATGGAACGACAGGGCCCTGATCGATCACTACTGGTGCAGTCTGCGCGAGGACGTCCGTCGGGAGTTAGCCTGCCGAGACACCACCCTCACATTGGACCAGCTGGTGGACCTGTCCATTCGGCTGGACAACCTGCTGGCTACCCGCGGACGTCCAGATCGGGGCCTGTCAGTTCCATCCCCCAGCACCTCCGCTCCGACAACCATGGAGCTGGGAGGTGCTGCGCTTAGGGCGACCGGAGGGGCCATTCCCTGCACCATCTGTGGCCGCAGAGGGCACACTGCTGGTTGGTGCTGGGGGGGTTCCTCAGGGAGTCGAGGCAGCAGGCAGGACACTATCGTGTCACCCCAGGTGAGTCGGCACCAGGCTCACCCAGAGCCCCGTTGCTCACATGTATGTGTTTATTAAATTTCCTGAGTTTTCCCCGCATTCCCAGCATAAGGCACTCGTAGATTCAGGCGTAGCTGGGAATTTTATTGACCATTCATTTGCCCATAGTTTAGGGATCCCCCTTGTTCCTGTGGATATGCCCTTCCCTGTGCATGCCCTAGATAGTCGACCATTAGGGTCAGGGCTAATTAGGGAGGCAACCGCTCCACTAGACATGGTTGCGCAGGAGGGTCACAAGGAGAGAATCAGTCTCTTCCTTATTGATTCTCCTGCATTTCCCGTGGTGCTGGGGCTACCCTGGTTGGCCTGTCATGACCCCATTATTTCGTGGCAACAGAGGGCTCTCAAGGGGTGGTCACAAAAGTGCTCAGGGAGGTGTGTAAGGGTTTCCATTGGTGCGACTACAGTGGAAAGTCCAGACCAGGTCTCCACCGTGCACATCCCCTCAGAATATGCAGATTTGGCTCTCGCCTTCTGTAAGATGAAGGCGACTCAATTACCACCCCATCAACGGGGGGATTGTGCGATAAATCTCCTGGTAGACACAGCACTTCCCAGGAGTCACGTGTATCCTCTGTCACAGGAGGAGATGGCGGCTATGGAAACATATGTCTCTGAATCCTTGGGGCAGGGATACATTCAGCCCTCCACTTCACCTGCCTTCTCGAGTTTATTTTTTGTGAAGAGGAAGGATGGAGGTCTGCACCCGTGTATTGACTATCGGGGTATCAATCAGATCACGGTGAGATACAGCTACCCGCTGCCTCTCATCGCCAGAGCGATCGAGTCGATGCACGGGGCGCGCTTCTTCACAAAATTGGATGTCAGGAACGCTTACAATCTGGTGCGTATCCGGGAGGGGGACGAGTGGAAGACGGCATTTAGTGCTACCTCAGGGCACTATGAGTACCTGGTCATGCCGTACGGGTTGATGAATGCTCCATCATTCTTCCAGGCCTTTGTTGATGAGGTTTTCCGGGACCTGCACGGGCAGGGTGTAGTGGTGTATATCGACGACATTCTGATATACTCCGCTACACGCGCAGAGCATGTGTCCCTGGTGCGCAGGGTGCTTGGTCGACTGTTGAAACATGACCTGTACGTCAAGGCTGAGAAATGTCTGTTCTTCAAACAGTCCGTCTCCTTCCTAGGGTACCGCATTTCCACGTCAGGTGTGGAGATGAAGAGTGACCATTTCAGCCGTGCGTAATTGGCCCCTGTACCTTCTTTTCGAAGAACCTCAGCCCGGCGGAGAAAAACTATGATGTGGGGGACCGGGAGCTGTTGGCTGTCGTCAAGGCTCTGAAGGCGTGGAGACATTGGCTTGAGGGGGCGAGACACCCTTTTCTCTTCTGGACTGACCACCGCAATCTGGAGTACATCCGGGCGGCGAGGAGACTGAACCCTTGCCAGGCAAGGTGGGCCATGTTTTTTACCCGTTTTGTGTTCACCCTGTCCTACCAACCAGGTTCCCAGAACGCTAGGGCAGACGCACTGTCCCGGATGTATGACACTGAGGAGCGGTCCATGGATCACACTCCCATACTCCCGGCCTCTTGCCTGGTGGCACCGGTAGTGTGGGAGCTGGACGCGGATATCGAGCGGGCGTTACGTAAAGAGCCCACTCCTCTCCAGTGTCCAGCTAGGCGTCTGTACGTTCCATCTGCTGTACGCGACCGGTTGATCTATTGGGCCCACATGTCACCCTCCTCTGGTCATCCTGGCATCGGTCGGACAGTGTGCTGTCTTAGTGGGAAGTACTGGTGGTCCACCTTAGCCAAGGACGTGAGGGTTTATGTTTCCTCCTGCTCGGTGTGCGCCCAGTGCAAGGCTCCCAGGCACCTGCCCAGAGGGAAGTTACAACCCCTACCCGTTCCACAACGGCCGTGGTCGCACCTGTTGGTGGACTTCCTGACGGATCTTCCTCCGTCACAGGGGAACACCCCGATCCTGGTTGTTGTGGATCGGTTTTCTAAGTCCTGCCGTCTCCTCCCTTTGCCCGGTCTCCCTACGGCCCTACAGACTGTGGAGGCCCTGTTTACTCACGTCTTCCGGCACTACAGGGTGCCTGAGGACATAGTCTCTGATTGGGGTCCCCAGTTCACGTCCAGGGTATGGAGGGCGTTCATGGAACGTCTGGGGGTCTCGGTCAGCCTCACCTCAGGTTTTCACCCCGAGAGTAACGGGCAGGTGGAGAGAGTAAACCAGGATGTGGGTAGGTTTCTGCGGTCATATTGCCAGGACCGGCCTGGGGAGTGGGCGACGTTGATCCCCTGGGCAGAGATGGCCCAAAACTCACTCCGCCACTCCTCCACTAACCTCTCCCACTTCCAGTGCGTACTGGGGTATCAGCCGGTTCTGGCACCTTGGCATCAGAGCCAGATCGAGGCTCCTGCAGTGGACGAATGGTTTAAGCGCTCGGAGGAGCCCTGGGACGCCACTCATGTGCACCTGCAACGGGTCGTGAGGCGGCAGAAGGCGAGCACCGACCACCACCGCAGTGAGGTCCCGGTGTTCGCACCGGGGGACCGGGTCTGGCTCTCAACCTGAACCCTGCCCCTCCGCCTGCCCTGCCGGAAGCTGGGCCCGCGGTTTGTGGGGCCATTCAAAGTCCTGAGGAGACTGAACGAGGTATGCTACAGGTTACAGCTTTCCCCAGATTACCGTATTAACCCCTCGTTCCATGTGTCTCTCCTCAGTCCGGTGGTGGCTGGTCCACTCCAGGAGTCTGAGGTGCGGGAGGTTCCTCCGCCGCCTCTGGACATCGAAGGGGCCCCGGCGTATGCTGTTCGAGCCATCCTGGACTCGAGGTGTCGGGCGAGGGGCCTTCAGTACCTCGTGGAATGGGAGTGGTACGGTCCGGAGGAGAGATGCTGGGTGCCGGTGGAGGACGTCTTGGACCCTTCGTTGCTGCGGTAGTTCTACCGTCTCCATCCGGATCGCCCTGCGCCTCGTCCTCCGGGTCGTCCCCGAAGTCGGTGTCAGCGCGCTGCTGGAGCCGTGCATCAAGGGGGGGTACTGTCACAACTTCCGCCGAAGTCGGTCCCTCTCCTTGTTCGGGCGGCGTTCAGCGGTCGATGTCACCGGCCTTCTAGCCATCGCCGATCCACTTTTGATTTTCCATTTGTTTTGTCCTTGTCTTACACACCTGGTTTCATTCCCCCAATTACTTGTTCATTATTTAACCCTCTGTTCCCCCATGTTTGTTTGTGAGTGATTGCTTGTTTGTAATATGGTCCGTTATTGTGGCCGTTTTTATTGCGTTGTATTTGTGAATATTTGAGTAAATTACGTTTATTACTCATATCTGCTGTCCTGCGCCTGACTCCTCTACACCAGCTACACAAAGGTAATATTACATGGGTTGCTTGATTGTTTGTATTGTTTTACTGGGAGACTTATCAGAGGTAGACAGTGAGATTTATATATGAGCTGATAGTGCAGGATGAACTGCACACAGTGGACTTCCTTCCTGGGCAAATCATCTCAGTGCTAACAGTATAACTCAGGTTCATAGGCACATGATTACTGACAATAGCTGTCAGATTGACAGAAGCACTCAGGGAAGTTAGAGGGAACATAAATTGGGTTACTTACATTATTACTGACAACATTCCTGGAAAAATGTACATTTGGAGCAGCACGACGACAATGGTAGGGATTATCTGAGCTTGGCTTGGGTCCCTGATAAGTCATTGTCTCAACACAACCTTAAAATAAGAGGACAGGGTCCAGGCACCAAGATGATTTGGATGGAGTCTGCCATTCCTGTAGAGCATCTTCTGTTTCCAAAAGGTGTCAAAGTTATCTATATAAGTTATGCCAACAGAGCTACAGTAGTCTTTTAGCCAGATGTGTAATGCCAGTAGCCTGCTGAATGTTTCGCTAACCACAGGCCAGCAATGGCACAGGGGCTGAAATAATCAGTTGAGTCTTTCAGAACTAGAATCAGTTCTTTAATACCCCCTAGAGTCGACGTCTGCACTGCCGTGGAAATCAAATCAGCATATTTTTTAAATCCTCATCAAAATGATTTTGGTAAAATATTATTCTACATTGTAGAAAATAGTAAAAAATAAAGAAAAACCCTGGAATGAGTAGGTGTGTCCAAACTTTTGACTGGTACTGTATATTTTTTAATACCTACAGGGGTCCTAGAATTCTAAATGAAATAACTAAATGATCCTTGGTGTAACCATCTTAAAACAATTCCATATGTTAGCTTAGTAGAAAACCCATCACTGGGTTCATAAATCCAGTTTCAGCAGTTCCAAGCTAGCCCTCCTAATCTCGTTTGACAGCGTCAGCCCCCCGCAGCTGTCGTGGAAAGGTAGGAAGCAGCCGAGTAATATCCTATACTCGTGCCCCAGGATAGCATAGGGTTTTTGCCCCTGGAACTGAGATGTTTCTCACCATAGAGCTGAGGATGATAACAGCTGGTGAAATGGCAATTTTTGTGCTTCAAGTGATTAAGTAATCCTTCTAACCCCCCTGGGTTATTATCAGCCTATTTCTACCATAGGATGACTGAGTACTATCAGCCTATTTCTACCATGTGACTGGGTTATTATCAGCCTATTTCTACCATGGGACTGATTTATTATCAGCCTATTTCTACCATGGGATGACTGGGTTATTATCAGCCTATTTCTACCATGGGACTGGTTTATTATCAGCCTATTTCTACCATGGGATGACTGGGTTATTATCAGCCTATTTCTACCATAGGATGACTGAGTTATTATCAGCCTATTTCTACCATGTGACTGGTTTATTATCAGCCTATTTCTACCATGGGATGACTGAGTGATTATCAGCCTATTTCTACCATGTGACTGGTTTATTATAAGCCTATTTCTACCATGTGACTGGGTTATTATTAGCCTATTGCTACCATGGGTGACTGGGTTATTATCAGCCTATTTCTACCATGTGACTGGGTTATTATCAGCCTATTTCTACCATAGGATGACTGGGTTATTATCAGCCTATTTCTACCATGGGATGACTTAGGCATTATCAGCCTATTTCTACCATGTGACTGGTTTATTATCAGCCTATTTCTACCATGTGACTGGGTTATTACAGCCTATTTCTACCATGGGATGACTGAGTTATTATCAGCCTATTTCTACCATGGGATGACTGGGTTATTATCAGCCTATTTCTACCATGTGACTGGGTTTTTATCAGCCTATTTCTATCATGTGACTGGGTTATTATCAGCCTATTTCCGCCATGTGACTGAGTTATTATCAGTCTATTTCTACCATGTGACTGGGTTATTGTCAGCCTATTTTTCTATCATGTGACTGGGTTATTATCAGCCTATTTCCACCTTGTGACTGGGTTATTATCAGCCTATTTCTACCATGTGATGACTGGGTTATTATCACCATGGGATGTTTAAAACAAAATAATCCTAATCATATCACAATCAACTTTTACCAGTTTAATGTAGATACAATTAAAATAATTGTTTGTGTTGAGAATAGACTGACGATTTTCAGAAGAAAGTGTTTTGTTTCTGGCCATTTTGAGCCTGTAATCGAACCCACAAATGCTGATGCTCCAGATACTCAGTTAGTTTAAAGGCCAGTTTTATTGCTTCTTTAATCAGAACAACAGTTTTCAGCTGTGCTAACATAATTGCAAAATGGTTTTCTAATGATCAACTAGCCTTTTAAAATGATAAACTTGGATTAGCTAACACAACGTGCCATTGGAACACAGGAGTGATG
Source organism: Salmo trutta (assembly GCF_901001165.1). Classification (NCBI taxonomy): domain Eukaryota; kingdom Metazoa; phylum Chordata; class Actinopteri; order Salmoniformes; family Salmonidae; genus Salmo; species Salmo trutta. The sequence continues at coordinate 43,622,882 of NC_042980.1, forward strand.
GTTGCTGATAATGGGCCTCTGTACACCTATGTAGATATTCCATTAAAAATCAGCCGTTTCCAGCTACAATAGTCATTTACAACATTAACAATGTCTACACTGTATTTCTGAACAATTTTATGTTATTTTAATGGACAATAAATGTGCTTTTCTTTCAAAAACAAGGACATTTCTAAGTGACACCAAACTTTTGAACGGTAGTGTATACAGTATGTAAAATACATTTTTGGAGCATTTTTCCCAATAAAATGTTGATATGCTGTCAATTAAACATTGACAGTACATCAACAATTCCCTCTGTGCAAGTCTGGAGAATGTATCTAAGGATAGTCACACAACATGGTGTGAATGCAGATGCTTCTAAAACTAAGAAAAATTTGTTGGCATGTGAGAAGAGTCTGACTTTCAGGAAATGACAGTTAAAGACAAGTACACTGAATTTAGACTACCAAATGCCAAAACCCTATTTAGACCCAATCATCATCTCTTCAAAGTAAGTTATTAAATGTAGTCCAGTTTGTAACATTCTTTATGAAATGGACTTTGAAATTATGTGTAATTCAATGTAGTGAGCTTTGAAATTATTGATGTACAGTATGTCCATTTTAGAGTGGTTAAAATTCATAAAAATATTAATGAAGGTAGTATGAGCAAGTAAATCAAATAAAACATTTCATAAAGCTTTTGACATTTTTATGATTACTTTTTGAAAATACTCATATTAATGGAACAAACAACAAATTTCTAAATAAATAGCCTGTGGTGCCTGGCCTTAAGATCCCTATTCATAGAGGGAGAGGAGGTTTAAAAGACTGTGTGGAACTTACGACTATTTAAAGTCTGCGAATGTGGGTTTAGTTTAGGTTTTAAAAAATGGTCTATCAGCACTTGCTGGCTTCACAAGTGTAGAATGCTAACACTCTCACATTGTAATGTCCCTGCAGCGGTTGGTTCAGGGGAGGTGCTGAATGGAATGCTAAATGCATAGATCCACAATCATGGCTGAATGCCACTTAGGGGGTAGGAAATAGTGTTAAGGAGAGGAAGGCACTGGGCCAAGGATAGCTAATACCATTACGCCCATGTCACAAAGTAATTGACGATTAACCAGCACCTTTTATCAGCCACTTTGCAGGACAATACGTGTCATATCCTGCAATTGCTACCTTCCAGACTTTCAGGGTAACATGTCGACGACTCCAATTTTGAGACGATTAGAAATGGTAAAGCTGGTTTTGTCCTTATGCACCAATTGGAGAAATATGGAAATTCCTCCCGGAGAAGTGTCGTATGATGGGTTTAGAACAGTTATTACAGAGTTTCACAGTGAACAGTCATGTCAGACGGTAACCATTCTGTGTGGAGAGGCCTTGAGCAATTGTTGCTGCACGCACAGGCCACATTCATGCTGCCACTGGATTAGCTTTGGAGGCTGAGCAAAAAACAAGAGAATTGAAATGCAAATGAGAAGCGGATTACTGAGAGAGAGCATTCACTCTACTGGTGTCTCCTCCATTAACTGGTACCCTGTTTCAGAAATGGCTCTTTCTTCAACCATATTTAATTTCAGATCTATTCACAGTTAGGCCTGTAGTCATTAACTTTGGTAAATGACCTTGCTTAGAGCTTTGGGCCAGTAACTGAAAGGTTGCTGGATCGAATCCCCGAGCTGACAAGGTAAAAAATCTGTCAGTCTGCCCCTGAATAAGGCAGTTAACCCACTGTTCCCGGGCGCCGAAGACGTGGATGTTGATTAAGGCAGCCCCCCGTACCTCTCTGATTCAGAGGGGTTGGATTAAATGCAGGAAGACACATTTCAGTTGAAGGCATTCAGTTGTACAACTGACTAGGTATCCCCCTTGCCCTTTCGTCACGCGTATCAATGTGTAATGAGACAAACCAGTACTTAACTCTTGACCTTATAGCACCTTTTTGATATTATGTACAATAATACCACAATCACCCAAGGTCACAATAGATCTTTCTTCACATTCTTCCATGTATGTCTCCACTAAACAACTTGCCTTTTGACAGGAAGACCCCACCCACTGCAACCCTACTTAACCTAAACCCCAAGAGACTAATAGTGTTGACAAAAGAACTAAGACAGAAAGAATGTTTTCTCCATCCAGAGTTCTGGGGTTTGTTTAGCCATCACCGTCCCATGGTGTTGCACATGAATCCCCCCATAAAATGTTTCTGAACGAGAAACTGAGTAATCTCCACTTCAAAAGCATGCTTCCTGCACACTCCAGAACTCTAGCTGCAGGGGTAACGCTGACTTGAAAGTGCCCAACTGTGAATTTACTTTGATCTGTTTTCAGATTTGTAGTGCAGAGGAAAGGTTGTGTAATGTAATTTTTTTTTAAATATTCATGCTTTTCCATAATATAAAAATATGTTTGTTTTTCCATATGCTGTATGTTGTGTATGTTGATTCAGTATACAGATGTAGGATCTTAATTTGAGCAAGTTTGCTACAGCATGAAAATAATCCTGCAGAAACAGGAAATTTGAATTATTATGTGGATTATAATTAATGGACATTTTTGAAGGGGTTGGTACATTTTTCATAAGGGAAAATCAAGTCACTACACTACTAGTTTACTGCAACAGGGTGATCAAATCACAATCCTATATCTGTAGCAACAGAAAATATCTGTTTTACTAATTGATTTTCCACTGCACCACTCTTTCATACCACTGGAGATTAAACATATTAGGTATAGGAATTGACTATTATGAATCCTTTGATTTCTATGAGAAATAGATTTGTCATAGTCAAAGCACACTGTGATACACAATAGATGCAAGTGTATTATATAAGTGTATTATATAAGTGTATTGTTTTATGTTAAAACATGTATTAAATAAGTGTATTGTCTTATATTAAAACAGTGTTCTACCTTTCTGTAATTTCTGTCTTGCTCAGATGGTGTCAGTCCCACTTATGAACAGTTATTATGTAGGGCTGTTTATAATGCACATAAACACTACCTCATACAACTAGACTCTACACTTCTAATGGTGTATTGTACTACAGTATAAGAACGGGCCAACCCCTTAGATATCGTTTCTAAGGATTACTGTTTGAGGATTATTAAAACAGACGACAAAAGGTTCAACATTCCAGTCGTATGTATGTCTATGCTACTGTCTCCCAGGTTGAACTCTGGTGTTGAGGATGAATTACTACTGGACAAACAGCTCTGGGTTGTAAAATCATAATCCAGTCTACAGTCTTATTTGCATGTGCAGAGCGTCCTCTGCTGGCAAGACCCAAGAATGGCACACAATCTCCTCTCCGAGGGAAGAATTCAAACACTACTTATCTAGCGATTGATTATTGGAGAAAAAAACCTCTGGTATATTACCAGGACAATCACTTTGCTTATGGTGGCATAATGTGGCGTAATACTTGCATTGATTCAATATCATTTAGTAAAAAGCCAAGGCATCACTTACAAATGATTAATTTAAACAGGAGAAATAGATCAGAGATGAATAAAACATTCCACCCACAATCAGATATACAGATATAACCTTGTTATCTGATCCCTTAGCAGTTGATACGGTTTCCCCTGAACATTGATAATTCCAGGAGAAGCAGAGGTGGGTATAGGGCAGATTGGCTCCAGAGCCAGACATTCATATATAAGATATAATATGTAATTGCACTCAATTGGTGGAATGACCCATATATAATATGTAATTGCACCCGATTGGTGGAATGGTGGAATGACTCATAGATAATATGTAATTGCACTTGATTGGTGGAATGACCCATAGATAATATGTAATTGCGCCCGATTGGTGGAATGGTGGAATGACCCATAGATAATATGTAATTGCACTTGAGTGGTGGAATGAGCCATATATAATATGTGGGAGGTTGGGGCAGACATACATGGCTTAATCCAGGAAATATAAATTCCCTTTCAGTGTGAGTGGGGCAGTGTGAGTGGGGCAGTGTGAGGCAGTGTAAGTGGGGCAGTGTGAGTGGGGCAGTGTGAGTAGGGCAGTGTGAGTGGGGCAGTGTGAGTGGGGCAGTGTGAGTGGGGCAGTCTCAGGAGGTCAGAGCGAGGGTATGACCTTGTCTCTTCACTGGTGTGCTCAGCAGATAGCCTTCAACACTTACTAGTGTGGGATTAGAGCAGTACCTGGAGAGGGCTGTATCAAGGGGACAAACAGAATAAAGAACATGCTTTATCATATACACTACAGGTCAACAGTTTTAGAACACCTACCCATTCAAGGGGTTTTCTTTATTAATTTCTATTTTCTACATTGTAGAATAATAGTGAAGAAATCAAAACTACAAAATAACACATATGGAATCATGTAGTAACCAAAGAAGTGTTAAACAAATCAACATATATTTTATATTTCAGATTGTTCAAATAGCCACCCTTTGCCTTGATGACAGCTTTGCACACTCTTGGCATTCTCTCAACCAGCTTCACCTGGAATGCTTTTCCAACAGTCTTGAAGGAGTTCCCATATATGCGAACATCGTGTTGGCTGATTTTCCTTCACTCTGCGGTCCAACTCATCCCAAACCATCTCAATTTGGTTGAGGTTGGGTGATTGTGGAGGCCAGGTCATCTGATGCAGCCCTCCATCACTATCCTTCTTGGTCAAATAGCGCTTACACAGCCTGGAGGTGTGTAGGGTCATTGTCCTGTTGAAAAACAATTGATAGTCCCACTAAGCGCAAACCAGATGGGATGGGGTATCTCTGCAGAATGCTGTGTTAGCCATGCTGGTTAATGGTGCCTTGAAATCTAAATAAATCACAGACAGTGTCACCAGCAAAGCAACCCCACACCATAACACCTCCTCCTCCATGCTTCATGGTGGGAAATACACATGCAGAGATCATCTGTTCACCCACACTGCGTCTCACAAAGACACAGCGGTTGGAACCAGAAATCTCACATTTTGACTCCAGACCAAAGGACAAATATCCATGCTAATGTCCATTGCTCATGTTTATTGGCCCAAGCAAGTCTTTTCTTATTATTGGTGTCCTTTAGTAGGGGTTTATTTGCAGTAATTCAACCATGAAGGCCTGATTCACACAGTCTCCTCTGAACAGTTGATGTTGAGATGTGTCTGTTACTTGAACTCTGTGAAGTATTTATTTGGGCTGCAACTTCTGAGGCTGGTAATTCTAATGAACTTATCTTCTGCAGGAGAGATAACTCTGGGTCTTCCATTCCTGTGGAGGTCCTCACGAGAGCCAGTTTCATCATAGTGCTTGATGGTTTTTGTGACTGCACTTGAAAAAACGTTCAAAGTTCTTGACATTTTCCAGATTGACTGACCTCCATGTCTTAAAGTAATGATGGACTGTCATTTCTCTTTGCTTATTTGAGCTGTTCTTGCCATAATATGGACTTGGTCTTTTACCAAATAGGACTATCTTCTGTATACCACCCCTACCTTGTCACAACACAACTGATTGGCTCAAACACATTAAGGAAAGAAATTCCACAAATTCACTTTTTAAAAGGCACACCTGTTAATTGAAATGCATTCCAGGTGACTACCTCATGAAGCTGGTTGAGAGAATGCCAAGAGTGTGCAAAGCTGTCATCAAGGCAAAGGGTGGCTAATTGAAGACTAAAACTTTTGACCGGTAGTGTATATGTTATATATATATATATATTTTTTTTTTTCAAATGTTGAAGCACCTCTGCGAGTATCAGAAGCCAGGTTAAAATGTTCAGGTTACGTAGAATTTGAGATGTCCGAAGAACTAGGCTATATGAATAGGTGAATGTTGAATATTTTTCTAGCGATTTATTGATTAAACCATACATCTAATTTTCACGTTTGGTTAATTCTACCATATGCTTTTTTAATTCATGCATAAAAAAACTGAAGAAAAATGTATAGACTTAATGCCAATCTACTTCTATGTGCTGAATATAGTGAGTACGAGACCAGACAGGGGCAGATGTTATGGTGCTTTCTCTTCAATTCTATATTATTCTTCCCAAGACATTTTGTTGAATCTAAAAAGCTAAACACAAACAAACAAACACAGCAACAGTTCAGTAAGTGGGATCAATCCATGCATTGCAATAATTCAGTAGTATTAGCGTCTGCTAAATGACGTAAATGTAAATGTAATTAATAACATGGCAGAGGTTTTCTTCTGTTAATAATACAGAGGTGCTAGAAGTACTGTTTATTTGTATCTATGGAAAGCTGATTAAATACATAGTTTTAATTTCACAAAGTGTTAAACTTGGTTACATTTTAGTCATTTAGGAGACACTCTTATCCAGAGCGACTTACAGTAGTGAATGCATACATTTTTTTTCTCTTTTTTTTTCTACTGGTCCCCCGTGGGAATCGAACCCACAACCCTGGCGTTGCAAACACCATGCTCTACCAACATTTGTCAAATACATTCAAAACATTTAGTTTTGACATTACACAAGAATGAGAGCAACAAAATAATGTTTTGGTAACGCTTTATCTGTTGTCATGAGGCTCTGAGAGGAAGGACCCCTGTGTTTTGCTCCCCTTGTGTGAGATTTTACACATGAATGGAACTAGAGGTGAGCTGGCCTGACCGCAGGTCACAAAGCAAGACAATTCCAAGCATTGCTTTTATGGTGGGGACACTCCTGTGGCCCCACGGTGGGAGGAGTTTCAGCAACTGCCATTTTAAAATAGACTTGGTGGCATTGCTACTTCAGGGATTCCATTATTAGCCTTCACACTGAGATGATATGGACTAAAACATTAACTCTATTGTTGAACACAAATCCAAACAATTAGTTAAACAAATGTTTAAAGGAGCTAGGGGGAATTCTGAATAATGGGACACTTCTTGTATTTCCGTCTTCCGTAACCTCTTTTGACACCTATCCAACATATTAGTCCAACACATGACATATTTCTAAAATCCTTAAGATGTTTCCTCATCACACACAAAAAAAACGAATGTTGATATGATTTTGACAAAAGTCATTAAACACCCATTTGTGTACACTGAGCAAAGGAGAGCAAAGGTGTCCCGTGTGGCTCAGTTGGTAGAGCATGGTGTTGGCAACATCATGGTTGTGGGTTTGATTCCCATGGGGGACCAGTACGGAGAAAGAAATGTATGCATTCACTACTGTAAGTCGGTCTGGATAAGAGCATCTGCTAAATGACTAAAATGTAAACTGCAGTAGTAATAACAGTACTAGAAGAACAAACAAACAGGATTTAGTACTACAAGAACCAGAGCCTTTAGACTGAAGGAAGGGCACAGAGCCACCAGAAGGGAGCACCAAGCTGCCAAAGGTAAACTGCAGTAGGTAGTGCTATGTGGTGGTCTGGAATCACTTGCAGCTCAATGCAGTCATTAACTATCACCCTGTAGCACTCACTTCTGTCATCATGAAGTGCTTTGAGAGACTAGTTAATAATATATACTCTTTGGGCTAGATGTGCTGCTAGTGACCCACCTTGACAACATCTGATGAAATTGCAGAGAGCAAAATACAAAAATTGTAATATTAAACATTCATGAAAATACAAGTGTCTTACATTGTTTAAAAGCTAAACTTCTTGTTAATCCAGCCGCTTTGTCAGATTTCAAAAAGGCTTTACGGCAAAAGCATACCATGCGATTATCTGAGGATAGAGCCCCGCATACAAAAACATTAAAAACATTTTCCAAACCAGCAGAGGCGTCACAAAAGTCAGAAATAGCGATAAAATAAATCACTTACCTTTGAAGATCTTTCTCTGTTTGCAATCCCAAGGGTCCCAGCTACATAACAAATGGTCGTTTTGTTCGATAAAGTCCTTCTTTATATCCCACAAAAGTCAGTTTAGTTGGCGCGCTTGATTCAGTAATCCACCTGTTCCCCTCGTTCAAAATGCATACAAAGGAATCTCAAAAGTTACCAATAAACTTCATCCAAACAAGTCAAACAACGTTTGTAATCCATCCTCAGGTACCCTAATATGTAAATAAACGATCAAATTTAAGACGGAGAATAGTGTGTTCAATACCGGAGATAAATAACAAAGTGTACGCCCTCATCCACGTGCACCACAAGACTACAGTCAAAATAAGAGCCACCTAGAAAAACAAAAATGTCTAGGTCATTTTTCAAAAAACAAGCCTGATACCCTTTCTAAAGACTGTTGACATATAGTGGAAGCCATAGGAACTGCAATCTGGGAGGATTCCCTTTGATTTTCCCATAGACAGCCATTTCAATGGGTGGTCACCTCAACAACAACAAAAAAACTCCGGATGGATTCTCCTCGGGGTTTCGCCAGCCATATCAGTTCTGTTATACTCACAAACATTATTTTAACAGTTTTAGAAACTTCAGAGTGTTTTCTATCCAATACTATCCAATCCAATAATTATATGCATATCTTAGCTTCTGGGCCTGAGTAACAGGCAGTTTACTTTGGGCACCTCAGTCATCCGAACTTCCGAATACTGCAACCTATCCCTAAGAAGTTGGGTCATATAACCTCTACCTTAACTGACACCTTAGACCCACTTCAATTTGCATACAGCCCCAATAGATCCACAGGCGATGCAATCGCCATCGCACTGCACACTGTCCTATCCCATCTGGACAAGAGGAATACCTATGTCAGAATACTGTTCATTGACTATATCTCAGCCTTCAACACCATTGTACCCTCCAAGCTCATCATTAAGCTCGGGGCCCTGGGTCTGAACCCCACACTGTGCAACTTAGTCATTGACTTCCTGACGGGCTGCCCCCAGCTGGTGAAGGTAGGAAACAACACCTCCACTTCGCTGATCCTTAACACAGGGTCCTCACAAGGGTGCATTTTTTTAATGTTTTTTATTTCACCTTTATTTAACCACGTAGGCTAGTTGAGAACAAGTTCTCATTTACAACTGCGACTTGGCCAAGATAAGCAAAGCAGCGCAACACAAACAACAACACAGAGTTACACATGGAATAAACAAGCGTACAGTCAATAACACAATATAAAAAAAATTAAGTCTATATACAGTGTGTGCAAATGGCGTGAGGAGGTAAGGCAATAAATAGGCCATAGTAGCAAGTAATTACAATTTAGCAAAATTAACACTGGAGTGATAGATGTGCAGATGATGATGTGCAAGTAGAAATACTGGTGTGCAAAAGAGCAGGAAGTAAATAAAAATAATATGGGGATGAGGTAGGTAGATTGGAGGGGCTATTTACAGATGGGCTGTGTACAGCTGCAGCGATCGGTTAGCTGCTCGGATAGCTGATGTTTAAAGTTAGTGAGGGAAATATAAGTCTCCAGCTTCAGCAATTTTTGCAATTCGTTTTAGTCATTGGCAGCAGAGAACTTGAAGGAAAGGCGGCTAAAGGTAGGTGTTGCCTTTGGGGACGACCAGTGAGATATACCTGCTGGAGCGCGTGCTACGGGAGGGTGTTGTTATCGTGACCAGTGAGCTGAGATAAGGCGGAGCTTTACCTAGAAAAGACTTATAGATGACCTGGAGCCAATGGGTTTGGCGACAAATATGTAGCGAGGGCCAGCCGACGAGAGCATACAGGTCGCAGTGGTGGGTGGTATATGGGGCTTTGGTGACAAAACGGACGGCACTGTGATAGACTGCATCCAGTTTGCTGAGTAGAGTGTTGGATGCTATTTTGTAAATGACATTGCTGAAGTTGAGGATTGGTAGGATAGTCAGTTTTACTAGGGTGTGTTTGGCGGCATGAGTGAAGGATGCTTTGTTCTGGAATAGAAAGCCGATTCTAGATTTATTTTTGGATTGGAGATGTTTAATATGAGTCTGGAAGGACAGTTTACAGTCTAGCCAGACACCTAGGTATTTGTAGTTGTCCAAATATTCTAAGTCAGAACCGTCCAGAGTAGTGATGCTAGTCGGGCGGGCGGGTGCGGGCAGCGAACGGTTGAAAAGCATGCATTTAGTTTTATTAGTGTTTAAGAGCAGTTGGAGGCCAGGGAAGGAGTGTTGTATGGCATTGAAGCTTGTTTGGAGGTGTGTTAACACAGCGTCCAAAGAAGGGCCAGATGTATACAGAATGGTGTCGTCTGCGTAGAGGTGGATCAGGGAGTCACCCGCAGCAAGAGCGACATCGTTGATATATACAGAGAAAAGAGTCGGCCCGAGAATTGAACCCTGTGGTACCCCATAGAGACTGCCAGAGGTCCGGACAACAGGCCCTCCGATTTGAGACACTGAATTCTGTCTGAGAAGTAGTTGGTGAACCAGGCGAGGCAGTCATTTGAGAAACCAAGGCTGTTGAGTCTGCCGATAAGAATACGGTAATTGACAGAGTTGAAAGCCTTGGCCAGGTCGATGAAGATGGCTGCACAGTGCAATCTTTTATTGATGGCGGTTATGATATCGTTTAGTACCTTGAGCGTGGCTGAGGTGCACCTGTGACCAGCTCGGAAACCAGATTGCACAGCAGAGAAGGTACGGTGGGATTCGAAATGGTCAGTGATCTGTTTATTAACTTGACTTTCAAAGACTTTAGAAAGGCAGGGCAGGATGGATATAGGTCTATAACAGTTCAGGTCTAGAGTGTCACCCTCTTTGAAGAGGGGGATGACCGCAGCAGCTTTCCAATTTTTAGGGATCTCGGACGATACGAAAGAGAGGTTGAACAGACTGGTAATAGGGGTTGCAACAATGGCAGCGGATAATTTTAGAAAGAGAGGGTCCAGATTGTCTAGCCCAGCTGATTTGTACAGGTCCAGGTTTTGCAGCTCTTTCAGAACATCTGCTATCTGGATTTGGGTGAAGGAGAAGCTGGGAAGGCTTGGGCAAGTAGCTGCGGAGGGTGCGGTGCTGTTGGCCGGGATTGGGGTAGCCAGGAGGAAAGCATGGACAGCTGTAGAGAAATGCTTATTGAAATTCTCGATTATCGTGGATTTATCGGTGGTGACAGTGTTACCTAGCCTCAGTGCAGTGGGCAGCTGGGAGGAGGTGCTCTTGTTCTCCATGGACTTTACAGTGTCCCAAAACTTTTTGGAGTTAGAGCTACAGGATGCAAATTTCTGTTTGAAAAAGCTAGCCTTTGCTTTCCTGACTGACTGCGTGTATTGGTTCCTGACTTCCCTGAACAGTTGCATATCGCGGGGATTATTCGATGCTATTGCAGTCCGCCATAGGATGTTTTTGTGCTGGTTGAGAGCAGTCAGGTCTGGAGTGAACCAAGGGCCAAGGGCATTTTTTGAAAGGGCATGCTTATTTAAGATTGTGAGGAAATTACTTTTAAAGAACAACCAGGCATCCTCGACTGACGGGATGAGGTCAATATCCTTCCAGGATACCAGGTCGATTAGAAAGGCCTGCTCGCAGAAGTGTTTTAGGGAGCGTTTGACAGTGATGAGGGGTGGTCGTTTGACTGCGGACCCATAGCGGATGCAGGCAATGAGGCAGTGATCGCTGAGATCCTGATTGAAAACAGCAGAGGTGTATTTGCTCAGCTCATGCTCATGCTCAACCCCTCCTGTACTCCCTGTTCACCAATGACTGCATGGCCACGCACACCTCCAACTCAATCATCAAGTTTGCAGACAACACAGCAGTAGTAGGCCTGATTACCAACAATGACAAGACAGCCTACAGGAAGGAGGTTAGTGCCCTGGCGGAGTGGTGCCAGGAATTAACCTCTCCCTCAACGTCAACAAAACGAAGGAGCTGATCATGGACTTCAGGAAAGAGCAGAGGGAGCATGCCCCTATCCACATCGACGGGACCGCAGTGGAGAAGTTGGAAAGCTTCAGTACCTCTGCGTACACATCGGCGTACACATCACTGACAATCGGAAATGGTCCACCCACACAAACAGTGTGGTGTAGAAGGAGCAACAGCGCCTCCTCAACCTCAGGAGGCTGAAGAAATTTGGCTTGGCCCCTAAGACCCTCAGTAACTTTTACAGATGCACAATTGAGAGCATCCTGTCTGGCTGTATTTTAATTTAATTTTAATTTTAATTTAATTTAACTTTTATTTAACTAGGCAAGTCAGTTAAGAACAAATTGTTATTTACAATGACGGCCTACCAAATGGCAAAAGGCCTCCTGCGGGGACGAGGGCTGAAATAAAAAATAATCAATATAATCAATAAAATACAAATATAGGACAAAACACACATCACGACAAGAGAGACACCACAACACTACATAAAGAGAGACCTAAGACAATAACATGGCATGGCAGCAACACATGACAACACAGCATGGTAGCAACACAACAGGACAACAACATGGTAGCAACACAACATGGTAGCAGCTCCACCTTTTACAGCAACTGCACCGCCTGCAACCGCAGGGCTCTCCAGAGGGTGGTACGGTCTGCCCAAAGCATCAACGGGGGCACACTGCCTGCCCTCCAGGACACCTACAGCATCCGATGTCACAAGACGGCCAAAAAGATCATCAAGGACAACAACCACCCAAGCCACTGCCTGTTCACACTGCTATCATCCAGAAGGCGAGGTCAGTACAGATGCATCAGAGAGAGACTGAAAAACAACTTCTATCTCAAGGCCATCAGACTGTTAAATAGCCATCACTAGCCAGCTACCACCCGGCTACTCAACTGCTGCCCTATCTACATAGACATGTATATAGGCCACTTTAATAATGGAACACTAGTCACTTTAATAATGTTTACATATTGCTTTACTCATCCCATATGTATATACTGTATTCTATTCTACTGTATTTTAGTCAATGCCACTCTAACATTGCTTGTCCTAATATTTATATTTTACGTAATTCCAATATTTTACTTTTAGATGTGTGTATTGTTGTGAATTGTTAGATACTACTGCACTGTTGGAGCTAGGGACACAAGCATTTCGCTACACCCGCAATAACATCTGTTAAATATATTCTATGTGACCAATACATTTTTATTTGATTTGATTTGTAAGTGGTTCCCTTCACTATTCAGTGTAATGTGTGCAACAGCATGAAGCCATCTCTGTTTTTGTTGGAAACATCATCCATCATCCATGTCAGTAATTGATATACTGGAGTACTTTCAACTACACTGGCACCTTTGTAAATTTCTGTAAGGATGAAGCAACATGTCACACAGACTACAATCTGCATGTTCACTCATATTGATCCTATTTAAGACACTACAGCTTACTAAGTTATTCATATTGTTGTTCTCTCCTAATCAATGACTGGAACGAATTGCAAAAAAATCACTGACGCTGGAGGAGATATCTCCCTCCCCTTATATCTCCGCCTCTAACTTTAAGCATGAGCTATCAGAGAAGCTTACCGATCACTGTACATGTACACAGCCCATCTGTAGATAGCACACCCAACTACCTCATCCCCGTATTGTTATTTATTTATTTTGCTCTTTTGCACCCCAGTATCTCTTCTTGCATATCATCATCTGCACATCTATCACTCCAGTGTTAATGCTAAATTGTAATTATTTTGCCTCTATGCCCTATTTATTGCCTTACCTCCCTAATCTTACTACATTTGCACACACTGTACATAGACTTTTTTCTATTGTGCTATTGACTGTACGTTTGTTTATCCCATGTGTTACTCTTGTGTTGTTGTTTTATCTTGGCCAGGTCGCAGTTGTAAACGAGAACTTGTTCTCAACTGGCCTACCTGGTTAAATAAAGGTGAAATTAAAAAAAATGAATGTAAAAAATAATCATTGCATGACACACTGTAACTGAACAGTCCACGTAGTTTCAGTGAATGTGCCAAGGATATAATGGGAGTTATTATAGTTGAGGCATATTTGTATTTTAAACGGCCTAGTGACAGTGGGTTAACTGCCTTGTTCTGCGCTGACAGATTTTTACCTTGTCAGCTCGGGGATTCCATCTTGCAACACTTTCGGTTACTCGTCCAACGCTCTGACCACTAGGCTACCTGCCGCCCATATAGGCTAATCACAGTGGGAAATAAAGTTTATAAATATGGAGGGCCAAAATGCCTGTAGTTAAATTGACTTTCCAATATAACTAGTCCTAATGATTGTTAATTATTATTTCTCCCCGAACACAGATTAAGCCTATTCCTCCTGAACTTAAAAAAATCTGTTCAATGGAGACTACATTAATGTTTTAGGTAAACCTTTATTTGAGAGCCTCCAGGTATAATGCATTATGATGATGTTATAAAGCACTGCAAGACTTTTATCATGTTAGCCTATCGTCTAATAATGGTCCTGACTAAATAACTGTGTTTTGAGTCTGTTGCAAATGTCCTTCATAGGCATAACATACAGTATAAACCTCATTATACGAGATGATAAATTATCTTGTTCATAACAAGTAATAAAGCATTATACTTGCAGTGTTACCAAAGTGTTATCATGATTTCCCTCCATATTTAGTTTTGCAACTTTTTTTTTTAAAGTAACGTAAATCTCACGTATTTAGAATACATTTAACTAATTATCCCTATTATAATGAATTCTAATTGCATAACCTATCTAACCTAAAAACAGAAAATAGTTCAGACTGATGCTGAAGAACTTTGGTATTGTATTATTTTATCTCCACTAGCCTGCAATCTATTCATCATGAGAGACATAGGTTAAAGGTCTATTTGTTTTTATATATATATTCGTAGCCAATCTAAGATACACGATGGTCCAAGAGATGAGGAGTCGTGTCCAACATGTCCATTGTTGTAACTCGTGTGTCTGATTGGCGGAGGGTCAAGATCGGAAGTGGTTGATTTATGCTAATGAAGGAGTCGGGGGTTGTAGATATTTACGTTGGACGGCGGGAGCCGCCCTTCATTCACCACATGGTTAAAACCACGGTATGTTCGCGCCACTTTCGCAATTTTACTACGATTCAGAAAGTCATGCCGAATCAAAAATAGCAGCAGATGCCGATGCGATGTTTGTTAGCTACTGTGCAATTGATAAGTTTGTGGTTTACTTTCGTAGATATGCCTGGAGCAGGGACAGTAAAAGGGTAAGTCTGCACAAGTGAGTGAAGATGGTGGATTTCAGAGGCGACTGTCTTAGTACGCGCATGGTATTGACAAGAAACCTGTTGTTAGCCTTTTCCTGGGATGCAACTTTCCAAGTTAAAACCGTGCTTATTCGCGCAGTTTGTTGCCACAGATTTACCTAAATGATTCCTGGGAATTATATTCTTTTAAAACGACTTTTTTAACAGCGATGTAAGAGGCGCATGGCCACTCTCCTCCATAGTTATTAGAATGAGAGATGTTTGAAAAGCGTGGGCTGTTGCCTCCTGATGCAGTGTGGCTAGCTGAAGTGAGCGTTACTTCTGGTAATGCTGGATTTCGTCCATTTTTTTTTTAATGATATTTGCCTAGACGGGAAATAAAGTGAAATGATTTGGTATACTCTGTCTTCAGTGGTGTGCGGTTTTGTTGAAGTGTCTCCAGAACAATGCAGTAACACATGGGGAAGTAGCAGGCCGCACGCCTCAGCTGGATTGCTACGCTACGCTAGCTAACGATAACTACAGACCACTTATCTAGATATATTACTTGGCCAGTTATTTCAACAAGTTATCAACGGGTGGCTAGCGAAAGAAACTGGTGTTAACGCCGGGCAAAATGTTTCACGCGTGTTAAGTGTCCAGAACATGCAGTCGATGACATATCAACAGTGTTGAATAGTATGCGCGGATTGTGAAGGCCGGGCGGCTAGCTTGCTAACGTTCACGGCTAGCAGGTTAGGATCTTTGCGTACGTTTTTGTTTGATAAATGAGTGTTACCCCACATTTTTGTTAAATTCTCAATGTATGATTTACGACCAACACTAGTTTGCCAAAATTAGAGACAAGTTGCTCTCACCGCAATAAACTTATTGTGGCATGGGCTAGCCAGCTAACCGTGAGCCAGCTACCACATGCTTTGTATGCAGCGTTTTGCCGTGTGCGATTCCTACGGATTTTGTGTTATATCGTGTGCGTGGTGCGCTTGGCCAACTAACAACGCATATTTCATACACCCCCAACATACCCAGTGTATTGAGTCTATTATGGGCTGTATTTGTTTGTTTATTACAGCTAACAGTGATTATGGTTGGTAATGCGGACTCAGCGGCGCCATGGCAGTGGGGGAGGGGGATTGATGAATTGTTAGAGAACGCATGTGCAGCTCCCACGACGCGGCCGCAAGCTGCGCATTTCATACAGCGTTTAAACTTGCCTTGATGTCTTCCAAGGATCTCCACTATTGGTTGAATTGGCAACGTGTTTCTAGATTGCGGGGTTTGATCCTGCCGCCTGTACAAATTGCTTTGTGTGATGTATTGCTCTGGACATATCTGCGTGTAACTAGGTGCACACTTGCAAACGAAATTGATCTAACTAATATTATGGTGGCTCTTCAATGTGTCGCAAAACATGTAATACGAAGTCTTCCTAGCAACAACAAAAAAATATTTTTGCATGATGCTACAGGCAATGCAGTGTAGCTATGGTTAGTTTCTCAACTCACATGGTAAAGTTGTCAACCATAGGCCCATCGAACTTGCTAAAATAGTCGTAGTCTGTCTTTTACAATTAATTGTTTCTCTTCTCTCCTTTTACAGGCACCCATTGGGATGTACACTTGGAATCCAGCGCCCTGTTCAAGTGATTGACCCAGAAACATTCCGTCGTGGGTTTTGGATATGTGCATGGATGCTTCACTGGCCTAACAGTCACTGTAGTGTCAAAGTGCTTACAGTGCAGGTAGTCATCTAATATCTACTGCAGTGAAGGCACTTTAAGCACTATAGTGGCACGATGACTGGCTTCATTGCACACTGATTGTGTGAACTTTAACTGGTGCTTATGCTAAGGTGCATCTAGTGCAGATAGTGAAGTAGACCAGCACCTACTGCCCTACGTGCTCCTTCTGGCATAAGGGCCGGGACTCGTCTGGTCTATGAAAAGTGTATGATTTATCCTTGCAGACCTCTGCTAGTTTTGCATAGTTGCACTACAAGAGAAATGGAGTTGTGCAAATCTATGCAAAACTGACGGTGGCCTGTGTGTCCATCTGTCCTGGTGACTTTTTCAAATGTATAATCAGTTGAGCAGCATGGAGGGCTCTTGGGCATCCTACACCCTTTTCCACCCACAGCAACGTTAATGTGTGCAAACGGGTTTCAGCAGTATTAAAGTGCTTATAGTGCAGGTAGTTCTATGGCCATCTACTGCAGTGTGAGCACTTGATGTACTTCTAAATGCATGCATCGCCACAGGGTACAGCAGACGCCGCCGAGGGATGGAGCCACTGGTCTCTGGTTAGTTTTGCTGGTTTGCTTTCAGCTTTTTCAATGTACCGCTGTGCAAATCCATGCAAAACTGATCATAGCAGTGATTAATTGAATCCTTCATCAGAATAACAATCCCTTTCTGTGCAGGTTGGGATAGGCAGCAATGCTTTTTACTTGTATGGTATTGCACTTGTCCCGGCCTGTTGAGGACTTGGGGAATTGTCCTGCTGCAGAATACTTTGAGTTGAAAATTAGACCGATGACCACAATACATCCATGTATATTTGAACGTTTCCAATAGATTTTAATGTCATTAATTTTGAGTGCTATAATTATTAATTAATAATAATTATTATTACATCAGCTATCTGAGCAGCTAACCGATCGCTGCAGCTGTACATAGCCCATCTGTACATAGCCCATCTGTACATAGCCCATCTGTACATAGCCCATCTGTACATTGCCCACTCAATCTACCTACCTCATCCCCATATTATTTTTACTTTATTTACTTTTCTGCTCTTTTGTACACCAGTATCTCTACATGCACATCATCATCTGCTCATTTATCACTCCAGTGTTAATTTGCTAAATTGTAATTACTTCGCTACTATGGCCTATTTATTGCCTACCTCCTCATGCCTTTTGCACACACTGTATATAGACTTTCTTTTTTTTCTACTGTATCATTGACTTGTTTATTCCATGTGTAACTCTGTGTTGTCTGTATCACACTGCTTTGCTTTATCTTGGCCAGGTCGCAGTTGTAAATGAGAACTTGTTCTCAACTTGCCTACCTGGTTAAATAAAGGTGAAATAAATAAATAAAATGTTTACCTTCACTTCCACTTTTGATATATATTATCTTTCGTTGTAGTCGCTGTCCTTCCAGCTGAATAGTGAATTGTTATGTCAAAGAAAAATGTGAGTGGCATTCTGTGGGTTGAAAGCAAACATGTAGTCAAGGTCTACCTCTGTTTATAAAGCTAGTTGGATATCAGAGGGCACATGTCAGGACACCTACTTCTCAATACTGCAATAGGACATCCTTGGGCTTTTGATTCATGTAGTTTGAGTTTTGCAAATTAAATGTTTAATTTCAGGGCACTGGGATGACTTGTAATATCTGTGAAATTATAAATGGGTGTTCTCCCACAATGTGAATCTACTGTTAAAATGAATATTGTTCTGCTGCGCTTCCTTAATCTGCCCCATGAGCGAGTAAAAGCAATGTGTGGATGTAAGCCATAATGTTTAACCCCTGTGAATGTCAAGGCTTTTGTAGGTTGTGCAAATTCATAATAGTGCTATACTCATGCTCTGAATATTAAATCCGGCCTATCTAAATTGCATGACCACCGTGGTGAGCTAATGCTCTAGCTATGGACACATGGGTCTGTCAGTGTCCATCCACAAATGGCAACTGGGCTATTCATGGTGCCAAGTTGATTGGCTTAAGCATACAATATAAGTCCTATTAAGTACATGTAGAGTGAGTTGATTATCCTGTTTACCAGCAGCACCCTCCTTGCCAGCAAGCTGATCCATCTGACCTAATGCAGAGAAAAAGGAAGTAGTCCATCCTACAATTATCCTGGTTTTAGAGTTGACTCTGAATTACTACTTGTGAAGAATTTCTATGTTCAAGTGCTAGTCGGAACTTGGAAACTGGTGTTTCTGACTTGCTAACTGGTGGTAAGCGGCATGTTAACAACCAGATAGCATGTCGGAAATTTCAGTTTCCTAGTTCTGATTAGCCCATGAACACTGTAGGCCTGTTTATTTTTTAGTTAATAGATTTCGATGCAGTTCACATTATTGTCATGTTTAAATTGTACATGAGCCAGGGGTTGTGTTCAGTTGAACTCTTGATATTGACTCGCTGTTGCGTAAGCTGTAGTGTTTATGTCGAGGCAAAATTGGCTCTGAATGGGATGCAAATAGATAAGGGTAGCATACACTGAGTGTACAGAACATCTGCTCTTTCCATGGGATGCAGTGCCTTTATAAAGTATTTACACCCCGTTTCCCACATTTTGTGTCACAGCCTGAATTTAGAATTGATTAAATTGAGAGAAATGTCGCTGCATACAAGTCTTAATGTCAAAGTGGATTTCCGTTTTGGGAAATTTAACAAATCAAAGATGATCTTGAAACAAATATTCAACCCCTTTGTTATGGCAAGAGTACATGTCCCTTTCCCTCTTTTCTCTGTATACATCAATGATGTCGCTCTTGCTGCTGGTGAATCTCTGATCCACCTCTACGCAGACGACACCATTCTGTATACTTCTGGCCCTTCTTTGGACACTGTGTTAACTAACCTCCAGACGAGCTTCAATGCCATACAACTCTCCTTCTGTGGCCTCCAACTGCTCCTAAACACAAGTAAAACTAAATGCATGCTCTTCAACCGATCGCTGCCTGCACCTGCCCGCCCATCCAGCATAACTTCTCTGGACGGTTCTAACTTAGAATTTGTGGGCAACTACAAATACCTAGGTGTCTGGTTAGACTGTAAACTCTCTTTCCAGACTCACATCAATCATCTCCAATCCAAAGTGAAATCTAGAATTGGCTTCCTATTTCGCAACAAAGCATCCTTCACTCATGCTGCCAAACATACCCTCGTAAAACTGACCATCCTACCAATCCTCGACTTCGGCGATGTCATTTACAAAATAGCCTCCAATACCCTACTCAACAAGCTGGATGCAGTCTATCACAGTGTCATCCGTTTTGTCACCAAAGCCCCATATACAACCCACCACTGCGACCTGTATGCTCTCGTTGGCTGGCCTTCACTTCATCATCGTCGCCAAACACATTGGCTCCAGGTCATCTACAAGACCCTGCTAGGTAAAGTGCCGCCTTATCTCCGCTCACTGGTCACCATAGCAGCACCCACCTGTAGCACGCGCTCCAGCAGGTATATCTCTCTGGTCACCCCTAAAGCCAACTCCTCCTTTGGTCGTCTCTCCTTCCAGTTCTCAGCTGCCAATGATTGGAACGAACTACAAAAATCTCTAAAACTGGAAACACTTATCTCCCTCACTAGCTTTAAGCACCAGCTGTCAGAGCAGCTCACAGATCTCTGCACCTGTACATAGCCCATCTTTAATTGAGCCCAAACTACTACCTTTTCCCCTACTGTATTTATTTATTTGATTTATTTTGCTCCTTTGCACCATATTATTTATCTTTTAACTTTCTTCAAACTACAAATCTACCATTCCAGTGTTTTTTCTTGCCATACTTTATTTACTTTGCCACCATGGCATTTTTTTGCCTTTACCTCCATTATCTCACATCATTTGCTCACATTGTATATAGTCTTATTTTTTTCTACTGCATCATTGATTGTATGTTGTTTTACTCCATGTGTAACTCTGTGTTTTTGTATGTTGTCGAACTGCTTTGCTTTATCTTGGCCAGGTCGCAATTGTAAATGAGAACTTGTTCTCAACTTGCCTACCTGGTTAAATAAAGGTGAAATAAAAAAATAAAATAAAATGTATTAAAATGTATAAAGGCAATGATTTCAATGAAGGGATAAAATTAATATCCCTTTGAGCATGGCGAAGTCAATTACACTTTGGATGGTGTATCAATACACCCAGTCACTACAAAGATACAGGTGTCCTTCCTAACTCGGTTGCTGGAGAGGAAGGAAACTACTCAGCCATTTCACCATGAGACCAATGGTGACTTTAAAATAGTTTAAAGGCTGTGATAAACTGAGGATGGATCAACATTGTAGTTAATCCACAACATAACTAACAGCATGAAAAGGAAGTCTGCACAATAAATATACTCCAAAACATGCATCCTGTTGCAACAAGACACTAAAGTAATACTGTAAAATAAATGTGGCAAAGCAATTAACTTTTTGCCCTGAATACAAAGTCTTATGTTTGGGGCAAATCCAATATACCCCACTACTGCCTACCACTCCAAATTTTCAAGCATAGTGGTGGCTGCATCATGTTATGGGTATGCTTTGTAATTGATAAGGACTGGGGAGCAGTGGCAGTTCTCGACCATTTCAACTGTGTGGGGGGGGGCAAGCTGGGGCTAGTTGTACTGTTAGAGGGGCCAGTTACATTAGACGTTATTGTTGTCATATCCTTTTCTTCACTGCATTGCAGGCATTAGCAGGCAAAAGACCATGTTCATAATGCAGATGCATGTGGTACGATACTGTTGTGTTCCGCCTAAAGCCGTCCCTCTAGAAAATGTGTGGGTTAAATTAGTGTTCCGCGTTGCCACTGTCTAATAACGGATGCATAAAACGAATGATAGCAAAAATTTGATATGTTAACATTATTTCATACTCCATATTTAGGGGGACACAAGGGGGCCCAAAATTGTTGTCACAGGGGCAGTGCCCCCCCCCCCCCCCAGAACTGCTAGTGCATGTACCTCACCCTAATAATTTGGTCCCTTTCCCTCTTAACTTAGCCTACTGTTCTGACTTGGTGGTGCACATGTAGCCTATAGCCTGTTTTAGAGAAATGTAATCATCAAATATTATAAGAGCTTTCATTGTCTGCTTATATGCACCCTTTATTTATAATACTGTTTTGACTTGGTGTACAGGGAGAATACTGTAAGAACGGCCCATGTTCTGAATTCTGTTGCTGTATATTTCAAAAGTGCTTTACAAATAGTTATATTGACTAGCTCGCTCATTAATGTCTTATTCGAAATTACAGATTGCCTCTTATCCGCTCATCCTCCCCTTATGCCATAGTCTGTACATTTCAATTGTCAGTAGAAACCACATTTGTTTAAGCAAGTCAGCCATATCAGCTATGTTTTTTTAAAAGGCAGTACATGAGGCTGATTGAACTGTTTCGCTGCCAGACAAGGCTCTGCTCATAGCCAGGTGTAGCAGTGGTAAGGATTCCCTCCATGGTGCTGAAAAGAAAGCTCTGCTGCTGGAACAGCTTTATGTAGGCCCTAACAGTTTTTGGGCACCATTTGTCACTGTTATAAGTGCAATTAATGTCATGATTAGTGTTGTGTAGTGGATTTGCTGGCACAAATCCCAAAAAAATGTGGGGGGAGTTTGCCCCAGCAACATTTACATGCTAAAATCGCCACTGGTATCAAGAACTGCAACGCATCTGGGTTTTTCACGCTCAACAGTTTCCTGTGTGGACATCCAGCCAACTTGACACAATTGTGGGAAGCAATGGAGTTAACTGGCCCATGTTGTGTAGATACAGGTTAACGGATCACATACTCATGTTGCAGTTATGGTTGTATCCAGCAGAGGGAACCACATGCATTAACATTTCCCCTCAGGTTCAAGAGATGTCGCTGATGGACAATAATGGTAACAATTGAGATCAGGTGTGCGCAGGTGATTTAAGTGCTGTTGACGGTTAAAAGAGAGATTAGCTGACAAGAATCTGGTGGCCATTGATGGTTGCAATAGGCCCTATAGGTTTATGTAATAAATACAATTATGAACCAGTGAGTGTACCAGTGGAGTCTGCTGAGGGGAGAACGGCTCATAAAAATGTCCGGAACGAAGTAAATGGAATGGAATCGAACACCTGGAAACCATGTGTTTGATGTATTTGAAACCATTCCACTGATTCCGCTCCAGTCATTACCACGAACCCGGTCTCCCCAATTAAGATGCCACCAACCTCCTGTAGAGTGTACTGCAACTTCAGAATAGAAAGGTCTATTGAAGGTGTGTGTATGAGAATGTGTGTATGTGCAATGCAATATCCGTCTATCACACAGAGTGAGTCCATGCAACTTATTGTGACTTCTTTTACTCCTTAACAAAAATATAAAAACACATGTAAAGTGTTGGTCCCATGTTTCATGAGCTGAAATAATAGATTCCAGAAATGTTTCTCCTTTGCCAAGATAATCCATCCTCCTGACAGGTGTGGCACATCAAGAAGTTGATTAAACAACATGATCATTACACAGGTGCACCTTCTGCTGGGGATAATAAAAGGCCACTCTAAAATGTGCAGTTTTGTCACAACAATGCCACAGATGTCTCAAGTTTTGAGGGAGCGTGCAATTGACATGCTGACTGCAGGAATGTCCAACAGAGCTGTAGCCAGATAATTTAATGTTAATTCCTCTACCATAGTCATTTTAGGGAATTTGGTAGTACATCTAACCTGCTTCACAACTACAGACCACATGCAACCACGCCAGCCTAGGACCTCCACATCCGGCTTCTTCACCTGCGGGATCGTCTGAGGGGATGCTGAGTAAAGCACTTTTGTGGGCAAAAACACACTCTGATTGGCTGGGTCTGGCTCCCCAGTGGGTGGGGCTATGCCCATTCCATGCCCACCCATGGCTGTGCCCTTGCCCAGTTATGTGAAATCCATAGATCAGGGCCTACTGAATCTATTTCAATTGAATAATAATTGGAACTCTGTAACTTAGTAAAATCTTTGAAATTGTTGCATGTTGCGTTTATATTGTTGTTCAGTTTACATTGAATACATAATATATATGTATTCTGTCAAAGATCTGAGCCATCTTATTTTTTGCAGAGCATAAAAAAATGGCTCTGATTTAGTTCTAGTGTGTGTACGCAATTCATTATCAGCCTGCCTTATTCATTGTCAACCTGCCTTATTCATTGTCAGCTTGCCTTACTCATTGTCAGCCTGCCTTACTCATTGTCAGCCTGCCTTATTCATTGTCAGCCTGCCTTATTCATTGTCAGCCTGCCTTATTCATTGCCAACCTGCCTTATTCATTGTCAGCCTGCCTTATTCATTGTCAGCCTGCCTTATTCTACATATATGTCAGTTGTGGGTTTGAACCACCATAATATATATTTTCAACAGGGCACAAAAAGTCTGAGTGTATTTGTCTATTGGTGTGTATCCTACAGCAAGGAGTTGCTGTTGTCCAGGCCCAGCCCAGCCATATCATCTATCAAGGTGAGGATAGGCGGCGGTGCTTGGCGTCTAAGTGGTATGCCATGTTGACATACCTGCCATAACCTTTGTAGGGTTGATTTTTGTCACGAATCATGTCTACTACTAAGCACAATGAAGGCAGAGGAACACGACAGTCGAGGTTAGGCATCATTTATTCCAAAATAGAAAAGCTCTAGGGCAAACAGACAGAAAAGTCAACAGTAGATTTAAAAAAATAAAAAAAAATAAAAAACAGCAGAGATGTGAGAGAGAGTGCAGCTGAGAACCACCTGACCCCGAGCCAGAAACACCCAGTGGGGATCTAAATCTCATGTCAGTTTTTCTGAATGACAGAAAATAGAAGCGTAAGATTGGAAATATACAGTACATTGGTGCAGGTTTTCACAACAATAAAAGGCCCTGAACTTTATGCAATAATATTAGAATAGAAGATGGAGCATTTGGAAAACATTCTTAAAAAGCTATCCCTAGATCAGCCACAGTACTCCAGTCCTTCTCAAACTGAGGACCAATGTGCTGCCTGTGAGGTCAGAGGATCCCAACTGCTCTCTGCCTCTAATGCAATATGTATATGTACATAAATAAAAGATTAAATGCATGCAACATAGCCATGGTTTTTTTTAGACTGTGATTGCATTTGTGCTGTATCTCTGTGTTGTGGATCTGTATGCCTAAGTACCATAATATCTATTTCAGTTCATTGTGACCGTTGCAATAAGCATAGTATACTGAATTGTGCACTTGAAAGAGTGACATCTACGGAACTATTATAAATGATTAAAAAAATGTTTTAAAAACATGACACACTGGCAAAACTGGACTTGTTTGCAGAAAATGAGGGTACTGCAAATCAAGTATATTTTTCAGAATTTCTATCCCAACTGCAATTGTCAATGTAACATATTACTATGCCGTAGCTACGTCACTCTACTGTAGTTTAGCTTCCGTTGACTATAATTTCCCTATAGGCATATACACTGCCCTATGTATTTATTTGGACAGTGACACTAAAATGTTTAATTTGGCTCTATACTCCAGCATTTTGGGATTTGAGATCAAATGTTTATATGAGGTGACAGTACAGAAAGTCACCTTTTTTTATTTGAGGGTATTTTCATACATATCTGTTTTACAGTTTAGAAATGAATGCACTTTATGTATCTACAGACGCACTAAGATCATGCCCCCAAAACATGCTAACTTCTCACCATTAGCAGTAACAGGTGGTTAGCATTTTTGGGTGGGGTATGACATTTATGCCCTTAACTTCCCTCACTCATTATTATTATTCACGATTAATTCATGATTATCCGTAATCATGGTAGCATCCACATTAACGTAGCAGTGTTTATTTACAAAAAAAGTGACTCCTAAATGACAACACACTATTCACCATTCATTTCTCTAGGTAGCCTAGTGGTTAAGAGCGTTGGACTAGTAACCGAAAGGTTGCAAGATCGAATCCCCGAGCTGACAAGGTAAAAATCTGTGGTTCTACCCCTGAACAATTAACCCACTGTTCCTAGGCCGTTATTGAAAATAAGAATTTGTTCTTAACTGACTTGCCTAGTTAAATAAAGGTAATTAAAATTAATTTCTATTGGGCACAATATAATCTGAAACACAAACAAACTGCAAATGCATCCAACAAGTTTCTAGAGTCACAAGAGTGATGTAATCAAGGAATATGGGACCAAATACCACAACGTTTTTACAAACTGTTTGTCCAAATAGTTATTCAAATGGAGGGGACTAGATACATAAAGTGCATTCATTTCTGAACTGTAAAGGTCCCGTGTGGCTCAGTTGGTAGAGCATGGTGTTTGCAACGCCAGGGTTGTGGGTTCGATTCCCACGGGGGACCAGTACAAAATGAAAAAAATTTTTTTTAATGAAATGTATGCATTCACTA
Organism: Salmo trutta; assembly: GCF_901001165.1. NCBI lineage: Eukaryota > Metazoa > Chordata > Actinopteri > Salmoniformes > Salmonidae > Salmo > Salmo trutta. The sequence goes on from NC_042980.1 coordinate 43,648,954, forward strand.
CTGTAAGTCGCTCTGGATAAGAGCGTCTGCTAAATGACTAAAATGTAAAAAATGTAAAACAGATATGTATGAAAATTCCCTCAAATAAAAAGGTGACTTTCTGTACTGTCTCCTCATAAAACATTTGATCTCAAATCCCAAAATGCTGAAGTGCCAAAGTAAAAGTTTTACTGTCCAAATAAAAACGTAGGGGAGTGTAGCTTCTACTAGTTAGGCTTTCTGTGCTTTTCCCTATAGTTATGTCTTTACAAAAAGAACATACCGGTAACTGCCAAAATAACGGAAACCCCGATTTAATAGGGTGTAGGGCCAGAAGGAGCCGTCAGAACAGCTTCAATGTGCCGTTAAATTGATTCTACAGGTGTCTGGAACTCTACTGGAGGGATGCAACACCATTCTTCTATGAGACATTCCATCATTTAGTGTTCTATTGACGTTGTGGAAAACATTGTTTCAGGCATCGCTCCACAATCTCCCATAAGTGTTCAATTTGGTAGAGATCTGGTAACTGAGACACACACACACACTTTAAAACAGCCTGTGCTCCTTTGAGACCCCTCTTTCAAAGTCACAGAGATCCCTTCTAGCCATAATAAATCAGCAACTGTGCATTTTTAATACGTGGCCCTAAGCATGATGGGATGTTAATGTGTTTATTAGACTCCTGAACCAGACCCTGTGTAGAACCCCCCTGGTTTAAATATACTTTGTATCCCTCATTTACTTAAGTGTTTCCATTATTTTGGCAGTTAACTGTAAATAAGGCCTTTTTCGGATCGTGTTAAAAACCATTTGACATAATCAATTTTTTTCTCATTTATCATCAATATTTAGAAAACTTAATTGGACCCTGGAAAACAGGGCCGCTAGCTTCAATAACAAAACTTTTGTACATAAACATTCCAAACAAAACAAGAGAGCACCAAACAAACAAAAAACATACTTCTCATGTTTGTATATAAAAATAAGCCTCTTTACTTTAATTTTCCTAATGGGCTCTGCTGGACCTATTGGGTCTGCCTGTAAGCCAGTCCTAATCAGAGTGGGCACATGTAGTCAAACACAGGCATGCAAAGTGAACAAAACCCATTACAGATACAACTTGAAAGTGTTGGCATCCAAAAAGAGATTAAATGAAAAATAAGAAATCATTCAACATTTAGTAACGGAACTTCAGAGTGTGTTATTTAACACTTTATGATTTTTTTTGCTGCTTCCGTTCTCGGTCTTTTGGAACACACAATGATATTATACAGAAAATCACTGGCCTACACACACAGACGACGTAGTAGAAACGCTTTCTGGAATCAAACTCCTCACAAACAAGAAACTCCGTTCGTTAAAGGGACATCAGGAGTGATCCCGTATGTCCAGTGGTTGTGCTCTGTGTAAACCGATTGAGAGAGCGTATACTTGCATGTACCCGCATTTGTGTACTTGCGATGCAATACCAGTCTATCTACAGTACGTACATAATCTGAGCCATCCTATTTTTAGCAGAGCATCAAAAATGGCTCTGATTTGGTTCTAGTGTGTGTTGCAATTCTTTATCAGCCCGCCTTATTCATTATCAGCCCGCCTTATTCATTATCAGCCCGCCTTATTCATTATCAGCCCGCCTTATTCATTATCAGCCCGCCTTATTCATTATCAGCCCGCCTTATTCATTATCAGCCCGCCTTATTCATTATCAGCCCGCCTTATTCATTATCAGCCCGCCTTATTCATTATCAGCCCGCCTTATTCATTATCAGCCCGCCTACATAATGTGTCAGTTGTGGAAGGTCTTAACCACCACATATGTGTATGTGAGATATATATATATATATATATATATATATATATATATATATATATATACACATACATACATACATACATACATACATACATACATACATACATACATACATACATACATACATACATACATACATATATATATACACTGCTCAAAAAAATAAAGGGAACACTTAAACAACACAATGTAACTCCAAGTCAATCACACTTCTGTGAAATCAAACTGTCCACTTAGGAAGCAACACCGATTGACAATAAATGTCACATGCTGTTGTGCAAATGGAATAGACAACAGGTGTAAATTATAGGCAATTAGCAAGACACCCCCAATAAAGGAGTGGTTCTGCAGGGGGGGACCACAGACCACTTCTCAGTTCCTATGCTTCCTGGCTGATGTTTTGGTCACTTTTGAATGCTGGCGGTGCTTTCACTCTAGTGGTAGCATGAGACGGAGTCTACAACCCACACAAGTGGCTCAGGTAGTGCAGCTCATCCAGGATGGCACATCAATGCGAGCTGTGGAAAGAAGGTTTGCTGTGTCTGTCAGCGTAGTGTCCAGAGCATGGAAGCGCTACCAGGAGACAGGCCAGTACATCAGGAGACGTGGAGGAGGCCGTAGGAGGGCAACAACCCAGCAGCAGGACAGCTACCTCCGCCTTTGTGCAAGGAGGAGCAGGAGAAGCACTGCCAGAGCCCTGCAAAATGACCTCCAGCAGGACACAAATGTGCATGTGTCTGCTCAAACGGTCAGGAACAGACTCCATGAGGGTGGTATGAGGGCCCGACGTCCACAGGTGGGGGTTGTGCTTACAGCCCAACACCGTGCAGGACGTTTGGCATTTGCCAGAGAACAAGATTGGCAAATTCGCCACTGGGCACCCTGTGCTCTTCACAGATGAAAGCAGGTTCACACTGAGCACGTGACAGACGTGACAGAGTCTGGAGACGCCGTGGAGAACGTTCTGCTGCCTGCAACATCCTCCAGCATGACTGGTTTGGCGGTGTGTCAGTCATGGTGTGGGGTGGCATTTCTTTGGGGGCCGCACAGCCCTCCATGTGCTTGCTAGAGGTAGCCTGACTGCCATTAGGTACCGAGATGAGATCCTCAGACCCCTTGTGAGACCATATGCTGGTGCGGTTGGCCCTGGGTTCCTCCTAATGCAAGACAATGCTAGACCTCATGTGGCTGGAGTGTGTCAGCAGTTCCTGCAAGAGGAAGGCATTGATGCTATGGACTGGCCCGCCCGTTCCCCAGACCTGAATCCAATTGAGCACATCTGGGGCATCATGTCTCTCTCCATCCACCAACGCCACGTTGCACCACTGACTGTCCAGGAGCTGGCAGATGCTCTAGTCCAGGTCTGGGAGGAGATCCCTCAGGACACCATCCGCCACCTCATCAGGAGCATGCCCAGGCGTTGTAGGGAGGTCATACAGGCACGTGGAGGCCACACACACTACTGAGCCTCATTTTGACTTGTTTTAAGGACATTACATCAAAGTTGGATCAGCCTGTAGTGTGGTTTTCCACTTTAATTTTGAGTGTGACTCCAAATCCAGACCTCCATGGGTTGATAAATTGGATTTCCATTGATTATTTTAGTGTGATTTTGTTGTCAGCACATTCAATTATGTAAAGAAAAAAGTATTTAATAAGATTATTTCTTTCATTCAGATCTAGGATGTGTTGTTTAAGTGTTCCCTTTATTTTTTTTAGCAGTATATATATATATATATATATATATATATATATATATATATATATATATATATATATATATATATACACACATATACACACACATACATACATACACACACACACACATATATAAACACATACATATTAAAACAAAGCACACAAAGTTTGTTTTTAAGTGTGCGTGTACAGTACGTCTGTGTCCTACTGCAGCGAGTCGCTGTTGTCCAGGCCCAGCCCAGCCATGTCATCATCATCGTCGTCCTCGTCCCCGCTGTCTCCTGATTCGTCCTCGCTGTGCCCGCCCATCATCACCTGCTGCACGGCCAGCGTGGCGCCGTCTGATGTCAGGCTCCGGAGACCCTCCACGCTCATCATCACCGTGGTTCCTGGTGAACAGACGACCCAGGAGAGGACACGTCAGTGACATCACACATAGCTCTCATGTTTTTCTCTAGTGTCTTATTTCCACACAAAGTGAGTCCCATTGTGAAATAAGTCGCTTTAACAAGGGAGCCTTGAATTTGCCTTGTGACTGAATTCTCCTTGTGGCTATCATTTCCATTACAGTAAGCGCTTGCGCCTAGTTACCTTAAAAACAAGTATAGCCAACAGCTCCAGCAACTCTTGACACATAGCAGTGCTTATCCAATGAGCAGTGTAGCAAGTCAGTACTTACTCGACCTGGCCATCTTGGAAGGATATTGACCTCATCCCGTCAGTAGAGGATGCCTGGTTATTCTTTAAAAGTGCTTTCTTCACCATCTTAAGTAAGCATGCACCATTCAAAAAAATGTAGAACCAGGAACAGATATAGCCCTTGGTTCTCTCCAGACCTGACTGCCCTTGACCAGCACAAAAACTTCCTGTGGCGTTCTGCATTAGCATCAAACAGCCCCCGCGATATGCAACTTTTCAGGGAAGTTAGGAACAAATATACACAGGCAGTTAGGAAAGCTAAGGCTAGCCTTTTCAAGCAGAAATTTGCATCCTGAAGCACAAAATCCAAAAAGTTCTGGGACACTAAAGTCCATGGAGAATAACAGCACCTCCTCCCAGCTACCCACTGCACTGAAGCTAGGAAACACTGTCACCACCGATAAATCCACTATAATTGAGAATTTCAATAAGCATTTTTCTACGGCTGGCCATGCTTTCCACCTGGCTACCCCTACCCCGATCAACAGCCCTCCACCCCCCACACCAACTCGCCCAAGCCTCCCCCATTTCTCCTTCACCCAAATCCAGATAGCTGATATTTTGAAAGTGCTGCAAAATCTGGACCCCTACAAATCAGCCGGGTTAGACAATCTTGACCCTCTTTTTCTAAAAATATCTGCTGAAATTGTTGCAACCCCTATTACTAGCCTGTTCAACCTCTCTTTCATATCGTCTGAGATTCCCATAGATTGGAAAGCTTCCACGGTCATCTCCCTCTTCAAACGGGGAGACACTCTAGACCCAAACTGCTACAGACCTATATCTATCCTACACTGCCTTTCTAAGATCTTCGAAAGCCAAGTTAACAAACAGATTACCGACCATTTCGAATCCCACCGTACCTTCTCCGCTATGCAATCTGGTTTCAGAACTGGTCATGGGTGCACCTCAGCCACGCTCAAGGTCCTAAACGATATGATAACCGCCATCGATAAGAGACATTAGTGTGCAGCCGTATTCATCGACCTGGCTAAGGCTTTCGACTTGTCAATCACAACATTCAAACATTCAAATGATTGCCTCGCCTGGTTCACCAACTACTTCTCTGATAGAGTTCAGTGAGTCAAATCGGAGGGCCTGTTGTCCGGACCTCTGACAGTCTATGGGTGTGCCACAGGGTTCAATTTCGGGCTGACTCTTTTCTCTGTATACATCAATGATGTCGCTCTTGCTGCTGGTGATTCTCTGATCCACCTCTACGCAGACGACACCATTCTGTATACCTCTGGACCTTCTTTGGACACTGTTAACTAACCTCCAGATGAGCTTCAATGCCATACAACTCTCCTTCCGTGGCCTCCAACTGCTCTTAAATGCAAGTAAAACTAAATGCATGCTCTTCAACCGATCGCTGCCTGCACCTGCCCGCCCGTCCAGCATCACTACTCTGGATGGTTCTAACTTAGAATATGTGGACAACTACAAATACCTAGATGTCTGGTTAGACTGTGAACTTTCCTTCCTGACTCACATTAAGCATCTCCAATCCAAAATTAAATCTAGAATCGGCTTCCTATTTCGCAACAAAGCCTCCTTCACTCACGCTGCCAAACATACCCTCATAGAACTGACTATCCTACCGATCCTCGACATCGGCGATGTCATTTACAAAAGAGCCTCCAACACTCTACTCAACAAATTGGATGTAGTCTATCACAGTGCCATCCGTTTTGTCACCAAAGCCCCATATACTACCCACCACTGCGACCTGTACACTCTTGTTGGCTGGTCCTCGCTTCATACTCGTCGCCAAACCCACTGGCTCCAGGTCATCTACAAGACCCTGCTAGGTAAAGTCCCACCTTATCTCAGCTCACTGGTCACCATAGCAGCACCCACCCGTAGCACGCGCTCCAGCAGGTATATCTCACTGGTCACCCCCAAAGCCAATTCTTCCTTTGGCCGCCTTTCCTTCCAGTTCTCTGCTGCCAATGACTGGAACAAACTGCAAAAATTACTGAAGCTGGAGACTCTTATCTCCCTCACTAGCTTTAAGCACCAGCTGTCAGAGCAGCTCACAGATCACTGCACCTGTACATAGCCCATCTGTAAATAGCCCATCCAAGTACCTCATCCCCATACTGTATTTATTTATTTATCTTGCTCCTTTGCACCCCAGTATCTCTACTTGCACATTCATCTTCTGCACATTCTACCATTCCAGTGTTTAATTTCTATATTGTAATTACTTCGCCACCATGGCCTATTTATTGCCTTATCTCCCTTATCCTACCTCATTTGCACATGCTGTATATAGACTTTTTCTACTGTATTATTGATTGTATGTTTGTTTATTCCATGTGTAACTCTGTGTTGTTGTATGTGTCGAACTGCTTTGCTTTATCTTGGCCAGGTTGCAGTTGCAAATGAGAACTTATTCTCAACTAGCCTACCTGGTTAAATAAAGGACTTGTTCTCAACTAGCCTACCTGGTTAAATAAAGGACTTGTTCTCAACTAGCCTACCTGGTTAAATAAAGGTGAAATAAAAATTGTCAAATAGTACCATCTGGCATCTGGACCTGTTGTTGGGTCATCCCCGTGGCGATGGAGTCAGGCCAGAAGCGCTGTAGCGGCCTGTTCGGAGGAGGTTTCTTCTTGGTTTTGGGTGTCTCCGAAGAGCTGGCGTCCAGCATGGGCTGCAGGATCCGCCTCCGCGCGTTTATGAACCTGAGAGAGAAGGAGGAAAGGTTGGACCAATCACGAGAGGGGAAACAAGGGGTTTGACCAATCACTAAACTTGACACATTATTGGATTGTTCAAGCTAGGAGAGGTTGTTCTTTATGGTATTTTATAGTCTTAGGTGATAGTTCATGGTAGTGTGGCATGGGTTCATGTAACTCACCAGTTGTTGACTTGGAGGAGGCTCAGGTTAGTTTGGGTAGCGATCTGCTTCTTCTCATCCTCCGTGGGGTAGGGGTGCTATAGAAATAAAACAAAAGTCATGCTCTGCTAAATCCACCCAACACCACTAATTCCTAGAATTTACAGTGTTAAATAACAATATTAAGAACAATATTTTTTGTGAACAAATGTTCCATTTTGCCGTCATAATAAGGTTGGTAGCAACAGGGAAAAATATTTGTGGAAATCCACAATGAAATGCTCTCTCTATGGGCTGGCCAGCTAGCTAGCTAGCTACACACAATAATACCAAAGAACATATCAGCATATAACGTTGCTCACAGAGTGGAGTCTGACATTTTCAAAGGCAGAAATACTTTTGAGGAGATGGGAAACGTTGCCCATGCTACGTCAATGGAATGCGTGTGCACTCTGGACCATTCTGGGACAAGGAGCAATCTCCTTCAAAGAGGGAATGGGAGTCTATTGGACGCTGGCTCTAAACCCCAATATTAGCACGAATTTCATCAACAAGAAGTACAACATAACAAATCTTTTCCGAGATAATTAACTCGCTATCTGTAGTATCGTGTAGCTTTGGAATCGTAACATTACGTACTTTCGAGGAAAATAGGCACGTTTTTCGACATACACTGACTGAGAAGGAATTGTGTGACGATTAGCTTGGCAACCGCGTGACGCAGCATGACAACGTGAATGCAATTGGTCGACAATCTGCTGGGTGGGGCGTTATTCGTTCCTTCATTCATTGGATTACTCTCTCTTTTCTATAATATCTCTGGCAACTGCACCATGCAATGCACCCTGGACTGAAGAGGCAGACAAAGGAGAAATGTGCTTAAATTACACATTTCTCGAGGTAGGAGTATTGCAAAAATACGATCATAGGCTCATACGAGAGAAGACACCCTCCCGAGTTATAACATCGGCCAGTATTGAAATCTGACATGTATGATAGACGTTTTCACCATCTAAAAGTCGTATTCCAGTGTAGTGAAAGAGACTTTATCACAATACTACGTCATACTGGCTGGGTTTCTGCCCGCTTAAAAACGCCAACAACTCAAGCTACAAATGAAAACATGAAATGACCCAGGGAATAGATAAATCTCTGAGTGATGTTCTACAAAAACAATTTAACATTCAAAATGGGTGAACCTTTCCTTTAAGTAGTTAGTGTTTTTATCTTGCACTGCAAGCCAATCAAATCCCAGAATCATTCCAGGTTGTAAACCTATAGAGTGTGCCTGTGTTCTACTCACCCCGATGTGCTGGAAGAGCCAAGAGCGCATGACGTTGGTGGCTTGTTTGGGAAGGACGCCACGCTTGTTCTTGGGTGAGCTGTCGTCGTGGTTGAAGAAACTCAGGTCCTGGTTGAGCTGTAGCTGGAGCTGAAGAGAGTTACAGTTAGGTTTCTATATTCTTTCACATTTACGCAGCGTGGTGGGGGGGGCTGTTCAGCGGGGCAGCGTGGTGGGGGGGTGCTGTTCAGCGTGGTGGGGGGGCTGTTCAGCGGGCAGTAAATGTCAGCCTCCAGATGTGTTTGTGTCTTACCTGTGTGTTCTGGATGCGTATGGTCTGGGGCGAGATGGACTGTGACACCACCTGGCCCTGTGAGTTGACTACTGTGACTGGTTGGTAGACTGTGCCACCTGGAGGAAACACAAGGATCCAACAATGCTTTCAGAGTAGTCCTTATTTATTTTCATAAACTGCTGTTACAGAAACAGACAGCTGTACGCTAAGGGCCGGTTTCCACCACACAGATTAAGCCTCGCTCGTCCTGGACTCTCCATTGAAATATAATCCAGTACTAAACTTAATCTGTGATCGGGAAACCGCCCCATATGATTCCTATTGAGGTGAGGGAGGTGAGGGGTTTGGTGTCTGAGGCTCTACCTGTGGTTGTTGTATGCCAGGGTGACATACCTGCTATAACCTGTGTGGGGTTGACTGTTGTCACGGTTACGTTGCCTTGCTGCAGGGCCGATGCTGGCACCACAATCCCCTGGGGACTGAGGGTTCCTGTGAAAGAGCTGGACGTCTGCACGACACACACACACACACGCACACACACACACACACACACAGGTTAAACGGAGTCTTCATGGGTCAATAGTCTGTGTATATAGCATCATGTGTGTATATAATAGGCAAGGTGTGATCTATGTTTTACGGATTCAGTGTGTGTACAGCAGTACACAAGGGTGTGTGTATAGCAGTACACAAGGGTTTGCGTACAGCAGCATACAAGGGTGTGCGTACTGCAGCATACAAGGGTGTGCGTATAGCAGTACACAAGGGTGTGCGTATAGCAGCACACAAGGGTGTGCGTATAGCAGCACACAAGGGTGTGTGTATAGCAGTATATAATGGTGTGTGTATAGCAGTATATAAGGGTGTGTGTATAGCAGTATATAAGGGTGTGTGTATAGCAGTATATAATGGTGTGTGTATAGCAGTATACAAGGGTGTGTGTATAGCAGTATATAATGGGTGTGTTTTATCGGCAGCAAAATATATCTGTACGGCAGGGTGTGTGTACCTGGATCTTGGTGGGGGAGAAACCCTGTCCAGATGAGTAGGGGCTTCCAGGTTCTCCACTCAGCAGCGTCTCGCTGTTCATCTTGGTCTTGAGGCAGGAGATGTAGCGGCTGCAAAAGTCCTTACACAGGTCGCTGACCTTCTCCAGCTCCAGCAGGTGGATCCGCAGCACCTGGATAGCCTTCACCATCTAGGGGTCAAAGGTCAGGTCAGGGAGAGGAGTTATGAGAGGCCAGGACGTTTGCATTGAAAATGGCATGTGCATAGTAGTCTGTTATAGTAAATACACAATTTATTCCACTGGTAGATACTTTAGTATAAGGCTGTTGTAATGTTTATGTATGGACAACTGGCTTCATCAAACTATTAAGAGTCAAACAGCGCCAATGAAACAGTAGCTCACTTTCCATGTGTCATTTGCATAAATGTATGAATAGTGTCACTAGAGGTCATTGTGATGGAAAATAATTCAACGAATATTAACAGCAAATGAGGGAGGTCACCAGATTGTCGAGATCAGGGTCCTCACTGAAGAAGGCTTTGCCCTCTTTCTCCTGGCTGCGGACAAAGTTCTCAATGTCCACGTCGAAGCTGGCTGACGTGACACAGTCTGAGCCCTGTGTAGACTGCTCACATTTCTCAAAGAGCAGAGCCAGGAGAGGGAACAAGGGATGCCTGCAACACAGACACACAAAGAGACATCACTAAATTGCCATAATTTACTTTGTTACACGTGGTAGTGTTTACTCCATAATTTCATTAGTAGGGCACATAAGCCCCGACAACATCTACGACTGACAGCAGCAGCATTTCCTTTTTGAAAGTAATTGAGGTGGGGGTTGACCAAAGCTTTGTCAGGGGGCCAACAGAGTCAGGGGGTGTACCGGTATATGGAAGCCTTATCTACATCCATGGGGGTCTGGGGCTCAGTGGGGGCTGGACTGGAGGCTGCATCCAAACCCTCCTCACCGTCCGCCTGCTCCACCCCCTGCATCTGGAGAGAAACGGGAGTGAGGGAGATCAGATGAAAGCAGAGTGAGGAGCAATAGTAGTGGTAAGGTAACGCTCAGAACCCTGCCTCAACGACTACTAAACAAGCCATGAGAAGATTGGTTTTGTTGGCATTGGTAATAGGTTGGAGGACTGTTTTCTCAGTACACAATGGAAGGAAATAGCCTAGCTAAATTATTCTCAAATGGGTGAATGATACAGAGGTTGTCAGTCTCTCTTTGGACAGGAGTAGAATAGAAAGATGAGTCGTGGCATATCATGTTTATTACCGATAGCTACACAAAGCTCGTCTTTAGCGAATGAATTCAAACACATTCACTGATTGGAAGCCAACGTGCTCCTCCTCTCATACTTTCACATATTTTCACACTGCCTACCAGCAGCTAGCCAGGCTCACTTCCAAGAACATAAATCCCATCTCCAGCCATGTGATTGAACCAACAATGGCTTTAATTGAGAGCAAATGTGCTAAAAAATAGTTTGCTAGAGCAGGAAAACCTCAAGTTAGTCACATTGATATGTCCTCACCATTTTCTTAAATCAAAATAAAATCTTATTGGTCACGGCAGGGTAGCCTACTGGTTAGAGCGTTGGACTAGCAATCAAAAGGTTGCAAGTTCAAATCCCCGAGCTGACAAGGTACAAATCTGTCGTTCTGCCCCTGAACAAGGCAGTTAACCCACTGTTCCTAGGCCGTCATTGAAAATAAGAATTTGTTCTTAACTGACTTGCCTAGTTAAATAAAGGTAAAAATAAATAAACATGCGCCGAATACAACAGGTGTAGACTTTACTGTGAAATGGTAGGTACAACCTTATCCTTATAACAATACAACCTTATAGTTAAAATATTTTATAAATAAACTAATGTAAAAGAATTTTTAAAATAAAGTAACAATAACGAGGCTATATACAGTGGGTGCCGGTACAGAGTCAGTGTGCGGGGGTACAGGTTAGAGGTCATTTGTACATGTACTGTAGGTAGAGGTAAAGTGACTATGCATAGATGATAAACAGAGAGTAGCAGCAGTGTACAAACAAAGGGGGAGGGGTCAATGCAAATAGTCCAGGTGGCCATTTGATTAATTGTTCAGGAGCCTTATGGCTTTGGGTTGAAGCTGCTCATACGTCGTTTTGGCAATACATTTTAAATACATAGAAATAACTCATTTAAGGAATTACAACACACCCCAAAACATTCTGCAGGTAAAAATGACAGTAGTTCTACTTTTTTTTTTTTACATTGATGGATACAAAATATTTCCAAACTTCAAATAAGCAACTCAAGAACATCAAATCTTCCCTTACACCCATGCTCGTGGTTTAAGTAGGCCGCAAAGCTGAGCCTCAGACTAAATTTGTCCTTCTGACCCACCTGCTGCTCTCCCTCCATGTACTTGTCTATGGAATCCGACTGGGCAGCCATCATGTTGGCGGACCTAGAAAGACACATAGGTCCACACACTGTTGAGAATTAAAAAAGGCTATTATAGTATAAATTACTCTATGTGATAAATGGACATTATTAGAAAACAGTACAAGTTACAAAAACTGACATTTGTATTTGGTAAACAATATTGACTAATACTACACTATGGAGAAGGGTTGAGGTAAATTTCTAAACTACAGTGAAAATCTATTGAATTGTTTTTCCCTCTTTGAAAGACCAAGTGCCATAAATATTTGATCCTTATTGTAGTCTAAACCATAGAAATAAGAATGTTTTTAAACGGCCTAAACACGATTACATTCCACTTTTAAACTTGATTAATGTCCATGTCTATGAATAGAGCATGGCAATGCTGGATTGCTCTGACAGAGATGATCTACTCCCTGTAGAGCAATAACATACACGATAATGCAGCTACCTATTTGACTGTAAAGTCTTCGTCCAACGACAATGAAACATGTATGTATATTTACATATAAAAAGGCTTAGGAAACAAAGGCTATAAGGGGAACAAAATGTGTGAAGTTTGATACGCTTGCATTCAAAATGTACTGCTTTGTGCACGTCTTGACTTATTAATCGATGAGAAATCATACATGTCTTATTAAAGCAGATTAATAATGATCCTAACTGATGGCACACACCCACCACGTTAAACCGACTTGCTTTAATCGCTGCCATTCTCGAGGCAACAAAGCCAACTAGCTTCTTGACGGTTAGCAATAGCAAGCAATTATTGGATTAGCTTTCAATCATACGAAGGAAAGCTGTCGAGTGAGACAATTCAGTTTCAGAGAACTTTAAAACGATATTTATTGCCATGTTTACTTGTTCAGACAAGGTCGCTTAACAAAATAGCTAACGTTTGCTAGTTTATTTACGAAAGCAACTATCTAGCTAGTTAGCTTATTAGCTAATAAATTGCGAATTTTCTTTCGCCCACTAAATTACGCGATAACAGCGTCAAATGTGTACTAAATGTAATATACATCAACTCCCTTCATGGCCGCAACACCAGCTGAAGAGTCCTTGTTTTAAACGTTAGTTTGTAATAGTGAAGTTAGCAGAAGCGCCATATTTACAGCGGCGGATTAGCTACCGCTTTCACAGGTAGCTACGCGAAAACACAGTAAACTGACATAAAATACTGCTGGATTAAAGTGTATATAAACGCGTATTTCATCCAATATCCATTGACATTGTATTAAAGTATTATTACTATTCGTAAATTAATTTATAAATATTAGTTTCTAATTTTTAGTTCTAAAATCTTGCCCACAACAATCAATCAATCAAGCAAGGAACAGCTGCCTATCCCTCCTCCCCTGTGCCAGTGGCGATTCGACTGGAAGGGGTAAACTGGCTGGGGCCTTGCTTCTAGCTGTCGCCCTTGCTTTTTCAGAATCCTTCTTTTACCACCCTTCCTCGGGTAATTTTCATCTTCCTTGGCTCCGGCTATCTATTCACTGCTATATGAACTCCACTGGCCTCCCTTCCCTTTCTCCCTCCCCGAGCTTTTGCCCTAGGCATTATTCTGTTCGGCCCAGATTGTTTGATTGATAGGGAACGGAAAAAGAAGATTTTGAGTGACAGCTTACCTGAGTGCCAATCTTCGTCACACTGACAAGCGGCTGCAGCAATCGGGATCCGCAGTTGTCGTGCTGCGTCATCGCGCATGGTCACGCAGGATATTTGACTCATGAATATTTATACGGGGGGGAGGGGGTGGGGGGGGAGATGTGACGTCTGGTGTGCCTTGTTCTCGCCCCAAATCTAGGCATCTTTTTGTTTTATTTAACTAGGCAAGTCAGTTAAGAACAAATTCTTATTTACAATGACTGCCTACCCCCCCCCCCCCCCCCCCCCTTATCTTGCTGGCGGAATGCCTGGCAAAATCTAAACCACTGCTATTCTTTAATCTAGGTCAATGCAAAATTAAAAGCCTGTTATAACAATGAAATTAATGTAATTAACTTGACATTGTGACTTTTACAAGGAGCCTTATCCTCCTCCCACATTAGTGGGTAATGTATTATTACAGACAAAGAAGATCCTTTCTCAGATGTGCAGTGTTGTGATTATACTGCTGTGATAATTAGGTCAACAGGATGTGTACTGAACGATCAGACACAGAGTCAAAGTCAGGAGTCATTAAAATAGAACGTAGATAAAAAATATTTGCATATACAGCACTATTCAAATGACCCGAGGCAGAACCCGGCAAAGAATCAATGTTAGATATTTTCCCCTTATTATAAAAACAAGAGAAAAACCTCAAACAATACAAAATATCTCAACGCCTCAGATCCCTTTTGTGTAGTTTAATATAATAGATTTCTTATAAACAGAATTACAAGCACATCTTAGGGATCATAAAGTACAAGGCAAAAATCATTATTATTCACACAAAAAAAGACATGGGGTGGTCAGCGGTATCAGGGACATGCTGTCTGGGGACATGGGGCCTGGGTTCCTGGCTGTCTCAGTGCCTGGGGGAGGGTCTACCGGAGGAGGGCTGGGGAAGACGGTACTTGGCCATCTCCAGGTCCAGGTCTGCGAAGGTGTAATGGTTGTAGTTGTGGTGCTGGAGGTTCTTATAAGTGCTGTTGTCGAAAGGCTCGGGGGCTGGCTCTGGAGGTACAGCTGCCGCCTCTGAAGGGGGTAGAACACAGAGACGGGTATAAGACACAGCACAGGCATAAGGGTATTGGGTACCCTGACTGACTTGGAGTTTGGTTAAATAAAACCAGAACCCAAAAGGTAGAAATAGGCGGTTTGCAAATTGGCGAGTTCCATTTGGTTTTAGAGTGCTATTCGGAACCCCGTCAAATAGAAAATGTTTTAAAAGTATAAATCACTAGCCACAAAAAGTGATGCCCATACATGACACAGCATTTACTTATCTTAAAAAATGTACTTAAAAAAAAAGGTACACATTTAAATATTCATGGTCGTGGCTCAGTTGGTAGAGCATGGTGTTTGCAATGCCAGCATGGTGTGTGTGCAACGCCAGGGTTGTGGGTTCGATTCCCACGGGGGGCCAGTACAAAAAAAAAATGCATGAAATGTATGCATTCACTACTGTACGTCGCTCTGGATAAGAGCGTCTGCTAAATGACTAAAATGTAAATGTATTCACCCATTTGACAAAAGTAATTTATGGTGGGGCATTTCCTACAGCGTTAAGGATGTACCCCAACTATAGAGCCTGGAGACAGGCTGATGTGAATGGCCTTAGCATCTATTGTCTACAGCACAACCTTCTGGGAAGGAAGGGGAGAATGAGGATAGCAAAATTGGCACTAACAGCCAATTAGAAAATTAACTTTGGCAGAAGCATGAATGAGACATTGTCAATTGGGCAGCATGTAAAAATAAATGTATTATCCTTGAAGTACGATTATTCTTGACCATATCAAATAAGGTTTTATACACTGGTTGTCATGTTTTGTTGTTCAAAATACCAAAATTGGACAATACCCAGACCATTATTCAAATACTACTGCAATATTGTAAGCTGACCGTTTTGGGGGCAACTCGCCTTTTTGAAACGTCAGGCTTAAAAAGAGGGTTAACAGGTCCAAATCCAATCACACTGAAATAAGTTAGGTGACGGTCATACGCAAAATGACACCTTCCACCTCGTGTGCATATACAGACATTTTCATGAATTGATAGCATGCATATGCACACAAGTCCAGAGTAAGAGAGGAAGTGAAAGGAGACCAATGAGTGATCACTCCCAGCTTCGGTTCTTCAAGATGGAGTCAAGGGTGGGAGGCTGGTTCACTGTAACGTTACCATTAGCATGTACTGTACACCTTAGCATTAGCATGTACAGTACACCTTAGCATTAGCATGTACAGTACACCTTAGCATTAGCATGTACAGTACACCTTAGCATTAGCATGTACAGTACACCTTAGCATTTACTGTACACCTTAGCATTTAGCATGTACAGTACACCTTAGCATGTACAGTACACCTTAGCATGTACAGTACACCTTAGCATTTAGCATGTACACTACACCTTAGCATACAACCCAGAATCCGAATACACACGTGTCAATGGACATTAGAGAATATTATATACCAAATACAGTAAATAAAAACAAAACACCCTGGGAGTAGAGATGGATAAAGAAAGAAAGGTGAGACATATGGACAGAGAGCAGGAGTGCTCCATCTGGGTGTCATAAGAGTGAGTCATAAGAGTGAGGGGAGGAAACAGGGCAGGATTAGTTTTTGTTTTGTGTGAAGATTCCAACATGAGCCAGTCAAATACCATGCATCGCAGTGACCTCCAAACAGTCACAGTATGAACCTCTCGAGGCACAGTGCAGGCCAGGTATTAAAAAAGGCAAAGCTTTTGTAAATAAAATAAAATATGGAAATACAGACCCAAAGTCCCAACTAGGAACCCTCAGTATAACAAGAGAGTTAAATTGCAAGGCAAGCAGACAGGGCTAAGGTGAAAAAGCATACAATTCAAACATGCATCTCGCACTTGGCTGAAGTAGCTAAAGTATCAAGTTGTGTGAAATGAGGAGTATACTTTCACTTAAGATTTTTGCATTATGAACGGCAATAAAGCTAGCTACAGTCAATTAAATGGCAAAAGAAAATAACTGCAAAAAAAAAGTTAAAGCTAAGGCTAAAGCCAAAGCACGTATGTGATGCGCTTTACAATGTATTAACATATAACCCTACGTGTTATGAAGGACATTGTAAATAAATATGGCCATCTGTGGTTGGAAAAGTCCACAGAGGAGAGAAAGAGTAGGATTTAGACAAGGTGTTGTGTATACCCTCTGATGTCTCATTCGGTTCTGCCTCAGCCAGGGCCTCTGCAATCAGCTCCTCTCCTGCGACTACAGCCACTACAGGGGCGATGTCTACCAGCACCTCTGCTGCGGCTTCAGCTGGGGCAGCTTTAGCAACGGCCGGTGCATCTTCCGCTGTAGGTTCAACAGGGGTTTCAGCAGCAATTTCTACAGGGGCAGCTTCAGATGCTTCTTCTGCCGCTTCCGGTACAACTTTTGGAGTGACTTCTAGTGTAGCTGTGACTTCTGGAGGCGTCACTTCAACCTCTGGAGCAGCTTCTGCAAAAATCTCTTTGGGTACACTAGCGATCTCAGGGGCAGAGTCTACTAGTTCCTCAAAACTTGGAGCAGGGGCACTTTCAGGGCCAACCTCCAGGGTAGCTTTTGCAGTGGCTGCTTCCAGGACAGAGGTGGGGTCAACCAGCTCAGCACTTGTAACTTCTGGAGCGGCCGCTTGAACTTCTTTGGTGACTTCTGGTGCGGCGTCGGCTACAACTTCTGGTGCGGCGTCGGCTACAACTTCTGGTGCGGCGTCGGCTACAACTTCTGGTGCGGCGTCGGCTACAACTTCTGGTGCGGCGTCGGCTACAACTTCTGGTGCGGCGTCGGCTACAACTTCTGGTGCGGCGTCGGCTACAACTTCTGGTGCTTCTTCCTTGACAGTTTCAGGAACGGCGTCCAGAGTCGCTGCAGGTGTAGCTTCTTGCACAGCTTTAGCAGTGGCCACAAGGATGGCATCAGACGGCACTGCCACCTCCTCAGCGTCGCTGGCCAAAGCCACTACATCCTTTTCTGCGTTTTTCTTTTTTTCTGCTAGGATTCCTGGTTTTGCCTTTGATTTCAA
Organism: Salmo trutta; assembly: GCF_901001165.1. Taxonomy (NCBI): domain Eukaryota; kingdom Metazoa; phylum Chordata; class Actinopteri; order Salmoniformes; family Salmonidae; genus Salmo; species Salmo trutta. Next base: position 43,666,709 of record NC_042980.1, read on the forward strand.
TTCGGGCATCTCATCATCAGAGTCGGTGTCAGAGTCGGAGGAGTCAGAATCACTGGATGAGGAGTCAACGGCTGGGGCTCCAGGTTCAGTGGAGGCTGCAGCATCAACAACAGGTGGATCGGCAGAGGCTGAAACTGGAATGTCTTCTGGCGCGGGAGCTTCATCACTTGCAGCAACGACAGAATCAGCAACTGGGGGAGCGGCATCCGTGACTTCGGTGGCGGCGTCGATTACAGGTTGAGCAAAATCGACGATGGGAGCAGCAATGTCAGCGACTGGAGCAGGTTCGGCGACAGCCTCCGCAACTGAAGGAGACTCTGCCGCGACTGCTTCAACTGGGGCGGCTTCACTGGCAACAGCCTCAGCAACTGGAGCAGCCTCTGCAACAGCGTCAGCGACTACTGCGGCCTTGGCAACTGGTGTAGTGGATTCTACAACTGGTGTTTCTGGTGCTGCAGCCTCCTCTGTGACAAGGGATGTGATCTCTGCAACACTCTCAGAAGCAGGGGAAGACTTAGCCACCTCTATGACTGGAGCGGCCACATCTACAGCAGTAGATGCGGTTTCTTCAGCCACAGCAGTTTCAGCAGGCATAGTGTCAGCATGGCTTGCAGAAGTGGAAAAGGTAGCTGGTTCTGCAGCTGCGGCTACTATTGTTTCAGCAGTGACGGGGTTAGCCACTGATTCAATTTCACCTAGAGCCTGTGCTGGGGAAAGTCCTGAGGCTGAAAGCTTAACGGGGAAGGCGACCGCGGTGTTGTAGGCTTGTAGTGCAGCCCTCTCTTCTGAGGCCTCTAGGGATGAGGAAATGGTAAATGGACAGGTTACACAAACAAAATGTAATAGTATATAGCCTAATCAGTATGTTCCTCATAACCAAGAGGCTTGTCACCAAATAAAACCACCTATGCCAAACACAACACAGAAAACTCCTGACACCAAAGCTACTGTGGAACTATAGTTTAACCGTTGTAATTTTACCTTCTCTAGATTCTTATGATAACATCCCTGAAATCCCTAACAGGGATTTAACAGTTTAAAAAAATGAAAATAATAATTAATAAAAATAATTATTAAAAAAATATATATATATATATATTGGTTAGCTGCTAAAAAATACATTTTGACCGGTTAATGCTTATCGGTCTATAGGTTAATTTTCATAATTTGGTGCGCATGTATTTTCCTTAGTCGTCACGCATTTGATTTAGTTTGAGGAGCATAATAGCCTACCAGACAGCATAATAGCCTACCAGACAGCACCAGAGTAGCTCCTCACTGGAGTGAAACATGCTTTTGTATGCCCAATCATTACGCAACAAATAACATTTCTAAATGCAATCGCGTGTTAAAAACTTTGATGGACACGATTTTTTAAAAAAAAGGCTGTATTTTTATTTATCAATCTCAACTCGTAACTAAAGCGCACCTCCCATTTGCCATTAGAGTGCATAGGCTATAGTCAACGGTAGGCATGCTATCTGCATATCACCCACCACTTTGCAATGTGAGCTTGAGGCAGGAATTGTCTGAAAGCTTTACTTCAAATAATGAGTTATGTCTTACCTTGGAAAAGTAGCCTTGAGAAAATCCATCCATAGAAACTATTTTATAAAGACTTCCTGATGCCATTAACCAGCATTTCTCTCCTGATCTGGTTTTCATATGCACTTTCTTCAGTTGTCCAGAAGCCGAAAGGCACAATCCTAATCATATTAGCAACCCATCCTAGTTGTTGTTATAGATTCCCCCTCTTTCTAAGTTTCTAACGGAGAAGTTAATCTCTGTCACAACTACTCGCATTAGGTTTAGAATGGAGTTTTCCAGCAAATTGCATTTTGGCAAATGTTTGAAAATTACTTTTCATTAGCTGCTTCATTAAAGAAGCTGCATGTTCAATACTAGGCTATAGCTTTTTGACTGTTAGGCTTGCTATTGTTGCATGTTTCCAATTAAGCTCATAATGAAAAATGTCTGGTCCTTGTATGCATACATAGTATCAGAGAAGAGACAATACGAGAGTTTTAACTCTAGCCCAAAACAAGCCCAATGCGTTTCTATGTCACCTGCCTTCCAGCATCGGGACGACTACCCTTGTTAGGGCGGAGAAATATGCATCTGGTCATTATATAGAGATATCTTATAGTATTTTCTGTTGGTCACATTTTACTGTTTGGGAAAAAAAATGTGACTATTTGTTAACCAGTTAATTCATCCTTAATCCCAGTTCCAGTGCAATCAAGCAAATGTTTAAAAAGAGAAGTACAATTGGCTTTAGGAAATGGTCATGGTTTATCTGTAAGATTCCAGGATGTGGTTGTATTGGCACATCAGGGAGATACTCCAAGTGTGGGCTATACCTGAGAGAGAAATGGCGTTACTGTTACCTAGGGGAGAATAAAAAGGACCTAGAATAAAACATATTAACGTAAATGAAGAGGGGGGAAAAAGTATAAATAGCTGCACTCTTACTTGTAGCCGTTGCCTTTTTAACATCTTTCTTTGGCTCCCCAGCCTTGGTGCAGAATGCCGCGGCAGAGGAGCTCCTCAAAAGGCCCCAGCTCTCTTTCTGGAGAACCTAAACAGAAATAAATACATACCCATTGTTTTATATTGTAAATTCAGCATTCATTAGCTTAGCCCTGTGTTCCAGTCTGTTTATGCCCTCTTGCCAGCTCCTTCTGGAATTGTCTGCCAAACGTTTCAAGCTTGACAATGGGACCAGGCGAAGCAAATTTTGACTTAACGTAAGTTATTCAATGTGTTAGCTAGTTACTTACGTAAACTACATATCTAGCTTAATTCTGATTAATGAGCACGTATTTTTACTATCCATTATGAATGTCAGCAGCACAATTTGTGACTAAATAAAACGCCAGAGATGAAGCGTAGTCTCTCTGAGATGTAGAGGCTGGTAAATACAGTTAGCGGTCCTGCTCCTCCGGTCAGAAGGACGCTAGCTAATATTAAAAGGAAACGGTTACGATACGTTGATTACTGTACAAACCAATCCTCTAAAGAAAATATTATTTGTAAAATAATCGAAATGACAACTGAAGAAAAACATGTTTAGACAATAAACAACGAATAGTACCTTGAGAGACCCCAGTCGTCCTAGCCGAAGTAAGGAGGTCGCCATTTTGGTGCTCCGTCTTTTATTTTCCGTGGGGAAACACAATAATTATATTGCTATGTGACCTCCCCAGGCATGCGCATTTGGGCGGAAGTGTCTGGGAACGACATTATTTCCTCTTTGACAGGGTGATAAAAAGAGCATTTACCACTTCAGTGGATTTTACAAGGTCATAAAAAGAGCTTTTACCACCTCAGTGGATTTTAAAAATTGTTTAATTTCTTCTATAGTAAAAAGTATATACTCTATATGTTTATTCTCATAATAGAAAGGTAGTTAATAATTTAGAATTCTGATATCTTTTTTTTTCTTCCACTTTTATTTAACCAGGTAAGCTAGTTGAGAACAAGTTCTCATTTACAACTGCGACCTGGCCAAGATAAAGCAAAGCAGTGCGACACAACAACAACACAGAGTTACACATGGAATAAACAAGCGTACAGGCATTAACATAATATAACAAAAAATATAAATATATACAGTGTGTGCAAATGAAGTAAGATTAGGGAGTAAGGCAATAAATAGGCCATAGTGGCGAAGTAATTACAATTTATCAATTAAACACTGGAGTGATAGATGTGCAGAAAATGAATGTGCAAGTAGAGATACTGGGGTGCAAAGGAGCAAAAAAAAAAAATAACAATATCGGGATGAGGTAGTTGGATGGGCTATTTACAGATGGGCTGTGTACAGGCACAATGATCTGTGAGCTGCTCTGACAGCTGATGCTTAAGTTAGTGAGGGAGAAATGAGTCTCCAGCTTCAGTGATTTTTGCAATTCGTTCCAGTCATTGGCAGCAGAGAACTGGAAGGAAAGGCGGCAAAAGGAGGAATTGGCTTTGGGGGTGACCAGTGAAATATACCTGTTGGAGTGCATGCTATGGGTGGGTGCTGCTATGGTGACCAGTGAGCTGAGATAAGGCCCTTTACCTAGCAAAAACTTATAGATGACCTGGAGCCAGTGGGTTTGGCGACGAATATGAAGCGAGGGCCAGTCAACGAGAGCATACAGGTCGCAGTGGTGGGTAGTATATGGGGCTTTGGTGACAAAACGGATGGCACTGTGATAGACTGCATCCAATTTGCTGAGTAGAGTGTTGGAGGCTATTTTGTAAATGACATCGCCGAAGTCAAGGATCAGTAGGATAGTCAGTTTTACGAGGGTATGTTTGGCAGCATTGGTGTCGGATGCTTTGTTGCGAAATAGGAAGCCGATTCTAGATTACATTTTGGATTGGAGATGTTTAATGTGAGTCTGGAAGGAAAGTTCACAGTCTAACCAGACACCTAGGTATTTGTAATTGTCCAAATATTCTAAGTCAGAACCATCGAGAGTAGTGATGCTAGTCGGGGGGCAGGTGAGGATAGCGATAGGTTGAAGAGCATGCATTTAGTTTTACTTGCATTTAAGAGCAGTTGGAGGCCACAGAAGGAGAGTTGTATGGCATTGAAGCTCATCTGGAGGTTAGTTAACAGTGTCCAAAGAAGGGCCAGAAGTATACAGAATGGTGTCGTCTGCGTAGAGGTGGATCAGAGAATCCCCAGCAGCAATATCCTTACCATGTAGTCATTTTAATCAATATTTTATTAAACACATACATAGTGTAAATATCGATAGTGTAAATACCGATAGTGTAAATACCGATACTGTAAATACCTATACCTCAGTTAGCAACTCCTTCATGAAAATGTCATGGAGTTGCATAAAGCATCTAATGATTTCCCTCAGTCTTCAATTTTATGTACACATTCTCTTGGGTGCTTCAAGACAAATTAGGTGTAAAATAGCTCCAGTGTCTGTTGCTGTGTCTGGTAATTCCACTTTAAAATACCTGCCTGCACATGACCTTCAACGTTTTACTGGAAAGCCAGGACCCTAAATATGGTGAAAGTAGAATATGAAATTTAGTGTGTTCAACTTCAGTGGTCACTGAAAGTGCAGTTATTTGTCAGGGCTTTCGGAAGGATCGGACCAATACGCAGCGTGATCGTAGTTCCACATCTTTTATACAGTCGTGAAACTAAATGCAATAAAAACCATAAACTTGAAATACAAAAACGAGGAAGCCGTGACGCAGAGCAGGCATACACTACTCACAAAATAATCACCCACAAAACACCAGTGGGACAAACATCAACTTAAATATGGCCTCCAATTAGAGACAACGACAACCGGCTGCCTCTAATTGGAGGTCATGCCAAACAAAAACTAACCTAGAAATACAAAACTAGAAACTAAACATTGAAATACAAAAACGGAACAAACACCCCCTGTCATGCCCTGACCTACTCTACCATAGAAAATAACAACTTACTATGGTCAGGACGGGACAGTTCTTACATTTTTTATTTAACCTTTATTTAAACAGGAAAAGCCCATTGAGACCCAGAGTCTCTTTTTTTTCAAGTGAGACCTGGCCAAGAAGGCAGCAACAATCAATACATTACAGAATGAAAACATACAACAATACAATTCAGCAACATGATCAAGCCTAAAAAAAAGCATTTACACTCTTCTGTAGCAAAGTCTCCCATCAAAAATAGTTATTTATTCAGTGGCACTAACATATCTAGATGAAGCATGGATTGTAGACTATTCCATGCCTCTGGTGTACAAGAGGAGAAGACAGTCTTGCCTAATACTGTAAATGTCCTGGGGACTAGTAGCAACCACCTAACAGACCGGTATGGTAACTGCTGGTGGTGAAGACCAGACTACAGAGGTAAAGAGGGAGTTTACCCAAAAGGGCTTTGTAGATTAACACATATAAATGTAGCTTTCTGCACATATAAAGTGAGGTCCAGAAACTATGCAGCATTTAGCTTTTTTATGTATTATGTCTTACATTGTTAGCCCAGAAAATCTTAAGTGTTATTACATACAGCCGAGAATAACTATTGGACATAAGAGTGACGTCAATTTACCAACATTACGACCAGGAATATGGCTTTCCTGAAGCGGATCCTTTGTTCGGACCACCACCCAGTACAGTGGATCTAATCCCAGAGGCCGACCCAAAACAACATCGCCGCAGAAGTGGCAGATGGAGCGGCCTCCTGGTCAGGCTCCGTAAGCGTGCACATCGCCCACCACTTCCGAGTATACTACTCGCCAATGTCCAGTCTCTTGACAAGGTAGACAAAATTAGAGCAAGGGTTGCAGAGACATCAGAGATTGTAACATTCTCTGTTTCACGGAAACATGGCTCTCTCGGGATACGTTGTTGGAGTCGGTTCAGCCACCGGGCTTCTTCATGCATCGAGCCGACAGAGAAACACCTCTCCGGGAAGAAGAAGGGCGGGGGTGTATGCTTCATGATTAACGGTTCATGGTGTAATCATAACAACATACAGGAACTCAAGTCCTTCTGCTCACCCGACCTAGAATTCTTTAAAATCAAATGCTGGCCATATTATCTCCCAAGAGAATTCTCGTCAGTTATCGTCACAGTTGTGTATGTACCCCCTCAAGCAGACACCACAACGGCCCTCAAGGAACTTCACTGGACTCTATGTAAACTGGAAACCATATATCCTGAGGCTGCATTTATTGTAGCTGGGGATTTTAACAAAGCAAATTTGAGAAGAAGGCTACCTAAATTCTAGCAGCATATTGATTGCAAGACTCGATCACTGCTACTCTAACTTCCGCAATGCATACAAGGCCCTCCCTTCGGCAAATCCGACCACGAGTCCATCTTGCTCCTACCGTCTTATAGGCAGAAACTCAAACAGGATGTACCCATGACTAGAACAATTCAACGCTGGTCTGACCAATCGGAATACACGCTTCAAGATTATTTTGATCACGCGGACTGGGAAATGTTCCAGGCAACCTCAGAGAACAACATTGATCTATACGCTGACTTGGTGAGTGAGTTTATAAGGAAGTGCATTGGAGATGTAGTACCCACTGTGACTATTAAAACCTACCCTAATCAGAAACCGTGGATGGAGGGCGGCATTCATTCAAAACTGAAAGCGCGAACCACTGTATTTAACCATGGAAAGAGGACTGGGAATATTGTAACATTGTGCGCTGAGAGCCGGGAAGCAAGTTCAGGGAGTGAATACATATAATAAATAAATGAACACAACAAGAAACATGAACAGCTCACCAACATGACACAGATACAGAAACAGTGACAACTGGGGAAGAAACCAAAAGGAGTGACCTATAAAGGGCAGGTAATCAAGGAGGTGAGGGAGTCCAGGTGAGTGTCATTATTCACAGATGCGCATAACGATGGTGACAGGTGTGCGCCATAAAGGACAGCCTGGTGACCTAGAGGCCAGAGAGGGAGCACACGTGACAAATATGGCCTATTATAAACAGTGTAGTTATACCCTCCGTAAGGCAATCAAACAAGTGAAATGTCAGTATAGGGACAAAGTGGAGTCGCAATTCAACAGCTCAGACACAAGACGTATGTGGCAGGGTCTACAGGAAATCACAGACTACAAAAAGGAAAACCAGTCCAGACACGGACACCGACGTCTCGCTTCCAGACAAACTAAACACCTTCTTTGCCTGCTTTGAGGATAATACAGTGCCACCGTCACGGCCCGCTAACAAGGACTGCGACCGTCCCCCCCCCCCCCTCCGTGGCCGACATGAGTAAGACATTTAAACGTGTTAACCCTTGCAAGGCTGCCGGCCCAGATGGCATCCCTAGCGGCGTCCTCAGAGCATGGGTGGCAGGTAGCCTAGTGGTTAGAGCATTGGACCAGTAACCGAAAGGTTGTAAGATTGCATCCCCGAGCTGACAAGGTACACATCTGTCGTTCTGCCCCTGAACAAGGCAGTTACCCCACTGTTTCTAGGCCGTCATTGAAAATAAGATTTTGTTCTTAACTGACTTGCCTAGTTAAATAAAGGTAAAATAAAAAAACATTAAAAATAAGAATGCTGTTCATTGACTACAGCTCAGCATTTAACACCATAGTACCCTCCAAGCGTATCATTAAGCTAGAGGCCCTGGGTCTCAACCCCGCCCTGTGCAATTGGATCCTGGACTTTCTGACAGGCCGCCCCCAGGTGGAGAAGGTAGGAAACAACATCTCCACTTTGCTGATCCTCAACACTGGGGCCCCACAAGGGTGCGTGTTCAGCCCCCTCCCGTACTCCCTGTTCACCCATGACTGCGTGGCCATGCACACCTCCAACTCAATCATCAAGTTTGCAGACGACAACAGTAGTGGGCTTGATTATCAACAACGACGAGACAGCCTACAGGGAGGAGGTGTGGGCACTCGGAGTGTGGTGTCAGGAAAACAACCTCTCACTCAACGTCAACAAAACAAAGGAGATCATCGTGTACTTCAGGAAACAGCAGAGGGAGCACCCCCCTATCCACATTGAAGGGACAGTAGTGGAGAAGGTGGAAAGTTTTAAGGTCCTCGGCGTACACATCACAGACAAACTGAAATGGTCCATCCACACAGACACTGTGGTGAAGAAGGCGCAACAGCGCCTCTTCAATCTCAGGAGGCTGAAGAAATTTGGCTTGTCACCATAAACCCTGACAAACTTTTACAGATGCACAAACAAGAGCATCCTGTCAGGTTGTATCACTGCCCGGGAAGGCAACAGAAACCGCCCTAAACCACAAGGCTCTCCAGAGGGTGGTGCGGTCTGCACAACGCATCAATGGGGGCAAACTACCTGCAAACTACCTGCCCTACAAGACACATACAGCACCCGATGTCGCAGGAAGGCCAAAACGATCATCAAGGACAACAACCACCCGAGCCACTGCCTGTTCACCCCGCTACCATCCAGAAGGCGAGGTCAGTACAGGTGCATCAAAGCTGGGACCGAGAGACTGAAAAACAGCTCCTATCTCAAGGTCATCAGACTGCTAAACAGCAGTCACTAACTCAGAGAGGCTGCTGCCTACATAGAGACTCATATCACTGGCCACTTTAATAAATGGATCACTAGTCACTTTAAACAATGCCACTTTAATAATGTTAACATATCTTACATTACTCAATTCATATGTATATACTGTACCTGTATCTATTGCACCTTGCCTATGCTGCTCGGCCATCGCTCATCCATATATTTATATGTACATATTCTTATTCCATCCCTTTACATTTGTGTGTATAAGGTATTTGTTGGGGAATTGTTAGACTACTTGTTAGATATTACTGCACTGTCGGATCTAGAAGCACAAGCATTTTGCTACACTCGCATTAACATCTGCTAACCATGTGTATGTGACAATCAGATATGATTTGATTTAAACAGAGTCCAGTCACTGGAAGGAGGCTGTATGCATATACAACAAGTCACCATAATCAATTACAAAGAGAAAAGTGTCCAGAACAAGCTTATTTCATGCCATAAGCGGGAAGCAAGCCTTATTATAAAAATAAAAAACACATTTTAATTTAAGCTTGCTCACAAGATTATCCATATGAACTTTAGGACAACTTGTCATCCAACCATTTACCTAGGTATTTGTAGGATGACACTTTTTCAATGGGTAAGCCACCAAATGTGACAATGCTAACCTTCTCTGACTGAGTGCGAGCTCTAGTAAAGGTCATGAATTTTGTTTTTTGTACATTCAGGACCAGTTTGAGACCATAAAGGGAGGTCTGCAGAGACTGAATAGCAGTCTGGAGCTCTTCAACAGCCAGAAACAGAGAAAGAGCACATGAATATATGACTGTATCATCTGCGTATAGAGGTTAACTTTGCTGGTTGCATCCCATTTCCCAAATCATTAATAGAAATTGAGAACAACACAGGAGCTAAAATGGAACCCTGGGGGACACCTATATTAATCTCTAGTAAACTAGACTTGTGACTGTCAGCATATACACATTGTGTTCTGTCAGAAAGATAGTTCCTAAACCAATTTACTGCCCCTTCACTGAGACCAATGTTACTGAGTCTAGCTAGCAACAATTCATGGTCAACTGATTCAAATGCCTTTGATAAATCAACAAACGCAGCAGCCCAATGTTGCTTTTTATCAAGTGCATTGATGATGTAATTTTGCAGTTGTGGTGCTGTGCCCCGATCTAAAGCCAGACTGAACCCAGCATAGTATGCTCTTTTAAATTAAAACGTTTTTTTGACTGTGAATTCACTAGGGATTCATAAATGTTGGCCAGGATAGGGAGTTTTGGGGATAATAAGATGCTAATAACTATCGTCTTATGTGAGCTTTACTCAGAAACACTTCAATTAATTAGTGTAAGCCTACTATTTATTAATATTTATTTAATACTTTTATAGCCTACTGGACACATATAAACCTACTCTCTCAAGTTATCTTGATGGGGTAGGTGACTCTTTGAACTTACAATGGCTAGCCCCAAATCGTTTATTGTTTTATTGTGCTTTATGCTATTTGCCTCATGACTCCTGTATGCTTTGTTGACTACGAACTTGCTTGTTTACCCAACCGTGGAACAGACTGTTTGTTCCCACACTTGGGACTCTGACTCTCTATTGGTTACACAGACTCTTGGCCTCCCTTCCTATTCTAACCACCTCTCGCCGGCTTTGTATTCATGTTACCTAAAGAAATTGCTGTACAATATGATCTTGTTGCCATCTGATGCACATTCAAATGTCATAAAAAATCAGTACTGCAGAGCTCTCCCTGTCCTCTGCCGTGCCCTGATTGTATTACTGCTGATGATATCTGGAAATGTGCATGTACACCCTGGCCCATCTACTGTTGCTAGCCACAATTCTGACTTGTGCTCTGATATCTGTTTCACTGATTTCTGCTCTCATAAAAGCCTGGCTTTCAGAACGTTAACACTAGAATGTTATTAACAAAAATTTATCAATTGAAAGTGTGGGTTCACATCTCTAATCCAGATGTCTTGGTCATTACTGAGTTAGGAAAGAGTGTTTTGAACACTAATGTTAACCTTTCTGGTTATAACCTTTTTCGGGCAAGAGAGATCTTCCAAAGGTGGTGAAGTGGCATTCTTTACCAAGGAACACCTTCAGTGCTCGGTTGTCTCCACCAAGTCTGTCCCTAAACAATTAGTGTAAGGGGCCAGGAGAGAGTTTAGGGCAGGTAGCGTACAGGCCGGTGCTGAAGGTTGACGATAACACCCAGCAACAGTCAACAAAGAGTTATTTGAAAGTGTAATGCTTAAAACCAGCAAATCAAAGTCTGAATTTGTCCTGCTATGTGACCTAAACTGGGACATGCTTAAACCACCTGACCAAGTCCTAAAGGAATGGAACTTCCTAAATCTTTCTCAGATTATTACCAATCCCACAAGGTATGACTTCAAACACCCAGAAATGCTACTCTCCTTGATGTTATCCTTACAAATAATCCTGATAGGTATCAGTCTGGTGTCTTCTGGAATGACCTTAGTGATCACTATTTTAAGCCTGTGTTCGTAATGGCTGCTCAGTGAAACGACCTGTCCTGATTTGTCATAGATGCTTGCTAAAAAACTTTGAGCAAGCCTTCCTTCATGACCTGGCCTCTGCAAATTGGTATAGAATTAGCTTGATCCCCCCTCTGTCAAAGATATTTAGACCTTTTTTTATATTTTCAGTGGTATTGTTAAGAAACAAGCCCCATAAAGAAAATGAAAAACAGGTTCAGCCCCTGGTTTGACCGTGATCTGGCAGTGTTACTCCACCTCAAGAATTCCATTTGGCGGAAGGCTCGGCACACGTTATTCTCAGGCTGACTGGCTCTCGTTCAGGCAAATGAGAAATAAGTGCACTCAGGCTATCCGGAAGGCCAATGTTAGTTACTTTAAGGAGCAGTTCTCTCTCTGTGGGTCTAACCCCAAGATGTTCTGGGAAACAGTTAAAGACCTGGAGGATAAACCCTTGTCCTCACAGCTGCCAAGGTCCCTTAATGTTGATGAGGTGGTTGTTACTGACAAGGAGCACATGGCTGAGCTCTTTAATTACCACTTCATTGAGTCAGGATTCCTATTTGACTCAGCCATGCCTCCTTGCCCGTCCAACATTTCCTCATCTCCCACCCCTTCTAATGCGACTAGCCCTGATGCTCCTCACTCTTTTTCTCTATCCCGCTAAAATGTTTCTCCCTGCAGGCAGTCACTGATTCTGAGGTGCTAAAGGAGTTCCTTCAACAGGGGCATTCTTATCACAAATGGACACAAATTTCATATAAAAATAGTCCCAGGCAGTGTCAACATCTGTCTATTGGTACAGATAATGTAAGAACTGTCTAATTGCCTTTTAAAAATATAACGGGGTTTGGCTTTGGTCATTTTTGTATTTCTAACACAAGCAATTGCACAGCGATCACTGACATCATTACATAATATCCCAGTCGATACTCGCGAGGGGTATTCGTTAGAAGAATGTCCAATAGCGTTGATTTGTTAGGTGCTCTTGGATTCGATCTTGTAGGCTCATTAATTAATTGCGTGAGATTCAGCGTCACCCAGTTCTTTAAAAGAGTCCAATACAGATGTAAACATGTCCCAGTTTAAATCTCCTAAAATAATTAATTCAGAGTCATTTAGCTTGTGCAGGACATCAGAAAGAGAGTTACATGCGTTTCCCGACGATATGGGAGTCCTTATGTACGTTTTGGACACTGTGTTAACAAACCTCCAAACGAGCTTCAATGCCATACAACACTCCTTCCGTGGTCTCCAACTGTTCTTAAATGCTAATAAAACTAAATGCATACTCTTCAACCGATTGCTGCCCGCACCTGCCCGCCCGACTAGCATCACTACTCTGGACGGTTCTGACTTAGAATATGTGGACAACTACAAATACCTAGGTGTCTGGTTAGACTGTAAGCTCTCCTTCCTGACTCACATTAAGCATCTCTAATCCAAAATTAAATCTAGAATCGGCTTCCTATTTCACAAAACAAAGCATCCTTCACTCATGCTACCAAACATACCTTCGTAAAACTGACCATCCTACCGATCCTCGACTTCGGCGATGTCATTCACAAAATAGCCTCCAACACTCTACTCAGCAAATTGGATGCAGTCTATCACAGTGCCATCCGTTTTGTCACCAAAGCCCCATATACTACCCACCACTACGACCGGTATGCTCTCGTTGGCTGGCCCTCGCTTCATATCCGTCGCCAAACCCACTGGCTCCAGGTCATCTACAAGTCTTTGCTAGGTAAAGCCCTGCCTTATCTTAGCTCACTGGTCCACATAGCAACACCCACCCGTAGCACGCGCTCCAGCAGGTATATTTCACTGGTCACCCCCAAAGCCAGTTCCTCATTTGGCCGCCTTTCCCTCCATAAATAAAATAACCGCAAGCAATTCCAAATGTTCGGCTTTGGTAATCGAGAATTTCAGGTGTTAAACTTGGATTTCACATAAATTGCAACCCCTCCTTTACTCATCCGATCCGTTCTAAAAACCATTTACCCATCGATAGAAATAGAGTTATTTGACACAGATTTAGCCAAGTTTATGGTACAACAAATGCAGACGTAATGGTTTTATTGGCCAATATTCTAATCATGTCTATTTTTGGAAATAGACTTCTGACATTAACATGCTGACAACACCGCACGCATCGTGTGCGCGAGCGTTGCAAAATAAATGTACATGTTATTCAATCATTGCGCCAAAGAGCGTCTACATTGCAGAGCGCTAAAATATTCAGTTCTATTTGTGATGCTGAAAGTGTTGCTGCCGCTCCCATCTCTAAATTAGTTTATAGAAGCAGATACCCACGTGCCATCTCCTCATTGGTTACACCCAGGTGGGGGATTGAAATATGAATTGAGGTCGGTCGGTCAGTCGTGGGAAATACTATGAATGTTAGATGCCAATCGCCATATAAAGTCCAAAGAAGAAAAAGCCTAGGAGCGATGACTAGAAATGATTCAGTTGACTGTTTTATGTGTGGATTAATAGTCGAGTAGAGGACCTTGTGCATTTCAGGTAAAATAACAACTCAACGTTTATATCCCTGGACAAATTAGCTAGCAACAGCAAGCTAGCTAAATAGGACAAATTAGCCAGCAACTGCAAGCTAGCTAGCTAAATCGCCATAAATGTTTAATGCTTTTCGACCTGTCCCAAATTAATGTAATTGGTTCAGTTTGTTTTGATATTTCAACCTGCATGTCGTGATCGCGTTTGGCATGGGGGGGGTAAAAATCTATTTGCGCATCCGGTCTGGGGATAGGGTACATGCAAGAGGCCAAAACCTGCTGTTTTTTTATTATTTGGGAGTCGGTAGAGATCGCATGGTATCTACCTGTCCAGGGGTTGGTCCCACATTCCCAGAGATCACCAATAACATAAAATAAAAAGCATAAAGCCTTCAGTGTGCATCTGCGCTTGCGTAGCAGACCTTGCACGCAGACAGACGCTGCTGCTTCGGCGTGCTACAACTCCAAAAAGGTGTAGGCCAGTTTACAAGCCGCCCAAGGCAGAAAAAAAGACATTTTCAGAAATCTTTGTACAAGCAAATTTAGTAAGAGGCTGAGATCTTAAAATAAAAAAAGTTAAATAGAGCAACCACCTTCACATCAAACGTTTTTGCTTCTGTAGACAGGATCATTAAAACTCAGATCTCAAGGATCAGACGGACAGTGATTGGCTGCCATCTTGGATTTATATAATTATGGGTTAACTTCGGTTTTGTGATGGGCATGAATGGTAAGCCAAGTCTTATAAAGTTGAAGTCTACATACACTTAGGTTGGAGTGATAAACTTTTTTCAACCACTCCATAAATATCTTGTTAACAAACTATAGTTTTGGCAAGTCGAGTAGGACATCTATTTTGTGCATGACAAGTAATTTTTCAAACAATTGTTTACAGACAGATTATTTCACTTACAATTTACTGTATCACAATTCCAGTGGGTCAGTTTACATACACTAATTTGACTGTGCCTTTAAACAGCTTGGAAAATTCCAGAAAATGATGGCATGGCTTTAGAACCTTCTGATAGGCTAACTGAAATCATTTGAGTCAATTGGAGGTGTACCTGTGGATGTATTTCAAGGCCTACCTTCAAACTCAAAGTGCCTCTTTGCTTGACATCATGGGAAAATCAAAAGAAATCAACCAAGACCTCAGAAAAACAATTGTAGACCTCCACAAGTCTGGTTCATTCTTGGGAGCAATTTCTACAAGCCTGAAGGTACCATGTTCATCTGTACAAACAATAGTACGCAAGTATAAACACCATGGGACCACCCAGCCATCATACCGCTCAGGAAGTAGACGCGTTCTGTCTCCTAGAGATGAACGTACTTTGGTGTGAAAAGTGCAAATCAATCCCAGAACAGCAAGTATGACCTTGTGAAGATGCTGGAGGAAACAGGTGCAAAAGTATCTATATCCACAGTAAAACGAGTCCTATATCGACATAACCTGAAAGGCCACTCAGCAAGGAAGAAGCCACTGCTCCAAAACCGCCATAAAAAGCCAGACTACGGTTTGCAACTGCACATGGGGACAAAGATCGTACTTTTTGGAGAAATGTCCTCTGGTCTGATGAAACAAAAATTGAACTGTTTGGCTATAATGACCATTGTTATGTTTGGAGGAGAAAGGGGCTTGCAAGCCGAAGACCACCATCCCAACCGTGAAGCAAGGGGGTGGAAGCATCATGTTGTGGGGGTGCTTTGCTGCAGGAGGGACTGGTGCACTTCACAAAACAGATGGCATGAAGAAGGAAAATTGTGGATATATTTAAGCAACATTTCAAGACATCAGTCAGGAAGTTAAAGCTTGGTCGCAAATGGGTCTTCCAAATGGACAATGAGGACAACAAAGTCAAGGTATTGGAGTGGCCATCACAAGCCGACCTCAATCCTATATAAAATTTGTGGGCAGAACTGAACAGGCGTGTGCGAGCAAGGAGGCCTACAAACCTGACTGTTACACCAGCGCTGTCAGGAGGAATTCACCCAACTTATTGTGGAAGGCTACCCGAAATGTTTGACCCAAGTTAAACAAGTTAAAGGCAATGCCACCAAATACTAATTGAGTGTATGTGAACTTCTGACCCACTGGGAATGTGATGAAAGAAATAAAAGCTGAAATAAGTCTCTCTACTATTCATTTACATTATTAAAATAAAGTTGTGATCTAACTGACCAAAGACAGGGACTTTTTTACTAGGATTAATTGACAGAAATTGTGAAAAACTGAGTTTAAATGTATTTGGCTAAGGTGTATGTAAACTTCCAACAACTGTATGTGAACACAAATTTTCTGTAACTGCGGTTTCAAGGCAAATCTGCATTCAGTAACTTATGTGCAGTTATACAATACAAACATGGGTAGTCTTTTTATTTAAGCATTGCATGTGATTTACAATGATGACATTGATCAACTTGGAAAGAAAGACTGCAAGAAAAGTAGAATATGGATCAGAGTTTATTTACCCCCCATCCAACATTCCTGGATCATCCTATGCAAATGCATATATATTTCACAGCTCAGCCTACGCTTGACCGCCAACATGTGCATCTAATACAGACTAAGTCAGAGAATTTCTATTTATATGGAATCAGCTCTATCCCCCCCACATAGAAAATGTAAAGGATTTTAGCATCAACTTGATACAGTTATCTTTAAACTTCCAATATTCATAGAACAGCTGGACAGGAAAAAGCTGCAGAAAAGTAAACTGGTGATGTTTACTTGGGGGCCACTTCCTCCAGCTTGGGCTCTGGACAGAGACGGACAGAAATGGTATGCAATGAGAATATTAATGAATTATATTCTTGGTCCTAGAAGAATCTAATAAAGCATTTCAAAAGGGCTCACGGCCACCTTTATAAAACTACTAACCTGTGAACTTGAACTCTGGGAAAGCTGTGATGTCTCCACCACCATAAAGCCGCTGGAGTTTAGTCAGCTCCTCTGCCAAGTTCTTCTTATATGCAGGGCCTGCATCTACCAAACCGCCACTGGCCCTGAGAGAAGAAAATAGGGTTAAAATGTCCGCTTGATGACAAAAAGGGGATGATTGTGAGCAAGACAGAAGAGATGGCCAAAAACAGCTGTGTAACTTACAGGCTCTTTGAGGAGTACTCGCGGATCGAATCCAGGAAGAGCTTCTGGATTGGGTCTAGTTGAACTGAGTCTAATGAAAGAAAACCACAATTATTTTATATTAATTTACAACAATTACCCTTTTTAGTCTGGGTACCAGTCTGTTTAGCTGACATTCCACTCCTGTCATTTGCCAAAGAGACTGGCCTTTCGCCAATAGAACGTTCAATATGCAGCCAGATTTGCAGCGCAAATCCTGATTTGTAGTCTGAAACAAAATGAATATTTCCCATAATAAAGTTATGTAACATGGAGTGCGCGCAAATTTGGCGCAACATAAAATTCTAATTCTAAGTGCCTAGATAGGACTTTGTAATGAAAGAAATAATGATACGGAAATTATTAGCCTACCAGATTCAATAGAGCTACGTTTGCTTCCGTTGTGTCCCATTAATGAGGAAAGAAACAAAACTGGCACCTGACGTCATGAAGTTAATCATTTTACTATCAGTCTAATTTGCATAAACATTGATTGGATGATAGCTGTGAGGGTTATCGAATCAAGATCAAATCCTATGATCTCCTCGAGCTCATTAATGACGGTATTCATATTTGAAGATTGTGAAATGCTAGCCTCTTTGGCAAATGACAGGAGTGGAATGCAATAGCTGAACGGAGACGGCAAGCAGGCTATGCCCCTTTTGACTTGAACCACATGATGAAAACTAATCACGTCTTTGACCAATACCCTCATGCACAAAAATAGCACTTAGAAGTGGTAGACTCTGTATGGCATCGACAGGGGTAAGAGAGGAAAGATTAAGTTAGAAAGGTCAGGTAACAGGTTATAAGTTGCTGTAAGCCTTCCCTGTAGCTCAGTTGGTAGAGCATGGTGTTTGCAACACCAGGGTTGTGGGTTCGATTCCCACGGGGGGCCAGCACAGAAAAAAAAATGTATGAAATTGTATGAAATGTATGCATTCACTACTGTAAGTCGCTCTGGATAAGAGCGTCTGCTAAATGACTAAAATGTAAAAAATGTGAAGGTGGAATGCTATGCTTCACATCTGTGAAGTTCATAGCATCACTTGGCAGACACAGGGTTCTATATTTGAGATGTCCAATTCAAACTCCCTGCGTATAACCAATTCATGTACATTTAACAGTAACATGTAACAACTTCTTTCCCCACTCATGTTTGATTCCACACCCAGCAACCAAGGTGCAAACTCAGCGCATTGACTACCAAGGGGAAGGAAAGGTGACATTTCCAAAGTCATATGTTACACAGCGCCAAACAAATACAGAAGTGAGGGGATCAATTACAGATTACTGATATCATGCGACTCAGGGAAAACACGTGAGAGAGAAGTTGAGAGAGGAGGGAAGAGTAGGAAACGGAGAATCATAGCATCAGACCCCATTTCACGTTATCACTCAGTAGCTGCCCAGAGACAGACTAGCCAAAACGCTGATTAGTATGACCTTAACATTACCTTTGACAGTATACAGTAACTTTAGCATTAACCGTACCAAAATATAATGTAACAAAACAATAGTTGAAATTATAAAAACAAATGGTAAAAATTGAGGGAGTTGAGGATCATGTTTTTGTAACAATATTCAGTGAAGGGAACAGAGAAGGTTATGAAATAAGAACAGAATTCACAATGATCGAGTGACAGAAGGAAAAACAGAGATGTCGAGAAACAAACTAGCAGCAGAAAGAGTGCAGTTCAGAACTAGTGAATGCTGGAAAAACATGGCAAAATAAAGATACTAAACCAAGCAGATCAGTGCAGACCATCACAGATGAACCAGAGAGTAAATGATGAAGCCGTGCTGAAGAACGAAGAGGAGACATTCATCGGGTGTTGGAAGGTCAAAGCAGCATGGTTACAAGTTAATGCGTAGAATCCCAGAAGGAACGGGTTTGGGGGGGAAAAAGGATGTGTGGCTTGAGTCTACATGGCTGCAACAATGTAGAAATGTGGTAGTTTTTGAGGGATAAATAGCAAATAAGTTGTGTGGTAAATAAACCCACTGTAAAAGACAAGCCAAAGCAAGAACGAAAAGCGCTTCTGTGATATTGGGTATCTTTACAAGTTATCCTTAGAGTTATAGCATCACATGAAAATATGACTGTTGGTAAACAGTAGGGTCCACAGAGAGGAGAGAAGGGGGGGGGGGGGGTTGTATACCCTCAGGTGCCTCAATCCGCTCTGCCTCAGCCGGGGGCTCTGCAATCAGCTCCTCTGCTGCAGCTTCAACTTGGGCAGCTTCAGCTACAACCTCTCCTGCAGCTTTAATGAGGGCTTCAGCCGCCGCTTCAATGGGGTCAGCTACAGCCACAACCTCTGCTACAACTTCCACGAGGGCTTCAGCCGCAGCTTCAATGGTTGCAGATTCAACCACAACTTCTGCTATGGCTTCTACTGGGGCAGCTTCTACTGGGGCCTTTGCTATGGCTTCAACTGGGGCAACTTCAGCAACCACTTCTGCAGGGGCAGCAGCATCCGGGACGGCTTCAACATGAGCGTTGGCAGCTGATGAAGCTTCAACGGTGGGAGCCGCTTCGGCTGAAACAGGAGCGGCTTCAGCTACTGATGCAGCGGCTTCAACAACAGGAGCGGCTTCAGCTACTGATGCAGCGGCTTCAACAGGCTTTGGGGCGGCGACAAGTTCTGCTGCAGCAGCTGGTGTCATTTTTTTCTTTGGAAACTCCACATATTTTCTGTGTGGTACAAGCTTCTCTAAATCAAAATATGTTTTGCCCTGGGACTTTTCTAGGACGGAGGAGGGGGGAGAAAAAAAACATGTTTTATTCATTTCTATTCATACTCTAAGTAGCCAAAAAGGAATTTAAACCAACATGCCCCCACTTTGCCTTAAATGTTGACAAAACTTACCCAACGCAACATGGCTACACCCAGACAGTATTCAAGAATATCCCTTTGCAAGACACATATGGTGCCTGGACTAGAAAGGGCACAAAGTGCCAAATTTCAAGAAGGGGCACAAAAAGTGTAAATGTACTATTAGAGGGACATACTAGAAACATGACATTGTAATCAAAGTATAGTTTCATAATTAAGTGCGCATGTGCCAAAACCAACTTCCCAACTTGCCAAAACTATCTTTCATTGACAATTGTTGTTATAGAGAACAAGAGAAATTTTGTTTGAAAAATATCTGCTTATATTAGTGAAAGCTGTGGGGTAGAAATGATTTACATTTTATTTTGATAGGGGAAGGAAAACTTAATTAGCATTTTTCATCATCACTTTATATAGAAAAAAAATGGTGGCACTAGCTGAGACATTTACTCAAATTGTGGTACAAGCAGCCTGCAAAAACAAAATCCTTCTAGAGGATTCAGAATTGTAGATTCCCCAGCCTTTTTGGTACAAAGACGGGCATCCAGTAGGCTTGAGCTTCCCTTCAGCATGTCTTACCTGTAATCTGACTTGTTAGCTTTTTTTAATATTAACTGATCATCTTCAGTTCTTCTCCAAAACATCTTAACTTCTGCCCATTACTTTTGCACGTAAGGCTACTGTATACAATATCTTCAGCATCTGAAAGGCTTTTAAAATGTATTCTCGAGGACAACCTTTTCTGGCAGTGCATGTCCATCTTGATTGGCAGTGCAGTGATCTTGATTGGTTATGGAAATGTTTCACACAAAAGTCTTAGTACTAATAGAAATCTTCCGGGACAAATGAGGTGTTCATATCTCTAGTGAAGGTGAGATGAGCCACATTGGGGAGTTTTATCAGTCTTGCCATCAATGCGTCTCTCTTCCTCCTTGATCAATTGATGAATAAAGAACTGGACCCTAGCATTACAGCTAAATCAAATCTGTGGATAGTCCACAGCCAACTCTTTCACTGTTTGTCATTGTACGCCAACTACTTTAAGTCCCTTTGTGAAATATATACAAGAAAATGGTCAGTATAATTTGGATATGATGAGTAATTTTATTGATTAAATGATACTTGTAGCACAATTTCAGCACCCTCACTATGTTCAAGAATTGACATCTGCTAAAGTATCATAAACTACAAATAATTGTATGAGGTATTTTTGGTCAAATTAAATGCTGATCCAAACTTACTTCCTGAGCTGCTCTTCTTGGGCTTCTTGGGACCACCAGCTTTTGTGCATAGGGCAGCTGCTGCAGGAGCGCTCCACCTCTCCGCCTGCACGCACTGATCAAAGTACACACCAATTAGTGACAATATAAGTGCAACTAGGGCTGTACATTTTTTTTAAATAGATTGAAATAATGAATTGCATGATTTTCGGTAGTTAATTGTGATTATTGCAATTTCAGAATTAGATCAAATTTGGCCCAAATTAAAGATTTTTCCATTTAAAAAGCAATGAATTGAGTTGCATGTATACTATGCTTTTGATTTTAAGGGCCAGAAACACAAAATGATCTGTATCAGGGAAAAAAAATGCTCCTAATGTTTAAACGCACACGAGTAGGGATGATTTCACCTGGATTCAGTCTGTCATGGAAAGAGCAAGTATTCCTAATGTTTTGTACACTCAGCTTATATTTGGGCTTGAACTGCCCACTTCGTGCAAATTCATGCCAATGACGTGTCTTTTCCTAAGAAATTACATATAAATTCTTTAGCCTACATTTCATTTCAGGGCTGGGTTTTATTTTAAATGGTACCACCCACCAGCATTGCATTGTTTATTAATCAGTAACACCTGCAAAGTTCACAAGTCACAACTGAGCTATATAATAGATAATCTTTGGCTACAGCAAATGTATAAATTAATATTTTATTTTAACTTTTATTTAACTAGGCAAGTCAGTTAAGTACAAATTATTATTTACAATGACAGCCTACACCGGCCAAACCCTGACGATGCTGGGCCAATTGTGCACCGCCCTATGGGACTCCCAATCATGGCCAGATGTGATACAGCCTGGATTCTAACCAGGGACTGTAGTGACGTCTCTTGCACTGATATGCAATGACTTAGACCGTTGCGCCACTCGGGAGTGAAGATGGTGGATAATTGAAGATCGGAATTTACTAAAATATTTCAATGGTAAACTGCCTGTCCACTTAATGGGCTGGGTCTCCCATAGATACCAATGCAATAGCAGCTGTCCGTGCTACAGACAGCTTATCAGTCCACTATTACAGGACTAGTAAAGCCCCAGAGCACTACTTTTGTGAGGATTTTTTTTTTTTAAAGAAATGTTGTTTCATAAAATAAATATGAAAATGACATTCAGATTTTTCAGAGGGTGCTTCTTCCCACAGCTATACCCAAGGACCTATGGATCTGTACAAAACTGATACACTAAGTCACTTTTTTTATTTGAAGGGTTCTTTCTCGCTGATGAAAATTAAAAGGGCAATATGTTTCAAAAACCGTATCACAAGCGATGATTATTGACGTTTCTAAACATTAAAACACAGCATTGGGATAGTAGTTCACATGAGCCAGTCATGGGTGAAGAGAATGGCTGAAAACTGTAGAGAGTTGGAAGACTCTGTCACCTACAGTTTGAGAGCTAGGTAGCAGTCATCAACTTAAATAAAATAGCAGTGGTGGAAACAGTACCCAATTTGTCATACTTGAGTAAAGGTATAGATAGTTACTCAAGTGAAAGTCACCCTGTAAAATACTAATTGAGTAAAAGTATTTGATTTATAATATACTTCGGTTTCAAAAGTATGAATAATTTCAAATGTATTTTACTACGCAAAGCAGACAACACCATTGTCTTGTTTTAAAAATGTACGGATAGTCAGGGGAACACTCCAACACTCAGACATTATTTACAAAAGATGCATGAGTGTTTAGTGAGTCCTCCAGACCGTAGGCAGTAGGGATGACCACGTGTTCTCTAGATAAACGGTGAATTTCACACTTTCCCTGTTCTGCTAAGCAGTACTTTGGGTTGTCAGGGTTAAATGTATGGAGTAAAAAGTACAATATTTCCTTTAGGAATGTAGTGAAGTAAAAGTTGTCAAAAATATAAATAGTAAAGTACAGATACCCCAAAAAACGACTTAAGTAATACTTTAAAGTATTTTTACACCACTGTAAAATATTTGGTACGAATACTTTGCTAATTCAAAATAAAAACTGATCATAAATCTTCTAATCGAACGGCTCAAATGATGTATTTGATATGAAAGTAGCTACAGTAGATAACATGTACCATGTTATCAATCAATGTTAGCCATTAGCTAACGTACTGTAGCCAACTAGCTAGCCATGTCGCTGAAATACAAACAAGCTCACGATTCATGTTTTTCTCAGCACAAATGAAACATTACGTTGCAATTAGTTAAAGGTGTCTCTTCGAAAACTACAGCATGTTAGAACTTCAAATAATACTGTGATTAGCTATGTGCATGACATTTCATTACCTTGGTAGAGCCAAGTCGCCCTATCCTCAGCAATGAAGCCGCCATCTTTGCGCTGTTAAAATCCTTCCGGCGGAAACACTGCTAAATGATTTCCGTCCCACAGTCTGCCTGAGTGCCTCTGAAAAGTAATACACACACACATATATATTCCATCACTTTAGAACAGAACACATGTGATCAATGTTAGGAAAGTATTGGATAGTTGATTTTGCGACACAACTAGTAACATATCAAACGTGTGCGTTGAAGCAGTGCACAACAACAATCATTACACGTCTGCAACATGGAACATGATAGTAACAGTTGATGCGCAGCGACTGTCTGTTTTTAGTCTCATTCTTTACGAATGTGAACTCCCAGGGTCAAGATGACATTTCCATTAGTTCAGTGAAAGTTTTACCACTGTTATCAAATCAAGTTCAGTGGCTACAATAGTCAGGAAGACTCCACAAATGTTCGACCGATGGTGGATATTTCCTATATCTATGAAGTTAGAATGAAAATAGTTCCAGACTTATTGGTAGATATTTCTATGGGTAAATCTTGAAGCTCCTGTCAGGTGGCTACAGTTTCAGAGCGGTTTATTTAACATATTCTCAACAGTGACAGTACACGCTCCCTCCAGTCTGGGACTCTTCCGTGCAGTGAAAGTACGTATGGCATCGATAACAGTATGGAACAGTTCGTCTTGAACCTTCAACAAAATCTGAACATTCGTAATGCACAGTTGTTGGACGATATATCAAAATAAAATAGTTTTGTTTTCATACTGCTTCTGTATTTATGTTCAGCTGCATAACACATCAAACTTGACATTAGTTATGTAAATGTGTATTCAGGCATTCGTTTTCTCCCTTACCTCTTGATGATATGACCCTTTTTTTTTTTAACTCGCCTAAAACGACATACCCAAATCTAATTGTAGCTCAGGACCTGAAGCAAGTATATGCATATTCTTGAAACCATTTGAAAGGAAACACTTTGAAGTTTCTGGAAATGTGAAATTAATGTTGGAGAATACAACACATTTGATATGGTAAAAGACAATACAAAGAAAAAAACATGTTTTTTGTTCCATCTTTGAAACGCAAGAAAGGCCATAACCCTCTCTTTCTAAAATTATCAGCCGAAATTGTTGCAACCCCTATTACTAGCCTGTTCAACCTCTCTTTCTGATCGTCTGAGATCCCCAAAGATTGGAAAGTTGCTGGGTTCATCCCCCTCTTTAAAGGGGGAGACACTCTAGACCCAAACTGCTTTATCTATCTTCGAAGGCCAAGCTGACAAAAAGATCACCGACCATTTTGAATCCCACCGCACCTTCTCCGCTATGCAATCTGGTTTCAGAGCTGGTCATGGGTGCACCTGAGCCACGCTCAAGGTCCTAAACGACATCATAACTGACATCAAAAAGAGACAATACTGTGCAGCTGTATTCATCGACCTGGCCAAGGCTTTTAACTCTGTCAATCACCACATTCTTATCGGCAGACTCAACAGCCTTGGTTTCTCAAATGACTGCCTCGCCTGGTTCACCAACTCCTTCTCAGACAGAGTTCGGTGTCAAATCGGAGGGCCTGTGTAACCGATGTGAAATGGCTAGTTAGTTAGCGGTGGTGCGCGCTAATAGCGTTTCAATCAGTGACGTCACTCGCTCTGAGACCTTGAAGTAGTTGTTCCCCTTGCTCTGCAAGGGCCGTGGCTTTTGTGGAGGGATGGGTAACGATGCTTTGTGGGAGGCTGTTGTTGATGTTTGCAGAGGGTCCCTGGTTCGAGCCCAGGCAGGGGAGAGGTACGGAAGCAATACTGTTACACCTGTTGTCCGGACCTCTGGCAGTCTCTATGGAGGTGCCACAGGGTTCAATTCTCAGGCAAACTCTTTTCTCTGTATACATCAAGGATGTCGCTCTTGCTGCTGGTGATTCTCTGCTCCACCTCTACGCAGACAACACCATTCTGTATACTTCTGGCCCTTCTTTGGACACTGTGCTAACTAACCTCCAGACGAGCTTCAATGCCATACAACTCTCCTTCTGTGGCCTCCAACTGCTCCAAATGCAAGTAAAACTAAATGCATGCTTTTCAACCGATCGCTGCCTGCACCTGCCTGCCCGCCCAGCATCACTACTCTGGACGGTTCTGACTTGGGGGGGTGTTGAACCAAATAAAATCACTTTATTTCACACAAATGGTGCATCATGCAAAATCAAATGCTAGTTACCACAACCACAAAGTCAAAATGGGTTATATAATAATTTTAAAAAAGGACATTAAAATGTGATATTTGCTCTTAATTTAAGGCATACTGTTAGCAGTGTGGTTAGGGTTATGTTAAAAATCACATTTTAAGTAGATAAATTGTTGAAATAGGTGGGGTTTATGACTTTGTGGCTGTGGTAACTAGTGACGACTAAGCCAAAGGAAGGAGTGTCCCAGAGAGGAAGAGGAAACTGACAAAAAATGAAGGAAAGCTTTGACTATGTACAGACTCAGTGAGCACAGCTTTTCTATTGAGAAAGGCCGCTGTAGGCAGACCTGACTCTCAAGAGAAGACAGGCAATGCCCACAAAATGAGGTGAAACTGAGCTGCACTTCCTAACCTCTTGCCTAATGTATGACCATATTAGAGACACATATTTCCCTCAGATTACACAGATCCACAAAGAATTCAAAAACAAATCCAATTTTGATAAACTCCCATATCTACTGGGGGAAATACCACAGTGTGAAATCACAGCAGCAAGATTGGTGACCTGTTGCCACAAGAAAAGGCCAACCAATGAAGAACAAAAACCATTGAAAATACAACCCATATTTATGTTTATTTATTTCCCCTTTTGAATTATTTGCACACAATATGACATTTTGCACATAATATGACATTTGAAATGTATTTTCTTTTGGTAATTGTGTGAGTAATGTTTTTACTGTACATTTTAATTGTTTATTTCACTTTTGTTTATCTACTTCACTTACTAACATATGTTTCACATGCCAATATAGCCCTTAAATTGAATGTAATTGTATCCAGCAATCCAGAGGATAGACGGGAGCTAGACAGCCCGCCGTGTGTCTCTTTGTGGTTAACATCTCTCATCAGTGTATCGATCATCTTTTACTGTACGTTTTGTTCTTTGGTGACGTAAAAGAGGTGCGACAAATACTTCCGCACTTCTGTGCGTCCCACGTGAACGGTATTTGTAGAAGTAGCCATGGCAGCTCTCGGTGCCTGTGGAGAATGGCTTGTTTCAACCTATGAAAAAAAACTAATTGCAATACACACTAAAAAGAGCAGGTTGGTAAGAACAAATGTGGCTAATATTGTGTTATTTGAACAATAATGCGTCGTATAAGCTAAGCTAGTAGGCTAGTAGCGATGAGAAAGAAATAAGATAGCTAGGATGATATGCAGCTAACGATATTAGCGAAGTTAGTCCATTCATATACGGTAACGTTATACACTGAGTGTACAACATATTTTCCATCACAGAATGACCAGGTGAACGCTATTACCCCATTTTGATGTCACTTGTTAAATCAACTTCAATCAGTGATGTTACTCCATGTGTAACTCTGTGTTGTTGTTTGTGTCGAACTGCTTTGCTTTATCTTGGCCAGGTCGCAATTGTAAATGAGAACTTGTTCTCAACTAGCCTACCTGGTTAAAAATACAAAAAATTATGAAGGGGGGAGACAGGTTAAGCCTTGAGACAATTGAGACGTGTGTGTGTGTGTGTGTGTGTGTGTGTGTGTGTGTGTGTGTGTGTGTGTGTGTGTGTGTGTGTGTGTGCGCCAAGACGGACTATTCAACTGCCTTTGAACTGGGTATGGTAGCAACTCAATATTAGGAAGGTGTTCCTATTGTTTTGTACTCAATACAGGCTACTTTAGTACATTCTTGGGTTAGCCAGCTATGTGTATTAAATCACATGTCCACATTTAAATCATCAATGATTCAATGCTCCTTTCTCTTTTTGTACCAGAGAACCATTTGTGTTTGACTGCAGCGCAGCAGAACAGAAGCCAAAGGACCCAGAGGCTGACAACAAAAGGTAAACAACATTAGCTAGCTATGTCTTTTCAGCCAAGTGACCTCTCAGAATTTATATTTGTTGCAGTTGTCCTTGCAGTGTACCCATCATTGCTGAGTTATCGTCAGACTTGCTAGACCTAGATATGTGACTGAACCACGTGTCACTTGTTTGATTTGAAATGTGTGTGTGTGTGTGTGTGTGTGTGTGTCACCGTGTGGTAAGAAGCAACTGTTTTCAAGGGATACGATTTCACCAGAAATGTACTGATCCCTTTCATCCTGGTAGTGATGGATCAGAAGAGACAGGTAGTGACAAGATCCTGGCGTTCGCTGTTTCATCCTCTGCGAAGCTGGTTGCACTGACAGATGACACCAAACGCCTGGTTCTGTTCCGCTGTGAACCCTCATGGCAGGTCATCAGTACAAGGTATCCATAGGACAAGCAGATAAAAGCAAATATCCGACTTACTGAAATCAACAAAAAATTGAAATGTGTCGATTGTTGCTCTCTTTGAGATTTTGTGTTATTTCAGGTGGGTTGTGCGGAGGTGCACATCTCTTGTGTTCACCGAGGCTGAGGATGAGGTGTGGGCGGCAGACAAGTCAGGTGACGTCTACTCCTTCTCTGTGGTGGAGCCCCAGAAGACAGGAGAGTTGAAGCTGGGACATCTATCCATGCTTCTATCAATGGTAAAGAGGATTAATTCATTCACATGATACTTTCTTATTAAAGGGTAGGTTATTTTTCATAGTTGAATGTTTTTAAAGGGCATTTCAGAAGATGGGATAGCCCTTACTTAGTCTTACATCTCAAATTTGGCAGAGTTGAGGGGGTTCGACGCCTTCAATGGTTGTACATTTTCACAATAGTAATATCACGTTCACTTGAAGTGAGCCATTGATCAACTCCTGATGAACTGCCAGTCAGTTTGGGATATCTCCCCCCCTCTTCTTCTCTAGACCCTGACCCCCAATGACAAATATGTCGTCACGGCTGACCGCGATGAGAAGATCAGGGTCAGCCACTTGAGGTCACCACACAACATCCAGGCATTCTGCCTGGGACACTTGGAGTGAGTACAGCTGGCCTACCTAGCAATGAATGGCCACAGAATTTAAACATTAATTAATGCTTAACCAGCCGGTTACCACTCTAATTTCCTGATATTTCAAGTTTTTTTCCTCCATAGATTTGTCAGTTCTCTCTTGGCCCCACCAGGACACCCACAGTGGCTACTCTCTGGATCAGGGGTGAGAGATCTAGACATATTACAATTCTGCTGAATTGAGTTTTATTACTTAACGCTGGGTGATCTTTCAGATAGAGGTATCACTTGTACCGGTTCGGATTAAGCTCTACTACTGCACAAAAAAAAATGTTTTCAATGGAGACTGGTGTGTCTGACTGGGCTGGTGTGTGTTGACAGGATGGGACTATGAAGCTGTGGGAGTATGAGTCAGGTCGGAGGCTCCAGAGCTGGGACCTGAAGCAGCTGAGGGACATGCCGAACTCGGACACAGAAAAGGAAAAGGTGACCACTTTACTTCTCACATTAACCCTATCAGTCCTGAGACCCAACTAGTCAGTGACAGCTGTTTTGAGTTTGTGACAGCAACTATGTGAGCTTATTACAGTGTTAAAGACAGTATGTCCTGGGATTTCCTATGATCTTCTATGTAGATGAACCCCTTACCTTTTAACGACTGTTTGGGAGACTCCGCTTTTCATAGATTAGGGGGTGGGTGAAATTTCACTTACGTTATAAAATATATTTGTCTTGGGAAAATGTTAACTGTCATGTTCTGAATCGTTCACTGGGAGGTCTTTCTCTAACCTACAGTATCATTAACATTATATTCATTCGTTAATAAGCACGGATCTCTGTTGACAGAGCAGTGCGCTTTCTCGCAGCTACTTTTGAGGACTTTACATGTTGTTGTGGTCGTCTGCAGAGTTGTTTCCGCAGGTCGTAAAAAGCCAAATGAACATAAACTGAATTAAATGTAAAAAGCTTTGAAAATAAGAATCTTGCGACACGTACAGAGCTCTGTTGAGAGTTCATAGAGACGCTTGTATTTGTGAGAAATATTTGAAAAACAACAGTACATTGACATTAATATGAAAAGCGTATATTAAAATATTACATCTCAAAATTTATATCTGTCTTGATTTATGTCCTCCGGATTCAATGGTGAGCCTTGTCAGTAAGCCTTAATTCTCACACAACAATCCAGCCTAGCTGAGATGATGCTATTTTCCAGATTATTTTTTGATCTGGCCTCCATGTATTTTCTGGGGATCCTACAAGGTAGAAACTCCAATAACATTTGAATGGATTATGATAGAGACATGAGGTTTGGACAATTGCTTTTCTTATAGGAGTATATGGCTATTAATACTTTGTATCTCAAACCGTTTGGACTCTATAGATGTTTTTTGTAAAACCCCCGGGCCCCTTCAGGATCCGCCCTTGTCTTACTGAGTTGTAGCTCACACAGACTAATGGTTGGTGTCAATGGATGCAGAACATATGGACTTATCCAATAGTACAACCCCAGAAGTCTGTAGATCTGTAGATCAAACACAATGTTTTAAAGGGGTCAGAAGTCTGACATTCGCCGGCGTCACTGTGGGACTGTAGGAGTTAACCTCTCCCACTGATACATGAAGGAGTCATTCCTCTTCTGGGTGTGCATTTAGAAACAACTAGCAAACATTGTCATTCATACTGTTTTACAAATAAAAATTCTATTGCAACCTCTTTGCAATAAGGAACTGAGACCAGAAGTGTTTATTATCAAGAATGCCGTCAGCTGAGTGCACACATTTTAGAAAGCTCACAACACGTCTTATACTCTTCCCTCCCTTCGGTCGTCACCTCCCCGGCTATACATGTTATGACCCCAATGAGTTTCCCTCCTTTCCCCTGTGGAATGTCCATGGTCCTCTCAAGGTTTACCTAGATGTCAGAATCACACCCCGTCCATCTTCTGATCCTGCTCTCTCATATAGAAACATCTGATCCGAGGCAATTTCCTCTTCTCTGATTAGGTCAACCTTTTCTAAATTAGCATCCGCACAGTTTCATGGTCTAAACTCCATTCATACTCGCAGTAATCATTCACTAAACAGGATACAAACAAACTGCAGTTTATCTTGAAACATGTTACATTTTAATAGAATCCATCAATACGTATACTGAGTAGCTCTCCTTGTCCTCACTCATACTAAGCTTCAATCCATAGAGCTGACTGTTTATAGGTCACTGCACCCTCTATGTATACAGTACCGTGATAAAGTATCTGACCCCTAATTTTCTCTATTTCTGCATATTGTTTTATCCTGAATGTTATCAGATCTTCAACCAAAATCTAATATTAGATAAAGGGAACCTGAATTTACAAATGACAAAATAAATTGGTACTTATTTAATTAACAAAGTTATGCAACACCCAATTCCCAAGTTGAAAAATGTATTGCCCCCTTGTACACAAACGGGTAGCCTAGTGGCCTAGCAGGTAGCCTAGTGGTTAGAGCGTTGGGCCAGTAACTGAAAGGTTGCCGGATCGAATCCCCGAGCTGACAAGGTAAAAATCTGTCGTTCTGCCCCTGAACAAGGCAGTTAACCCACTGTTCCCCGGTAGGCCGTCATTGTAAATAAGATTTTGTTCTTAACTGACTTGCGTGGTTAAATAACTTTTTTTTTTTATTATTATTTCAATGACTGCAACCAAATGCTTCCTGCAGTTGTTGATCAGTCTCTCACATCGCTGTGGAGGAATTCTGTCCCTGTCTTCCATACTGAACTGCTTTAACTCAGCGACATTTGTGTGTTTTTAAACATGAACTGCTCATTTCAAGTCCTGCTACAACATCTCAACTGGGACTAGGTCTGGACTTTGACTACACCATTCCAAAACTTCCAATTTGTTGCTTTTTAAACCATCTTCATGTAGACTTGATTGTGTGTTTTGTATCATTGTCTTGCTGCATCACCCAGCTCCACTTCAACTCACAGACGGATGGCCTGACATTCTCATGTAGAATTCTGATACAGAGCAGAATTCATGGTTCATTCTATTATGGCAAGTCGTCCAGGTCCTGAGGCAGCAAAGCATCACCAAACCATCACACTACCACCACCATGCTTGACCGTTGGTATAAAGTTCTTACTGTGGAATGCAGTGTTTGGTTTTCACCAGACATAATGGGACCTATTTCATCCAAAAAGTGGACTCAAGTTTGCCAAAAAGCACCTAGATGATCTTCAAGACTCTGAGAAGAATGTTCAATGGACAGATGAGTCAAAAGTTTAACTTTATGGATGACATGGGTCCCATTATGCCTGGCGAAAACACAACACCGCAATCCACCGTAAGAGTCTCATACCAACAGTCAAGCATGTTTGTTCACTCAGGTTCCCTTTATCTAATATCAGGTTTTGGTTGAATATCTGATAACATTCAGTATCAAAAATATGCAAAACTAGAGAAAATTAGAAAGAGGGCAAATACTTTGTCACAGAACTGTATATGGCTGTGTCCTATATACACACTGTATATGGCTGTGTCTTTTATATACTGTATATGGCTGTGTCCTATATACACACTGTATATGGCTGTGTCCCAAATACACACTGTATATGGCTGTGTCCCAAATACACACTGTATATGGCTGTGTCTTTTATATACTGTATATGGCTGTGTCCTATATACACACTGTATATGGCTGTGTCCCAAATACACACTGTATATGGCTGTGTCTTTTATATACTGTATATGGCTGTGTCCTATATACACACTGTATATGGCTGTGTCCCAAATACACACTGTATATGGCTGTGTCCCAAATACACACTGTATATGGCTGTGTCCTATATACACACTGTATATGGCTGTGTCTTTTATATACACACTGTATATGGCTGTGTCCTATATACACACTGTATATGGCTGTGTCCTATATACACACTGTATATGGCTGTGTCCCAAATACACACTGTATATGGCTGTGTCCCAAATACACACTGTATATGGCTGTGTCCCAAATACACACTGTATATGGCTGTGTCCTATATACACACTGTATATGGCTGTGTCCTATATACACACTGTATATGGCTGTGTCCTATATACACACTGCATATGGCTGTGTCCTATATACACACTGTATATGGCTGTGTCCTATATACACACTGTATATGGCTGTGTCCTATATACACACTGTATATGGCTGTGTCCTATATACACACTGTATATGGCTGTGTCCTATATAGAATTGTTCCGAGAGCTGATTCGTGGCCCACTAATTAACTTCAATATATTTAGGCCTAATTGTTTTTTATAACTCCAGAGTAGTACGCTATTCCTTGCATAAAATAATTTGTCTACATGTCTCTCCAACATTTGGATAAAAGGAAACCATGCCATGAATTAAGAACGATGCTCTTTTCACAATGCGTCGGGGCACATTGACAACTCAAACTGCTTTGAAAAACATTTTCTAACTACCGTAGCCTTTTTCTTACCTAATGAAAGCCTATAGCTGACATAACCAAACAATACCTTTTGTTTACATAATCAAATAGTTTAATTGAAACTTAAATAAACAATTCCCAGAATATAATAGGCTATAGACTGCAACAGGTTAACTTTTATTTAGCCTAGATTTATTTAGTAGGTGATTAGCTACAAAGTTTTACCAGCTGTACAGGTTTAAACTTTCTATTGCCTGTATATGGTCTAAATGAACAAAAACCTCAATGAATGTAATAATTGACTGTTAATAAACCTCATCTTAAACAAATACCTGCTCGCACTTTTGCAGGCTGTCTATCCAGCTACCTGGTTGTTGTCCACAATGACACCAAAATCCTTCCAAACCGGGGATTTTACTCAGGCAACACCGGTTTCCATGATGGTGTATTTCACCATCATAACCTTTCATTTTTTTATTTCTCCTTTTACCTTAGCCATTTTTAAGTGAGCTAATGTAAAGCTATGGAGCTAATGTGAGCTATGGAGTCGGGGAAATGAACTTGGTTGAAGGGAATAGAAGCTCTGCACGCTGAAACATTTGAAGAATGTTCAGCACCACACACAGGCCTACTAATGGAAAGTTCCCTGCTCTACTCTCTCGTGGCGTAGCTGGTAGCCTACCTAGTCCTGGCTATGTCTGCCTCACCGCTCACACAGCCTAATGGGATTCGCAACATATTTCAACACAACAAGTTCCTGGATTTGTAAAATAAAAAATGATATTAATTTACACCGTTTACGACCCGAAATATAATTGTTCTGAACCGCCAGCCAACCCGCGAGTTGAAAGAAAGTTTTAATTCCACCACCCAGTAGATTTTTACTTTTTATATATATTTTTTTTAGGGTCAACTGTTGGTATTTGACCTGATGCAAGACCATAGCGGGTCATTGATTTTTTCCCCCCTCAGTTCTGTTTGTGACATCATCATAATTTCTACCTTTGTTCCCAGAGGTCTGCAGTCAGCAGGATCGCTGGGTCCCCCGGTGGACAGCATGTGGCGGTGCAGTGTGAGAGGTCTGCAGTCAGCAGGATCGCTGGGTCCCCCGGTGGACAGCATGTGGCGGTGCAGTGTGAGAGGTCTGTGCATATATCAGGAGTTGACAGTGTACACTGTGCACATATATAAATGACCCTAGCTATGTAGATCAGTGGTGTGTGTGTGTGTGTGTAACCTGTGACATAATATTTGTCCTGTGTTTTCCAGAGTTCCCTCGGTGCAGTTTTTTGGGATGGAGCAGGGGACAGAGGAGCGACTGGTTCCCTCCAGCAGGGTGACCCTACCTCACTGTCCTCTGGATTTGACCTTTGACCCCCAGGGTCGGCTCTGGGTCCTGCTGGATAGCCGAGAGACGCCGTTCCTCATGTACACACACACGCAAGGCAGCTGGCAGGTACGGCTGTTCGTTGACTATAGCCAAGCCTCCAACACCGTAGTACCCTCCAAGCTCATCACTCACAACACCGTAGTACCCTCCAAGCTCATCACACACAACAGTATACTGTTCTTGTTTAGTAAACAAACACACCAGGGTTTGGGTTTTATCCCTTATGCTGCCACTGTGGTGTTTGTTCTGTTCACAAAGCCACTGTGGTGTTTAGAAAGAGTAGGAATGGAAGCGCTACCAAGGTACACAATAGTAAATGTTGGTAGACAGAAGGTGCTCTTTGGTAAAAGGGTTGAGTTGGTCATCAAAAAGAAAGGAGGACCAAGGCACTCTTCATATAATTGATTAAAATGCCTTTATTAGTATGGCATGTTCAATAGAAACAATGTTTTTAAAAAACCGACGCGTTTCGGATGCATGGCCTTCGTCAGGGAGTACAAAGAAATAATACAATGTTCTCTTTTTAACAGCTTTTCACGTTAACCCTAATTAGAAGGGGGAGTGGTTAAAATTGATTGGACACACCTAGTAAGCAATACTATACACACTTTAAAGTGAAATACTGTAGCTATGTTATCATAAAAATGTAACTCCAAGCTAGAAGTATCAGAACACTTAGAAAGGTAGTTCTAACCTTAAATATGTCTGGGAGAAGTGTCAAGAATAAGAAAGCAATATATTCCATAGTACACTAGAACACAGCAAAACATGAACAACAACAGTCTAAACATAGCTGAGGGCAATTGAGCAAAATATCCACTAGATGACAGCAAATGTACCCATCACAACCCTACAGGAAGGGTGAGAAATCCATATCTTCATTTAAACCCAGGTATTTAGTGGCCTGTAGTTTGTAAATCCAAAAACTTTCCCTTTGGTTTAACTGTTTAAGGCGGTCCCCTTTTCTAATAGAGGCCGGGATATGATCAATACCCATAGCTTGTAGGGAGGCAGGGTTGCCATGGTGTAAGGACTTGTAGTGCCTTGCCATGGGGTATTCTTCATTGCCTACCCGTATGGCGTACTTGTGTTCCGCTAGGCGATCTTGAAGGCGTCTCTTTGTCCGTCCAATGTAGAACACCTTGCACTGTGGAAATTCCAATCTATAGATGACATGAGTGGTTTTGCAGTTACTATGGAATATATTGCAGATTTTTAAAAACATTGTTTCTATTGAACATGCCATACTAATAAAGGCATTTTAATTAATTATATGAAGAGTGCCTTGGTCCTCCTTTCTTTTTGATGACCACTGTGGTGTTTGTTGTTTCTCTCTGCAGTGCGACAGTGAAAGCCCACAGCTGAAAAGAGTGACAGAGGCCCTTCAGCCGCATTGGGAGGCCCTTCAGGGTGAGTCATCACACATAAGGCACAACACTGTGCCCTCACATTACCCCTCATCATCATCCTCCTCCTACTCACTCAGTAAAGAGCAGTGCTAACCTGGGATGTTTATCACTTGGCTCATGTCTGCCTCATGTTCCCCTGAGCTCAGTAGTTCTTAATGCAAAGTAGTCAGACTTACAGGAGATTTAGTTTTTTACTCTGTTATTTAGTGGATGCTCAGAGATGCCTGTAACAAACTTGGATCAAGACTTAGAACAAAAGGGTTTAATTTGTTATTCTAAGTAATCCACCACCTGAACTGTGCAACAATCTCTTTCACTGTCTCTGACCCTCCTGTTTCTCCTCACAACAGTCTCAGCAGGGTTAGAGAGCCGGTTCCAGCACCTGTACAAGGGCAACTTTGACAATATGGCGTCCTACAGAGAGAAGAAAGAGCAGAGGCTCCAACAGCAGAATGAACAAGGGGGCAAAAAGAGAGGACCAGGGAAGGGACAGCAGTCTAACGGAGCCAGTAAAAAAGCCAAGAAAGGCAACCAGTCTGGGCCAGTGACCAAAGCCTCTAGCTGAAACTGATAGGAGAGACAGAGGGATAAATTCTATATTTTGGTTTATAAAGGCTTCTTTCAGAGTTTTCTATGTTTGTTTGGAGACGGATAGACCAACCACTGAGTTGTGTAAATGTATTATGATTTGTGATTTACAGAGAATTAGCTAGAAAGATTTTTTTTTTTTTTTAATAAAAAATGACTGACAGTTTGACGTTTGAAAGGGTCTCTCTCGCTCTCCACTAAATGTATAGTCCTCTCAGGTTGAACAAGAGCCAAGCACTGTCGTACCCTGACCGCTGGGGAACCAAGTCCTTCCACTGTCAGAAAGTAAGTTGACTGGATCGTGCATATCTGACCCAATTCAGGATCGTGGGCATTTGATTACATTTCCTACTTCACTTCAGAAATACTTCATTGAACGTGAACTTTCATACGCCTTAATTACAAACTTATATGGGATCTGCATATGAATAAAATGTTTATATTATGAGTCTAATTCAGCCGAGGAAGCACTGAGCTTTTTAAAGAGAAAGGCAGGATCCGTGATTGGCTGAGATAATGTCTCCAAAGTAGGATAACAAGTTTATCAAATTTCAGAGGTAAAAATGTCCCATTGCATTAAAAGGCTTAAGGTGTTTCAACAACATCCTGTTTTGTAAGGTTCACTGCCACACTGAAAGCTCTTCAAACCTTCAGAAGCTGCTACGTTTGCTAGGAATGTTCATTAGTAAACAGGGATGACTAGTTGCTTGATCACATGAACCGTAACATGTAAGACTACTCAGTAAGCACTGCTGGGTAGAATTTATACACTAAACAAAAATGTAAATGCAACGATTTTACTGCATTAGTTTATATGAGGAAATCAGTCAATTGAAATAAATTCATTAGGCCTTAATCTATGGATTTCACATGCCTAGGCAGGGGTGGAGCCATGGGTGGGCATAGACCCACCCAGGCGGTAACCAGGCCCACCCACTCAGAAAAAAAAAAAAACAAGATCCACAAAAGGGCTTTATTACAGAGAAATATTCATCTGGCTGGTCTCAGACGATCCCGCAGGTGAAGAAGCCGGATGTGGAGGTCCTGGGCTGGCGTGGTTACACGTGGTCTGTGGTTGAGGCCGGTTCAACGTACTGCTTATGGTAGAGAAATTAACATTACATTCTCTGGCAACAGCTTTGATGGACATTCCTGCAGTCAGCATGCCAATTACATGCTCCCTCAACTTGAGGCATCTGTGGCATGACAAAACTGCACGTTTTAGAGTGGCCTTTTATTGTCCCCAGCACAAGGTGCACCTGTGTAATGATCATGCTGTTTAATCAGCTTCTTGATATGCCACACCTGTCAGGTGGATGGATTATCTTGGCAAAAGAAAAATGCTTACTAGCAGGGATGTAAACACATTTGTGCTCAAAATTGGAGAGAAATAAGCTTTGTGCGTATAGAAAATTTCTGGGATCTTTTATTTCAACTCATTAAACATGTTGCGTTTCTATTTTTGCTCAATATAAATAGTCAAACTCAAACAGTCCACCTTTTATTTTTGTAGGAAACAAAGGTGACAAAAAACCTGTACATTCTGTATGAAACAAAAACGGCAAGACATAGAATCAAAATATCATTCATTGAAGTAGTCCGTGCCGTACAAGTCGACATTCCCTGATAAAAGCTTTGGATTGTCCATCCGGCCAGTCAGTGGCTTGGTCGGTTTCCCCATTCCCCAGAATGCCATACTGACTTTTTTCCACCATAGGACTTATGAGCTGAAATAGAGGAACATACATTCATTTAAACACCAAACCATATTGCTTATAGAAGACTTTCTTCAATGCAGCCAGTCAAAACACCTTCAAGCTCTCATTTCTTCTTCCCCAATAGTCAGGTTCTCACTTTCTTTTTCTGCACCTGAAGAAGAGAGACATTCACAGCACTGTTCCAGTCAATGCTACACATAACAAGATGCTGACGTGTCCTCAAAGAAAACAATCAAACACAAACAAATATGTCTGACCTCATTCATGGCATCGTCGATCTGCTTGAGCTCCTCGTATCGGTCTCGTGACTCTCTCAGAGGCTGGATCATCACCTCCTCAATCTGAGGGAACAGCTGAGAGAGACAAGAGGCAGGGTTTATCGTCATGGTCACAGTCGTATTCTCATTTTACAGTCCCATCCAACCGTCGCTCACCTTCATTACGGTCTCAAACATGGGGATGAGGACGAACTTGATGAATCCGATCTGGGCGGTGGGTTTGGTGACCTTTTCTCTGTCCATGAAGGGGGCTACAGGCAGACTCTCTGCCTTCTCCCTGTCACTCTGATGAAAGAATGGAGAAGAGAGAGAAAGTTCAGTGCAATCCTTCATTTTTAAAACAAAACGGCACCTACATGGGGTCCGGAATTATTGGATCCCTTGATAACGATGATATAAAAAAATCTGCAGGTTTTCGTCAGAGATCTCTCTGTATTTTGCTCCGTTCATATTTCCCTCCTGACCAGTCTCCCAGTCCCTGCCGCTGCCACCACCATGCTTCACCGTAGGGATGGTGCCAGGTGTCCTCCAGATGTAACGCTTGGTATTCAGGCCAAAGAGCTCAATCTTGGTTTCATCAGACCAGAGAATCTTGTTTCTCATGGTCTGAGAATCCTTTAGGGTCTTTTTGGCAGCCTCCAAGCGGGCTGTCATTTGCCTTTTACTGAGGAGTGGCTTCCGTTTGGCCACTCCACCATAAAGGCCTGATTAGTGGAGTGCTGCTGAGATGGGAGAACCTTCCAGAAGGTCAACCATCTCCACAGAGGAACTCTTGAGCTCTGTCTGAGTGACCATCGGGTTCTTGGTCACCTCTCTGACCAAGGCCCTTCTCCCCCGATTGCTCAGTTTGGCCGGGCAGCCAGCTGTAGGAAGAGTCTTGGTGGTTCCAAACTTCTTCCATTTAAGAATGATGGAGGTCACCGTGTTCTTGGGAAACTTCAATGCTGCAGAAATGTTTTGGTACCCTTCCCCAGATCTGTGCCTTGATACAATCCTGTCTCGGTTCTCGACAGACAATTCCTTCAACCTCGTGGCTTGGTTTTGCTCTGACATGCACTGTCAACTGGGGGACCTTATATAGACAGGTGTGTGCCTTTCCAAATCATGTCCAATCAATTGAATTTACCACATGTGGACTCCAATCAAGTTGTAGAAACATCAAGGATGATCAATGGAAACAGGATGCACCTAAACTCAATTTTGAGTCTCATAAGCAAAGGGTCTGAATACTTATGGAAACAAGGTTTTTCTGTAGTTTTTTTATACATTTGCAAACATTTCTAAAAAACTGTTTTCAATTTGTCATTATGGGGGTATTGTGTGTAGTTTGATGAGGATTTTATTTGATCAATTTTAGAATAAGGCTGTAACGTAACAAAATGTGGAAAAAGTCAAGGGGTCTGAATACTTTCCGAAGGCACTGTATCTGGGGCTTTACACTGTAGGCTATGTACTGTATCAAAACGCATATACACTACATATGGGGCTTTACACTGTAGGCTATGTACTGTATCAAAACACATATACACTACATATGGGGCTTTACACTGGGCTATGTACTGTATCAAAACGCATATACACTACATATGGGGCTTTACACTGGGCTATGTACTGTATCAAAACGCATATACACTATATATGGGGCTTTACACTGTAGGCTATGTACTGTATCAAAACGCATATACACTACATATGGGGCTTTACACTGTAGGCTATGTACTGTATCAAAACACATATACAGTACATATGGGGCTTTATGTACCTGCATGAAGTACTCCTCCAGCAGACAGTCGACCCAGGGCTCAGCCACCTCCATGGGCCGCACCTCGTTAGAGATGTCACAGCACTTAATCAGCACCATCTTCAGCTAGGGGTCAAAGGTTACACAGAGCAGAGTTTAATATAGGGAGGGGGTCTACCAGATGGCCCACATAAATAGCAGCAGAAAGGACTAACATACACACCTAGGGAAGTTGTAAATATAGTATTACTGCATACGGCAGCAGGACAAATACACTGATTTGCACAAACTGTAAGGTAGTGGAAAATACGTATTCTAGGGTAGGGGCAAATACATAGTAATGTGTATCCTTACACAAGTGACATGCTCTTCATCACTGAAGTCAAAGCTGTCCACTTTATGCTTGAATGAGTCCAGTATCTCGCCATGTCGTGCCATGTCTGTGGCCAGGATCAGTGTGTTGATTCCCTAAGACAGACAGAGATCAGTGTGATGATTCTCTAAGACAGACAGAGAGAGATCAGTGTGTTGATTCCCTAAGACAGAGAGAGAGAGATCAGTGTGATGATTCATAAAGACAGAGTGAGAGATCAGTGTGATGATTCATAAAGACAGAGTGAGAGATCAGTGTGTTGATTCTCTAAGACAGACAGAGAGAGATCAGTGTGATGATTCTCTAAGACAGACAGAGAGAGATCAGTGTGTTGATTCTCTAAGACAGAGTGAGAGATCAGTGTGTTGATTCCCTAAGACAGACAGTGAGAGATCAGTGTGTTGATTCCCTAAGACAGACAGAGAGAGATCAGTGTGTTGATTCCCTAAGACAGACAGAGAGAGATCAGTGTGTTGATTCCCTAAGACAGAGATACAGGTCAGACTATAGAACATGCTATATTAGACTACTGGTATAGTAGTATGCGGACACACACACACACACACTCCTACCTGACGAATCTGTTTGAAGGCCTCAGGGTCGAAGGTGGAGAAGATGTTGCAGTCAGGCTGGGAGAAGATCTGGAAGGCCACGGCACAGTGGTGATTCTCCAGAGGAGAGATGTCATTGTAGCGTACCGCCAGCTCCGTCCGTGCATTTATCTGGTACCTGAGAGAGAATTAGACTCACAGGGCCATGCTTTAGTCTCACAGGGTCATGCTTTAGTCTCACAGGGACATGCTTTAGTCTCACAGGGCCATGCTTTAGTCTCACAGGGCCATGCTTTAGTCTCACAGGGCCATGCTTTAGTCTCACAGGGCCATGCTTTAGTCTCACAGGGACATGCTTTAGTCTCACAGGGACATGCTTTAGTCTCACAGGGCCATGCTTTAGTCTCACAGGGCCATGCTTTAGTCTCACAGGGACATGCTTTAGTCTCACAGGGCCATGCTTTATTCTCACAGGGTCATGCTTTATTCTCACAGGGTCATGCTTTATTCTCACAGGGTCATGCTTTAGTCTCACAGGGACATGCTTTAGTCTCACAGGGACATGCTTTAGTCTCACAGGGACATGCTTTAGTCTCACAGGGACATGCTTTAGTCTCACAGGGCCATGCTTTAGTCTCACAGGGCCATGCTTTAGTCTCACAGGGACATGCTTTAGTCTCACAGGGACATGCTTTAGTCTCACAGGGCCATGCTTTCAAATCCCTTTTTGACTGAAACCTGGGTGTCTAGTTTCATTGAATTAGTATAGACAGATGAGAGAGAGAGAATAAAAGTCTTACGTGTTGTTGTACCCGGGGTGCTGCAGATCGTGGCACACTGCAGCTGTCATCAGAATCAGAATGTCTACCTGGGTGAATATCTCCTGGGAGACACACAACACAGGCCCATTACGTCAGTGAATGGGCCATCTGTGTACTGTGCGCACGTGTGTGTGCATGTGTGTGTGTTCCCGGCACCTCTCATGAATGGTTGACCACGACAACAGGGTTCGAGAGGATGCCAGAGGGAGCGTCTCCAAGGGAGTAGAATTTCTCTTTCAAACTCATCTCTCAGTGTCTCTCTCTCTCCCCCCTCCCTCCTCTTCAAGAAAAAAACGATTCCTCCTCACCAATCTCTCTTTCTCATCACTCCAGTATTATTGATACCCTTTTATAGAGCTGAGGTATATAGTCTTACTGTGGTATTACTGTGGAATTACAGAGGGCACGACAAAGTCTACTCCCCCTCAGGAAACTAAAAAGATTTGGCATGGGTCCTGAGATCCTCAAAAGGTTTTAGAGCTGCACCATCGAGAGCATGCTGACTGGTTGCATCACTGCTAGGTATGGCAACTGCTCGGCCTCCGACCGCAAGGCACTACAGAGGGTAGTGCGTACGGCCTAGTACATCACTGGGGCTAAGCTGCCTGCCATCCAGGACCTCTATACCAGGCGGTGTCAGAGGAAGGCTCTAAAAATTGTCAAAGACCCCAGCCACCCCAGTCATAGACTGTTCTCTCTACTACCGCATGGCAAGCGGTACCGGAGTGCCAAGTCTAGGACAAAAAGGCTTCTCAACAGTTTTTACTCCTAAGCCATAAGACTCCTGAACAGGTAATCAAATGGCTACCCGGACTATTTGCATTGTGTGCCCCACCCCAACCCCTCTTTTACGCTGCTGCTACTCTCTGTTTATCATATATGCACAGTCACTCTAACTATACATATGCACATACTACCTCAATTGGCCCGACCAACCAGTGCTCCCACACATTGGCTAACCGGGCTATCTGCATTGTGTCCCGCCACCCGCCAACCCCTCTTTTACGCTACTGCTACTCTCTGTTCATCATATATGCATAGTCACTTTAACCATATCTACATGTACATACTACCTCAATCAGCCTGACTAACCGGTGTCTGTATGTAGCCTCGCTACTTTATAGCCTCGCTACTGTTTTTCACTGTCTTTTTACTGTTGTTTTTATTTCTTTATTTACCTATTGTTCACCAAATACCTTTTTTGCACTATTGGTTAGAGCCTGTAAGTAAGCATTTCACTACACCTGTTGTATTCGGCGCACGTGACAAATATACTTTGATTTGATATTACTGTAGTATTACTGTGGTATTACCTGTAGTATTATATGTAGTATTACTGTGGTGTTACTGCAGTATTGCTGTGGTATTACCTGTAGTATTATATGTGGTGTTACTGTAGTATTATTGAGGGATTACTATGGTATTACTTGCAGTATTACTGTGGTATTACCGGTAGTATTACTGTGGTATTATTGTGGTATTACATGTAGTATTACTGTGATATGACTGTGGTATTACCTGTAGTATTACTGTGATATGACAGCAATTTTTACCTGTAGTATTACTGTAGTATGAATATGGTATTACTGTAGTATTACTGCAGTATTGCCTGTAGTATTACTGTGATATGACTGTGTTATTACATGTAGTGTTACTGTAGTATTATTGTAGTATTACTGTACTATTACACATAGTATCACTTTGGTATTACCAGTTGCATTATTGTAGTATTATTATAGTATTACTGTGGTAGTACCTGTAGTATTACTATAGTATTACTATAGTATCACATGTAGCATTACCTGTAGTATTACTGTAGTACTCACTGTAGTATTACCTGTAGTATTACCTGTAG
The DNA here is from genome assembly GCF_901001165.1 of Salmo trutta. Taxonomy (NCBI): domain Eukaryota; kingdom Metazoa; phylum Chordata; class Actinopteri; order Salmoniformes; family Salmonidae; genus Salmo; species Salmo trutta. The sequence goes on from NC_042980.1 coordinate 43,710,472, forward strand.
TATTACCTGTAGTATTACTGTAGTATTACCTGTAGGCTGCAGAGGCAGATCATGCTGTACATCATCTGGGTGACACAAAAACAGTGACGGAAGTTATGGAAGGGATTCACCTGGTAGTTGTCATGGATACAAAGCTGCAGGGAGGTAGAGGGGAAGGAAGACGTGAGACCATCAGACATCTACAACAAACCTGACACTAGTAACAAGTGGTGCAGCAGTAGATGAAGAACAGTTGTAGATCTCTCTAGATGTCTTACCAGCCATCTCTTTAATGTGATGGGGTTCATGTTGAAGCCCTTGACCAGGTCCAGGTCATTGTACATGTGCTCCAGGCAGCTCAGCATCTGACCACATGAAGGAAGGTCGAGAAGTGAGACCGAGTGTGAGCAACAGTTCTATGATAGTTGAGTGTCTATGGTAGTGCTCCTAATCTTAGCTTGTTACCTGTATAAAAAGACACCTGTCCACAGAAGCAATCAATCAATCAGATTCCAAACTCTCCACCAGAACTACATGCGAGGATCTTGTCAATGATCTCAAGGCAGCTGGGACCATAGTCACAAAGAAAACAATTGGTAACACACTACGCTGTGAAGGACTGAAATCCTGCAGCGCCCGCAAGGTCCCCCAGCTCAAGAAAGCACATATACATGCTTGTCTGAAGTTTGCCAATGAACATCTGAATGATTCAGACGACAACTGGATGAAAGTGTTGTGGTCAGATGAGACCAAAATGGAGCTCTTTGGCATCAACTCAACTCGCCATGTTTGGAGGAGGAGGAATGCTGCCTATGACCCCAAGAACACCATCCCCACCGTCAAACATGGAGGTGGAAACATTATGCTTTGGGGGTGTTTTTCTGCTAAGGGGACAGGACAACTTCACCGCATCAAAGGGACGATGGATGGGGCCATATACCGTCAAATCTTGGGTGAGAACCTCCTTCCCTCAGCCAGGGCATTGAAAATAGGTTGTGGATGGGTATTCCAGCATGACAATGACCCAAAACACACGGCCAAGGCAACAAAGGAGTGGCTCAAGAAGAAGCACATTAAGGTCCTGGAGTGGCCTAGCCAGTCTCCAGACCTTAATCCCATAGAAAATCTGTGGAGGGAGCTGAAGGTACGAGTTGCCAAACGTCAGCCTCGAAACCTTAATGAGTTGGAGAAGATCTGCAAAGAGGAGTGGGACAAAAATCCCTCCTGAGATGTGTGCAAACCTGGTGACCAACTACAAGAAACATCTGACCTCTGATTGCCAACAAGGGTTTTGCCACCAAGTACTAAGTCATGTTTTGCAGAGGGGTCAAATACTTATTTCCCTCATTAAAATGCAAATCATTTTATAACATTTTTGACATGTGTTTTTCTGGATTTTTTTGTTGTTATTCTGTCTCTCACTGTTCAAATAAACCTACCATTAAAATGATAGACTGATCATTTCTTTGTCAGTGGGCAAACGTACAAAAATCAGCAGGGGATCAAATACTTTTTTTCCTCACTGTATGGTAGTTGAGGGTCTATGGTCCAATCCCCATTCCTCACCTCATTGGGCTCCCACTGCCACACATCAAAGGTGGGATGTCTGAGAGCTTCCACTGTCTCCTGAGACAGATGGTACTACACACACACACACACACACACACACACACACACACACACACACACACACACACACAGAGAGAGAGGCAGATAGAGGCACAGAAGAGGGGAGAGAGAAGAACAACAATGTTTTGGTGAAGTCAGCATCTGACCTTGTTGGCCTCCCACAGCCAGAGGTCAAAGGGCAGGCTTTCTGAGGACGTCTATGGTCTGCTGCGAAAGCATGTACTGCAAGTCACAGAGCTCCCAGTTCACCGTCTGTCTGTCTCCGGTGCTAGTTATGGACTTACCTCTACATACCTGACCTGACCTCACCACACCTGACCTGACTACGGGTGTTAAACCAGCATCGGAGACAGATGCTGGCTGTAATTCTTTAGGCGAGGCAGCTAGCCCCTAGGGCCTTTGCACTCCGCACCCACCTATGAAATCTAGAAGAAACACTGGCACACATGACATGGGTGTACTTAACTAGGGGCATGCTGTATCTGACAGGGTGGAGGTAAATCAGTCATACAACTGACTCAGGACATACAGGTGGTGTTCTGACACTATGGACCTACAGGTGGTGTTCTGACACTATGGACATACAGGTGGTGTTCTGACACTATGGACCTACAGGTGGTGTTCTGACACTATGGACATACAGGTGGTGTTCTGACACTATGGACCTACAGGTGGTGTTCTGACACTATGGACCTACAGGTGGTGTTCTGATACTATGGACCTACAGGTGGTGTTCTGACACTATGGACATACGACCTACAGGTGGTGTTCTAACACTATGGACCTACAGGTGGTGTTCTAACACTATGGACCTACAGGTGGTGTTCTAACACTATGGACCTACAGGTGGTGTTCTAACACTATGGACATACAGGTGGTGTTCTAACACTATGGACCTACAGGTGGTGTTCTAACACTATGGACATACAGGTGGTGTTCTAACACTATGGACCTACAGGTGGTGTTCTGACACTATGGACATACAGGTGGTGTTCTGACACTATGGACATACAGTCCCTGATAACAGGCTCACTGACAATGACAAAACAAACACTGACCCACACAATGAAGTTGGAGTAATTTGCAGACCACTACCTTACCTTGGGGTAAGAGGGCACGTCTCTCCGAGGTGTCAGCTTCTTTTTGTCATCCAGGAAATGACTACAGTTCAAAGGAAGCAGCAAACAATAAATCAGACAGTATGTAACCTTATCAGACGCCTTAGGTTATTAATAACACTGTATTATGCGGAACAATGAACTTAACTAAATCCTTTAATAATTGTCCAACCTGATCCCATTGTTATGCCACTGATCTACCCTGAGCAAGAGAGTGAGATCTCCTGAGGGGGGTTGTTAAAATTAAAGTATAATAATACCTGATCTAAATGTATAACCTAATGAGCATAACCCTGGTTCTAATGACCCTGGTTCTAAAGCCCAGCTAATGACCGGCTGGGGAGGGGGACGTTTGTTTCGTCAATACTTCCTCTACTAACTTACACTAACTAGGAGCTCAGATAGGACTGTTCAAATGTAAGATGCAGAAAAGAACCATTCAGGCATTGGACATCGTTATCAGGATTCAGGTCGCAGCTAGAGGTAAACGTTCAAAGATGATGATGTAATAAGGTGACTAACCTGTTGTTCATGGAGGCCATCTCCTCCCTGAGCTTCTTGATGTCGCTGTGACACTTCTCTATCTCCTCCACCTTCATCCCCTCCACTGCAGAGAGACAGAGAGAGGGAGAGACAGAGAGAGGGAGGGAAAGAGAGAGGGGGAGAGAGGTTAATGTATCCTATGATACCAATAGTCAGATGCAACACCTATTTCCTCCTTGTCTGGCATCAGAACCACCTGGCCCAGGCCTTCTGTACTGTATAAACTATTAATATTGATTACCTCTGGGATCTATATCAGTCAGATGACCTTATTGATAAACATCATGATGAGAAATCCTTATCAGGACTCTTTGGACTCAACGCCACATCTTCCATCTTTACTCCGTACACAGAAATGCATACAAAGCTCTCCTTCGCCCTCCACTTGGCAAATCTGACTTTATCCTCCCGATTCCTGCTTACAAGCAAAAATCTAAAATGGGAAGTACCAGTGACGCAACCAATAAAGAAGTTGTCCGATAAAGTGGATACTAAGCTACAGGACTGTTTTGTTTAGCACAGCCTGTAATATGTTCCCGGGATTGAGGAGTTTACCACATCAGTCGACTGGCTTCATTAATAAGTGCATCGATGATGTTGTCCCCAAAGTGACCATGCGTACATACAGTGTCTTCAGAAGGTATTCACTCCCCTTGACTTTTTCAACATTTTGTTGAGTTACTGCCTGTATTTTAGATTTGATTCAATTGACTGTTTTTGTCACTGGCCTTACACACAATACCCCATAATGTCAAAGTGGAATTATGTTTTTTGAAAATATTACAAATGTATTAAAACTTAAAAGCTGAAATGTCTTGAGTCAATAAGTATTCAACCCCTTTGTTATGGAAAGTCAAAATAAGTTTAGGAGTAAAAATGTGCTTAACAAGTCACATAATAAGTTGCATGGACTCACTCTGTGTACAATAATAGTGTTTAACATGATTTTTGAATGACAATCTCATCTCTGTACCCCACACACAATTATCTGTAAGGTCCCTCAGTCGAGCAGTGAATTTCAAACACATATTCAACCACAAAGACCAGGGAGGTTTTCCAATGCCTCGCAAAGAAGTGCACCTATTGGTAGATGGGTAAAAAAGCAGACATTGAATATCCCTTTGAGCATGGTGAAGTTATTAATTACACTTAGGATGTTGTATTAATACACCCAGTCACTACAAAGATACAGGCAACCTTCCTAACTCAGTTGCCGGAGAGGAAGGAAACCACTCAGGGATTTCACCATGAGGCCAATGGTGACTTTAAAAACAGTTACAGAGTTTAATGGCTGTTATAGGAGAAAACTGAGGATGGATCAACAACACTGTAGTTACTCCACAATACTAACCTAAATGACAGAGTGAAAAGAAGGAAGCTAGTACAGAATAAAAACATTCCAAAACATGCATCCTGTTTGCAACAAGCCACTAAAGTAAAACTGTAAACAATGTGGCAAATAAATTCCCTTTTTGTCCTGAATACAAAGTGCTGTTTGGGGCAAATCCAATACAACACATTATTGAGTACCACTCTCCATATTTTCAAGCATAGTGGTGGCTGCATCTTTAGGATAAAAAATAAATGGAATGAAGCTAAGCATAGGCAAAATCCAAAAGGAAAACCTGCTTCAGTCTGCTTTCCACCAGACACTGGGAGATGAATTCACCTTTCAGCAGGACAATAACCTAAAACACTACAAATCTACACAGGAAATGCTTACCAAGAAGTCAGTGAATGTTCCTGAGGGGCTGAGTTACAGTTCTGACATACATTTGCTTGAAAATCTATGGTAAGACCTGAAAATGGTTGTCTAGCAATGATCAACAACCAATTTGCCAGTGCTTGAAGAATTTTTAAATGAATAATGTGCAAATGTTGCACAATCCAGGTGTGGTAAACTCTTAGAGACTTACCCAGAAAGACTCGCAACTGTAATCGCTGCCAAAGATGCTTCTACAAAGTATTGACCCAGGAGTGTGAATAATTATGTAAATTAGATATTTAATTTAATAAATTTGCAAACATTTATAAAAACATGTTTCACTTTGTCATTATGTGGTATTGTGTGTAGATGGGTGACAAAAAACAACATTTAATCCATTTTGAATTCAGGCTATAACACAACAAAATGTGTTATAAGTCAAGGGGTATGAATTAGAACTTTCTGAAGGCACTGTATCCCAACCAGAAGCCATGGATTTCAGGAAACATCCGCACTGAGCTAAAGGCTAGAGCTGCCGCTTTTAAGGACCGTGACACAAGTGTTGGTCCCATGTTTCATGAGCTGAAATAAAAGATCCCAGAAATGTTCCATGTAACCCTGGGTCTCGACCCCGCCCTGTGCAACTGGGTCCTGGACTTTCTGATGGGCCGCCCCCAGGTGGGGAAGGTAAGAAACAACATCTACACCCCGCTGATCCTCAACACTGGGGCCCCACAAGGGTGCGTTCTCAGCCCTCTCCTGTACTCCTTGTTCACCCATGACTGTGTGGCCATGCACGCCTCCAACTCAATCATCAAGTTTGCAGACGACACTACAGTGGTAGGCTTGATTACCAACAACAACGAAATGGCCTACAGGGAGGAGGTGAGGGCCCTCTGAGTGTGGTGTCAAGAAAATAACCTCACACTCAACGTCAACAGAACAAAGGAGATGATCGTGGACTTCAGGAAACAGCAGAGGGAGCACCACCCTATCCACATCGACGGGACAGTAGTGGAGAAGGTGGACAATTTTAAGTTCCTCTGCGTACACGTCATGGACAAACTGCTGTGGTCCACCCACACAGACAGCGTGGTGAAGAAGGCGCAACTGCGCCTCTTCAACCTCAGGAGACTGAAGCAATTTGGCTTGTCACCGAAAACAAATACCGACAAACTTTTACAAATGCACAATCGAGAGCATCCTGGTTGGCAACTGCTCCGCCCACAACCGTAAGGCTCTCCAGAGGGTAATGTGGTCTGCACAATGCATCACCGGGGGAAACTACCTGCCCTCCAGGACACCTACACCACCCGATGTCACAGGAAGGCCAAAAAGATCATCAAGGACAACAACCACCCGAGCCACTGCCTCTTCACCCCGCTATCATCCAGAAGGCGAGGTCAGTACAGGTGCATCAAAGCTGGAACCGAGAGACTGAAAAACAGCTTCTATCTCAAGGCCATCAGACTGTTAAACAGCCATCACTAACATTGAGTGGCTGCTGCCAACATACTGACTCAAATCTCTAGCCATTTTAATAATTAATAATTGGATGTAATAAATACATCACTAGTCACTTTAAACAATGCCACTTTATATAATGATTACATACCCTACATTACTCATCTCATATGTATATACTGTACTCTATACCATCTACTGCATCTTGCCTATGCAGCATGGCCATCGCTCATCCATATATTTATATGTACATATTCTTATTCATCCCTTTACACTTGTGTGTATAAGGTAGTTGTTGTGAATTTGTTAGATTACTTGTTAGATATTACTGCATGGTCAGAACTAGAAGCACAAGCATTCCTCTACACTCACATTAACATCTGCTAACCATGTGTCTGTGACCATTAAAATTTGATTTGATTTGCACAAAAAGCTTATTTCTCTTAAATGTTGTGTCCAAATTAGTTTACATACCTGTTAGTGTGCATTTCTCCTTTGCCAAGACAATCCATCCACCTGACAGGTGTGGCATAGCAAGAAGCTGATGAAACAGCATGATCATTACACAGTTGCACCTTGTGCTGGGGACAATAAAAGGCCACTCTAAACTGTGCCGTTTTGTCAAACAGCCACAGATGTTTCAAGTTTTGAGGGAGTGTGCAAATGGCATGCTGACTGCAGGATTGGTCACCAGAGCTGTTGCCAGATCATTCAATGTACATTCCACTACCAAAAGTCTTCTCCAACGTTGTTTTAGATAATTTGGCAATACGTCCCAACCGGCCTCACAACAGCAGACCACGTGTATGGCGTTGTGTGGGCGAGCAGTTTGGCGTTGTGAACAGAGTGCTCCATGGTGGCAGTGGGGTTATGGTATGGGCAGGCATAAGCTACGGACAATGAACACAATTGCATTTTATCTATGACAATTTGAATGCACAGAGATACCGTGACGAGATCCTGAGACCCATTGTCGTGCCATTCATCCTCCGCCATCACCTCATGTTTTAGCATGATAATGCAGGGCCCCATGATGTAAAAATATGTACACAATTCCGGGAAGCTGAACATGTCCCAGTTATTCCATGTCCTGTATATTCACCAGACATGTCACCCATTGAGTATGTTTGGGATACTCTGGATTGACATGTACGACCGGTTGTTCCAGTTCAGCCAATATCCAGCAATTTTGCACAGCCATTGAAGCCGTTGTGGGACAACATTCCAAAGGCGACAATCAACAGCCTCATCAACTCTATGAGAAGGAGATGTGCTGCGCTGCATGAGGCAAATGGTGGTCACCCTTGATACTGACTGGTTTTCTCATCCACGCCCCAACCTGTTTTTTAAAGTATCTGTGACCAACAGAAGCATACCTGTATTCCCAGTCATGTGAAATCCGTAGATCAGGGCCTAATATTTGTATTTTCTTCAATTGACTGATTTCCTTATATGAACTATAACTCAGTAAAATCTTTGAAATTGCTGCATGTTGTGTTTATATTTTTGTTCAGTATACACCGACTCTGATGCTTGTAGGATATGGCAGGGCTTGCAGACTATCACGGATTACAAATGGAAACCTAGCCGCGAGCTGCCCAGCGACCTAAGTCTACCAAACGAGCTAAGTGCCTTCTATGCTCGCTTCGAGGCAAGCAACACTGAGCCATGCATTATAGCACCAGCTGTTCCAGACAGCTGTGTGATCACGCTCTCTGAAGCCGATGTGAGTAAGACCGTTAAACATGGTTAGCATTCACATGGCTGCAAGGCCAGATGCATTACAAAGACGCGTCCTCAGAGCATGCGCAGACCAGCTGGCAAGTGTCTTCACTGACATTTTTAACCTCTTCCTGACCCAGTCTGTAATACCTACATGTTTCAAGCAGACCACCATAGTCCCTTAGGGTACCTTGGCGTTCTTGTGCTGTCTAAATGACTATCGCCCCGTACCACTCACATATGTAGCCATGAAATGCTTTGAAAGGCTGGTCATGGCTCACATCAACAGCATCATCCCAGATACCCTGGACCCAATTCAATTCGCATACCGACCCAACAGATCTACAGATGACAAAATCTCTATTGCACTCCACACTGCCCTCGCCCACCTGGACATGAGGAACACCCATGTGAGAATGCTGTTCATTGACTACAGCTCAGCGTTTAACACCATAGTGTCCTCCAAGCTCATCACTAAGCTAAGGACCCTGGAACTGAATACCTCCCTCTGCAACTGGATCCTGGACTTCCTGACAGGCCGCTCCCAGGTGGTGAGGGTAGGTAACAACACATCTGTCACACTGACACTCAACACGGGGGCCACTCAGGGGTGCCTGCTTAGTCCCCTCTTGTACTCCCTGTTCACCCACGACTGCATAGCCACGCATGACTCCCAACACCATCATTAAATTTACTGAAGATACAACGGTGGTAGGCCTGATCACCGACAAAGATGAGACAGCCTATAGGGAGGTCAGAGACCTGGCAGTGTGGTGCCAGGATAACAACCTCTCCCTCAACGTGATCAAGACAAAAGGAGCTGATCGTGGACTACAGGAAAATGAGGGCCGAGCACGCCCACACTCACATCAACGGGGCTGTAGTGGAGTGAGTCGAGAGCTTCAAGTTCCTCTGTGTCCACATCACTAAGAATCTATCATGGTCCACACACACCAACACAGTCATGAAGAGGGCACGTCAACGCCTTTTTCCAGATCAGGAGGTTGAAAAGATTCGGCATGGGCCCTCAGATCCTCAAAAAGTTATACATCTGCACCCTTTAGAGCATCTTGAATGGCTGCATCACCATGGCAACTGCTTGGCATCTGACCACAGGGCACTATAGAGGGTGGTGCGTACAGCCCAGCACATCACTGGGGGCCAAGCTCTCTGCAATCCAGGGCCACTATAGCAGGCGGTGTCAGAGGAAGACCCTAAAAATTGTCAAAGACTCCAGCCACCCAAGTCATAGACTGTTCTCTCTGCTCCCGAGTGGCACATCGGTCTAAGGCACTGCATCTCAGTGCAAGAGGCATCACTTCAGTCCCTGGTTCGAATCCAGGCTGTATCACATCCGGCCGTGATTGCGAGTCCCATAGGGCAGCGCACAATTGGCCCAGCGTCGTCCAGGTTAGGCCGGGCTAGGCTGTCATTGTAAATAAGAATTTGTCCTTAACTGACTTGCCCAGTTAAATAAAGGTTAAATAAAAAATATATATATATTAAATACTGCATGACAAGCGGTAGCGATGCACCATGTCTGGAACCAACAGGACCCTGAACAGCTTCTACGCCCCAAGCCATTTGACTGTTAGTTAGCTGGACTATCTACATTGATCCTTATTACATACACTGCAGCTGTTTATTATCTATCCTGTTGCCTAGTCACTTTATCCCTAGTTATATGCACATTGTCTCAATACTGGTACCCCGTGTATATAGTCAAGTTATCATTACTCAGTACTGGTACCCTGTGTATATAGCCAAGTTATCATTACTCAGTACTGGTACCCTGTGTATATAGCCTAGTTATCATTACTCAGTACTGGTACCCTGTGTATATAGCCTAGTTATCATTACTCAGTACTGGTACCCTGTGTATATAGCCTAGTTATCATTACTCAGTACTGGTACCCTGTGTATAGAGCCTAGTTATCATTACTCAGTACTGGTACCCTGTGTATAGAGCCTAGTTATCATTACTCAGTACTGGTACCCTGTGTATATAGCCTAGTTATCATTACTCAGTACTGGTACCCTGTGTATATAGCCTAGTTATCATTACTCAGTACTGGTACCCTGTGTATATAGTTAAGTTATCAGTACTGGTACCCTGTGTATATAACCTAGTTATCATTACTCAGTACTGGTACCCTGTGTATATAGTCTAGTTATCAGTACTGGTACCCTGTGTATATAGCCTAGTTATCATTACTCAGTACTGGTACCCCGTGTATATAACCTAGTTATCATTACTCAGTACTGGTACCCTGTGTATATAGTCTAGTTATCAGTACTGGTACCCTGTGTATATAGCCTAGTTATCATTACTCAGTACTGGTACCCCGTGTATATAGCCTAGTTATCATTACTCAGTACTGGTACCCCGTGTATAGAGCCTAGTTATCATTACTCAGTACTGGTACCCTGTGTATATAGCCTAGTTATCATTACTCAGTACTGGTACCCTGTGTATATAGCCAAGTTATCATTACTCAGTACTGGTACCCTGTGTATATAGTTATCATTACTCAGTACTGGTACCCTGTGTATATAGCCAAGTTATCATTACTCAGTACTGGTACCCTGTGTATAGAGCCTAGTTATCATTACTCAGTACTGGTACCCTGTGTATATAGTCTAGTTATCAGTACTGGTACCCTGTGTATATAGTCTAGTTATCAGTACTGGTACCCTGTGTATATAGTCTAGTTATCAGTACTGGTACCCTGTGTATATAGCCTAGTTATCATTACTCAGTACTGGTACCCTGTGTATATAGCCTAGTTATCATTACTCAGTACTGGTACCCTGTGTATATAGTTATCATTACTCAGTACTGGTACCCTGTGTATATAGTCTAGTTATCAGTACTGGTACCCTGTGTATATAGTCTAGTTATCAGTACTGGTACCCTGTGTATGTAGTCAAGTTATCAAGTTGTGTATTTATTATTACGTGTTATTACTTTTCTATTATTTCTCTATTTTCTTTCTCTCTGCATTGTTGGGAAGGACCTGTCAGTGAGCATTTCACTGTTAGTCTGCATCTGTTGTTTACGAAGCATGTCACAAATAACATTTGATTTGATTTGAATTTGTACTCTCTGGCTAGAATTCAATCAAAGTGCATTAGGGTTTTTCTGCACTGTGCTTTTCTGCAATGCAAATTGTTCTGCGATGCGCCTCTGCCAAATAGGTGTTTGATAGAAGCATGTCCCAAGTAATCTCGTCCTCAGACGTCTCTCTCGAACCTGGGGACAAGGTTATGTCCCGAGTAGATAAAGAAATCCCTGAATCAATGTCTTCGATTGACGCCTCTCCAAGTCCCATTAGTATATGTGGCCATTAGGCTGATCTCTTGGCGGAGAAAACAAAAAAATAATGGAGAGCAAGGGGAGGATGAACCTTTGTGGACTGAGAGCTCAGTCTCCATGGGAGACCCGTCCGCTCGTACGTTGTCTCCGTAACAACCGTGGGGTCGCCACGGTGACTGAGAGGTCAGAGAAGGTTGTTATGAGGACACTGGACCATTATGTGTTAAAGTGTGTATTAATGTAATGCTGCCTGTCAGTGTACATCATTTGCCTGTTAGCAGCTGCTGGCTTGTTTCCTGTTTACGTAGGTGTCATCGTGAAATCTGCTGTTTGTAGTTCAAAATGTGGGGGATGAAGGGGTGAATTGAGTCAGAAATCTCACACACACACACACACACACACACACACACACACACACACACACACACACATAGAAACACGCACACACACATAGAAACATGCACGCACTCACACACAATTTCACAATGGTTTAAATCTGGGTTCAAGGTGTTTCACCAAAGACCTCGAGGCAGTCAGTCAATCCAGAACAAAAACCACGCGGCCATGACAGTAGCAGTACTTTACAGTGAAGGGCGACAATGTAATGGTTAAAGATGAATTACTGATTAAATGTTCCCACTGGACTGCACAGCAAGGCTGTGTACGGGACAGCTGAAGGCAGTAGAGGCGTCGGAAACAGTAGGGTGCAAAAAGAAAAACCTCTACTACCAGGACTTAACTGGAATGAAGCGTAGCAAGCTATCTTTATCAATTTTATTTTAAAGCCATGTGTGATTACAGACAATTAATACATTAAATCAAAGAAAAGCCTGCGGGCATAGTGTAGGACAGTGTGAAAACTAACTTCCTGGCACACAACAAAAAAGGACAGAAATAGATTAAATGGGCAGAACTAGGAAGCTGCAGTAGCTTTAGCTATAGGGTCAAAGACAGCTAGCATAGCCTTTATTTAGCTAGCCTCCGTTATTATGGTGTTTAGTGGAGGCTAGCCATGTCAAGGCTACAGCTAGCGTTGTATACGTTTATGACATTGCATATCTCCCACTAATTCAATGGTATTTCTATGTGAATTCGTGTCCAGAAGCCTGTTAAACTATAGTAGAGAACATAGCTAGTAACACGTGACCTAGTTAACTTCCCTAATCTACCTGAGTGAAGGCTTCAGTCAGATAGTTGGTCCTCCAGTACCCCCAACAAGCACACCTGATTCAATTTGTCAACTAGTCATCGAGCCCTCAATGAGCTGAATGAGGGGTGTCTGTTCAGCGCTACAACATCAATGTGTACTGTTGGGGTTACTGGAGGACCAGGGTTGGGAAACACTAGACAAGAGGAGAATAATAGGTGTGTCACGTTGGTATAAATGGATCGGGAGACAGGCGCAGGAATGCGTAATAGTTTTTTTTTTATTGATCCAAATTACAGCGCGCCGTGTAAAGGCACGGGGACGAAGACAAAAAAACACCTAACAAAACACAGGGTTGAAACCCAAACAAAAGAGAGAGGAGAACCTCGAATAAATACATGGGGCGAGACCCGAAAACACAAGTACACAATGATACAACACGGGACGAGACCCGTAATCATTTGCACAATACATAAAACACGCAGCACAGAAGATGAAACAACGCATAGCTACTCACACAACCAAACGGACATTGGAACAATAAATCAACAGCCCAATGGTGAACCAAAGGGCACCCTTATACAATTATTAATCATTGAGAAATGGGCACCAGGTGTACGTAATCAACAGTTCAGTTCCTAGAGGCCGGTGACCTCTGAACTGGTGCACGGAATTAGCAACAGTACCGGAGAGATCCGTGACAATGGGAATGGACTCTAGAGAATGTATGATGTCAGGGGCAGGGATCTACCTGATATGTCAGTCTATTGTGTTACACAACAGGGCTCAAAGATCAAATTAAAGACCCAAATTCAGTAAGTTAGTGGACAGTTTTGTTTGTAAGACCATTTGAAAATGTTATAATCACTGTATAACAACCACTAGACACAAGTAAGTTTAAAGCTGAACAAAGTCGCATAGCTAAATAGCTCAAGACAAAACTGATGATTGCAACACTGAACAAAGAGCTGCAGTTAGTTTCAGAGTGGGTGGCAAGGAATAAGTTAGTCCTAAATATTTCTAAAACTAAAAGCATTGTATTTGGAACAAAACACTCACTCTAAACCTCAACTAAATCTTGTAATAAATAATGTGGAAATTGAGCAAATTGAGATGACTAAGCTGCTTGGAGTAACCCTAGATTGTAAACTGTCATGGTCAAAACATATTGATACAACAGTAGCTAAGATGGGGAGAAGTCTGTCTATAATAAAGCGATTATCTGTCCTCTTAACAACTTTATCAACAAGGCAGGTCCTACAGGCCCTAGTTTTGTCGCACCTTGACTACTGTTCAGTCGTGTGGTCAGGTGCCACAAAAAAGGACTTAGGAAAATTGCAGTTGGCTCAGTACGGGGCAGCACGGCTGGCCCTTGGATGTACACAGAGAGCTAATATTAATAATATGCATGTTAATCTCTCCTGGCTGAAAGTGGAGGAGAGATAGACTTCATCACTACTTTTACTTATGAGAGGTATTGACATGTTGAATGCACCGAGCTGTCTGTCTAAACTACTGACACACAGCTCGGACTCCCATGCATACCCCACAAGACATGCCACCAGAGGTCTCTTCACAGTCCCCAAGTCCTGAACAGACTATGGGAGGCACACAATACTACATAGAGCCATGACTACATGGAACTCTATTCCACATCAGGTAACTGACGCAAGCAGTAAAATTTGATTTAAAAAAACAGATAAAAAACACCTTATGGAACAGCGGGGACTGTGAAGCAACACAAACATAGCCACCGTGCTTCTACATCTGCATTGCTTGCTGTTTGGGGTTTTAGGCTGGGTTTCTGTACAGCACTTTGTGACATCAGCTGATGTAAGAAGGGCTATATAAATAAATTTGATTTGATTTGAAACATTAGTACATACACATGCATACACACACACGATAACATACTCACTATACATACACATGGATTTAGTACTGTAAATATGTGGTAGTGGTGGAGTAGGGGCCTGAGGGCACACAGTGTGTTGTAAATATGTGGTAGTGGTGGAGTAGGGGCCTGAGGGCACACAGTGTGTTGTAAATATGTGGTAGTGGTGGAGTAGGGGCCTGAGGGCACACAGTGTGTTGTAAATATGTGGTAGTGGTGGAGTAGGGGCCTGAGGGCACACAGTGTATTGTGAAAACTGTGAATGTATTGTAATGTCCAGGAAGAGTAGCTGCTGCTTTGGTAGCAGCTAATGGGGATCCATAATAAATACAAATACAATACACCTCATTGAAACCCTACCAAATAGTTAAATCCCCCCCCTTTCAGGGGGTTACTTTTCTTAACCTTAACATTCTCTCTTCATGACTCAATCTCCCGGGTTACCATTTCCATTTCCCATCCAGCCAAGTTAATGAGTGGCGAGTGAACCTATTTAAAATTGCCTCTCACATACAGTAGTACATCAATGTTTACTGCACATTTTACTGCAGTTTCAGTGAGGGTTCGATTGCCCCATACACCGCCGCGGGCACCACATACAGTTACTGAACATCTAGGTTACTCGCTGAATTAAAAAGGTGAAATTACTGAAATGTAAATGTAATACTGAATAGTGTTTCAGGCCATCTGCTTGTCATTACGGTTTCAGGCCATCTGCTTGGTATTACGGTTTCAGGCCATCTGCTTGGTATTACGGTTTCAGGCCATCTGCTTGGTATTACGGTTTCAGGCCATCTGCTTGGTATTACGGTTTCAGGCCATCTGCTTGGTATTACGGTTTCAGGCCATCTGCTTGGTATTACGGTTTCAGGCCATCTGCTTGGTTCTCAGGGCATCCGCTTGGTTCTCAGGGCATCCGCTTGGTTCTCAGGGCATCCGCTTGGTTCTCAGGGCATCCGCTTGGTTCTCAGGGCATCCGCTTGGTTCTCTGCATTTCAGTGTATCTGCTCTGCAGTCCCCTTACTATTCCCCGTGGCAGATAACTGGACATGCACTGTGATATAAGAGTCTGCCTCCTCTCTGGGGAGAAACTCACTGTGATATAAGAGTCTGCCTCCTCTCTGGGGAGAAACTCACTGTGATATAAGAGTCTGCCTCCTCTCTGGGGAGAAATAAAAACACAGACAGACACAGTACTGTGTGACTCACGCTCAACTCTCTTCTCCAACATGACCAAGCGGTTTGTCACCTCTGTCTCCAGCTCGTTGATTTTAAACGCTCTGCAGAGAAAAAAAGTGATGGACAGACAGACAGACAGACAGACAGACAGACAGACAGACAGACAGACAGACAGACAGACAGACAGACAGACAGACAGACAGACAGACAGACAGATGGGGAGAGAGATGGACAGAGAGAGAGAGAGAGAGAAAGAGAATAGGACAGAGATGGACAGAGAGAGAGAGAGAGTGTGATGGACAGAGAAAGAGATGGACAGAGAGAGAGAGAGAGAGAGAGAGAGAGAATAGGACAGAGATGGACAGAGAGAGAGAGACAAGGAGAGAGATGGGGAGAGAGAGATGGACAGAGAGAGAGAATAGGACAGAGATGGACAGAGAGAGAGAGACAAGGAGAGAGATGGGGAGAGAGAGATGGACAGAGAGAGAGAATAGGACAGAGATGGACAGAGAGAGAGAGAGAGAGACAAGGAGAGAGATGGGGAGAGAGAGATGGACAGAGAGAGAGAGAATATGACAGAGATGGACAGAGAGAGAGAGACAAGGAGAGAGATGGGGAGAGAGAGATGGACAGAGAGAGAGAGAAGGAGAGAGATAGACAGAGAGAAAATTAAAAGGCAGATAGGATAGAGAGATGGGACAGAGAGCATTGATTATCTGAAAGCAGCGCACGCATAAATATAGTAACAGACAAATAGCAAGCATTTACTAAAACCACAGAAAAAAAAGCCTTTACGAAGGCAAGACACAAAATGTCCATGAAAGCAAAATCAGTGCTCTTACCTGGAAAACTGCTCTGCCACCTGTGTCAATACATTCTGGAAGAGTTCCTCTTTATCTGTGGGAAGGAAGGTGTAGGATGGTACTACACAGAAAAGCTCAAACTCATACCACTTCACTCTGTGTTATAAAGACAACACTGCACACAGGTCTGATACACTCAACTATCTGACTGAAGCCTTCACTCAACTATCTGCCTTTCATTAGAACTGAGCCTGGTGGTGTAACAGATATTGATTGGCCCTTCTCTCACACTCAAACACACACACACACACCTTATGTAAACCAGTGGCAACGACAGAATGAAAGCGACACAACAGATGGCAAAACAAGAGAGAGTAATAGTTTTTTTCTGTCTCACTACTGAATGCAGTAGTGGTGTTTGGAGATGGTGCCAGCTGAATACGGTAGTGGTGTTTGGAGATGGTGCCAGCTGAATACAGTAGTGGTGTTTGGAGATGGTGCCAGCTGAATACAGTAGTGGTGTTTGGAGATGATGCCAGCTGAATACGGTAGTGGTGTTTGGAGATGGTGCCAGCTGAATACAGTAGTGGTGTTTGGAGATGGTGCCAGCTGAATACAGTAGTGGTGTTTGGAGATTGTGCCAGCTGAATACAGTAGTGGTGTTTGGAGATGGTGCCAGCTGAATACAGTAGTGGTGTTTGGAGATTGTGCCAGCTGAATACAGTAGTGGTGTTTGGAGATAGTGCCAGCTTGATATCTTAACAAGACACTTATAACTTTCCATCCTACGCACAAAAAATAACTAAATGACAAAAACACAGCCCTGCTATTGTTGCAGAACAAAGTTGTGGCCAAAGTTCACCTGAGAGGCCAATAAAAGTGCAGGTATGTGAACTAGTAAAAGCACCGGTTGGCCGGGTCCCATTGTACACCGTGTCACATTAACGCTATTCCATTGTACACTATATCACATTATTGCTATCCCGTTGTACACCGTGTCACATTAAACGATAGAACACTGTTTCACCAGGGGTCAGAGGTTAGGACCATACTAAGCCTCGCCTCTACGACAGCCACAGATAGTGTGTGTCTGCATCACTACCCAGAAGGTTACATTGCTGTAATAAAACAACCCATTTGAATGATGTGGAATTGAACCAGGTGATTGCAGTAAAGATTGGGAACAAAGACAAAACCTTTTGTTTATGGACTTTTTTCCCCTAGATGTTGAGCTGGTCTGTCTGTGTGCTCTTGTGTTTGAGTGATGAGGACAAGATGTTGTTGTAACCAAGCAACACAGTTAATGAAATAGTGTGTGTGTGTCTAATGCCTAAACATGTTATTGATGATGCTCCTTTATATGCTGTTTGCACGTCAGGTATGTGGGTTTGTCTGTGTGTGTGTGTTAGTTTCGTAAATGAAAATAGTGACAAAAATATTTGTCAACCAGCTATTTTTCAGTGGCAATTGACGAGACGATAACTGACTAAATCGACCCAGAGAATAATACTTTTCATTTCGGGCTGACTAGATTTTGTCTGCAACAAAATGTTTAACTAGTAAGTGGACTGGAGAGACAGAGCTTTTCAGTGTTATTTGTTTGGTCCAATCAAAAGCATGCATGGCATTTTCAGAATTGTAAGGCTTTCTCACTGCAATGTTGCAATGCTGTAATTGGTGGAAAATAAATACCATGCCCAGGTTACAAATCACTGATGCAAATAAGGCACACCATGGCTACTCTCCTGGGGTTACAAGCACCCGGTAGAAAAGGGGGCCACTTTACTTATCGTGTTGATTCAAACAAGACCGAATGCAATGACTGATAGGGGCGCCATGTTGAAGTCACCGTGCCTCCATCTTGGCCCTCCCCCACCATTGTGTTGAGCCACCTTGCTTCCATCTTGGCCCTCCCCCACCATTGTGTTGAGCCACCGTGCTTCCATCTTGGCCCTCCCCCACCATTGTGTTGAGCCACCGTGCTTCCATCTTGGCCCTCCCCCACCATTGTGTTGAGCCACCGTACCTCCATCTTGGCCCTCCCCACCATTGTGTTGAGCCACCGTGCCTCCATCTTGGCCTTCCTCCACCATTGTGTTGAGCCACCGTGCCTCCATCTTGGCCTTCCCCCACCATTGTGTTGAAGCCACCATGCCTCCATCTTGGCCCTCCCCCACCATTGTGTTGAAGCCACCGTACCTCCATCTTGGCTCTCCCCCACCATTGTAAAAAATATTTTGGAAGCTATAGAAATGCATTATTTCTTATGTTTTTATTTAATCTTTATTTTAAACAGGGAAGACATTAAGACTTAGGTCTCTTTTCCAAGTTCACCGAACAAAAATATAAACGCAACAATTTCAAAAGGTTTTACTGAGGTACAGTTCATGTAAGGATATCCGTCAATTTAAATACATTCATTAGGCCCTAATCTATGGATTTCACATAAATGGGAATACAGAAATTAATCTGTTGGTCACAGATAGGTTTTAAAAATAATAAAAAAAAAAAAAGTAGGGGCCTGGATCACAAAACCAGTCAGTATCTGGTGTGACCACCATTTGCCTCATGCAGTGCAACAACTCTCCAACTCTCCTCAGGTTGTTGACTGTGGCCTGTGGAATGTTGTCCCACTCCTCTTCAATGGCTGTGCGAAGTTTCTGGATATTGGCGGGAACTGAAACACGCTGTCGTGCACGTCGATCCAGAGAATCCCAAATGTGCTCAATAGGTGACATGTCTGGTGAGTATGCAGGCCATGGAAGAACTGGGACATTTTCAGCTTCCAGGAATTGTGTAAAATGGTCTGAGAAGAACATTGGTAGGGCAATTCAATAATAGACAATAATGTATTGAGCCTCTGGCCTACTGCACAAACCTCATTGCTACAGTACTGTTTTTAATAGGCTCATGATTTTTATTCTGAGCGGTAGATCTCGACCTGCATTTTGACCCAGAAAGTGATCTCGGCTCAGAAAAGGTTGGTGACCACTTCCTTGATACATACTTTTGAATTATAATATGTGAGCTAAACAAATGATTTTTTATTTATTTTTTTAATTCCTTAAAGTATCATTTTTTTGAGATTACTATTGTTACGGTCCCCACTACAAAAATTTTAAAAATACATACATGTAATTTTGTCTTCGAAACATTTAATTGAAATACTGAGGAATGCCAATATGGCCGACCGGTGGCTACAAAGCCTCTCAAAGACCAATAAATAGCATCAACAATACAGGGTTTATATAGAGTGCCTTCAGAAAGTCTTCAGACCCCCTGACTTTTTCCACATTTTGTTATGTTACAGCCTTATTCTAAAATCAGTTAAATAAAACAATTTCCTCAGCAATATACATACAATACCCCATAATGACAAAGCGAAAACAGGTTTAGACATTTATGCAAATGTATAATAATAGAAACTTTGCTATGAGACTGGAAATTGAGCTCAGATGCATCCTGTTTCCATTGACCATCCTTGATGTTTCTACAACTTGATTGGAATCCACCTGTGGTAAATTCAATTGATTGGACATGATTTGGAAAGGCACACACCTGTCTATATAAGGTCCCACAGTTGACAGTGCATGTCAGAGCAAAAACCCAGCCATGAGATCCAAGGAATTGTCCGTAGAGCTCTGAGACAGGATTGTGTCGAGGCACAGATCTGGGCAAGGGTACCAAAACATTTCTGCAGCATTAAAGGTCCCCAAGAACACAGTGGCCTCCATCATTCTTAAATGGAAGAAGTTTGTAACCACCAAGACCTGGAGCTGGCCGCCCGGCTAAATTGAGCAATCGGGGAGAAGGACCTTGGTCAGGGAGGTGCCCAAGAACCCGATGGTCACTCTGACAGAGCTCTAGAGTTCCTCTGGAGATGGGAGAACCTTCCAGACATCTTTGCAGCACTCCACCAAACAGGCCTTTATGGTAGAGTGGCCAGACAGAAGTCACTCCTCTGTAAAAGGCACGTGACAGCCCGCTTGGAGTTTGCCAAAAAGACCCTAAAGGACTCTCAGACCATGAGAAACAAGATTCTCTGGTCTGATGAAAGCAAGATTGAACTCTTTGGCCTGAATGCCAAGTGTCACATCTGGAGGAAACCTGGCACCGTCCCTATGGTGAAGCATGGTGGTGGCAGCATCATGCTGTGGGGATGTTTTTCAGCGGCAGGGACTGGGAGACTAGTCAGGATCGAGGCAAAGATGAACGGCGCAAAGTACAGAGAGATCGATCCTTGATGAAAACCTGCTCCAGAGAGCTAACGACCTCAGACTGGGGTGAGGGTTCACCTTCCAACAGGACAATGACCCAAAGCACACAACCAAGACGGCGCAGGAGTGGCTTTGGGACAAGTCTCTGAATGTCCTTGAGTGGCCCAGCCAGAGCCTGGACTTGAACCCAATCGAACATCTCTGAAGAAACCTGAACACAGCTGTGCAGCGACACTCCCCATTCAACCTGACAGAGCTTGAGAGGATCTGCAGAGAATGGGAGAAACTCCCCAAATACAGGTGTGTCAAGCTTGTAGCCTCATACCCAAGAAGACTAGAGGCTGTAATCGCTGCTAAACCTGCTTCAACGAAGTACAAAGTAAAGGATCTGAATACTTATTTAAATGTGAAATTTCAGTTTTTTGGGGGGGATAAATTATGGGGTATTGTGTGTAGATTAATGAGGAAAAAAATGATGTAATACATTATAGAATAAGGCTGTAACGTAACAAAATGTGGAAAAGGTCAAGGGGTCCAAGTCACTGTACATTGGTAAAAATACTACCAACCTATCTGAAAGAAATAAATAAATAAATAAATAAATATATATAGCTATAGCTATCAGACCCCACCACGCCACACAACACCGAGAGGTAGGCGCTGCCGCATTCACATTTAGAGCATAATACACTCAGGTAATAACAGATAGATAATGCTAGCTAGTTAGTTTGCTACAACCTATAAGACCACTACTACTGACAGACCTTTGATTACAATACAGCTACAGTATGTCAAGGGACAGGGCTCCAGACTGCAACCATTTAGTGGCATTTTGCGACCCATTGACTTGGCTAAGCGAGGTAAAAAAAAAAAACATAAAAAAAAAAAATTGGTCGTATCAGTGTGAGCTGAACATTCATTACATGGCCACCACATTCAAAAGTTTCAAAACAATCACATTTTTTTGGTGGCTAAAACCATGATTTGGTCAAACAGTAAAGCGAATTATGCTCATGATTCCTGTAATGAAAGTGTCTGCCCAGTCCCTGGCCTGTTCCGCTGGGGCCTGTTGCTGTGATGAGCGAACATCTTGATGTGCGGTCCGGGAGACAGAAAAAGGCTTCTGATATATATATATATATATATCTAACAATCATTTCAAAATCCAATAGCGGGAAATACATACAGTATATAGCTTTGGAAACAACCATTGTTCTCCGCTTTCTGTGGGTATAATTTTAATTTGTTATCTCTTACTATTGACCTCAATAGCAACTATTTTAAATGTACTTTTAGAGGAATACATAGCAGTAGGTATTATATTTAGTGTTAGCGATCTAACTAATTTGTTTTGAGTTTTCACTTTCTAATGTGGTGAATTAGCTACAAAGTAAATTAGCCTATGATATTAGTGCACATGAAGATGTAGGCAAATTAATCTCTATTGAACAACACATTGCAGAAAATTCAGGATCCTTCTTTTAACAGTGACAATAATAAGGGTTCTACATGGAACCAAAAAAGGGTTCTAACAGGAACCCAAAAGGGTTCTTCAAATGGTTCTCCTATGGGGACAGCCAAAGAACCCTTTAAGGTTCTAGATAGCACCTTTTATTTTAAGAGTGTAGGACAAGGAGATGTGTGTTTGTGCTCATGGAAGTCAGTGATTGATGTTTAATATAGGTTAATGAGGCAATACAAATGTGATGTGACTAAAATAAAGGGCATTTAGTTGACTAAAATGGCCCCACTGCCTTCATAATTTTACAGTAACTAGACTAAATCATTATTAAATTATATTTTAGTCAAAATAACTAAGACAAGACTAAATAATGGCAAAATTAACGTGTGTGTGTGTGTGTGTGCGCGCGTGTGTGCGTGTGCGTGTTCCCGAGTGGTGCAGCAGTATAAGGCATTGCATCTCAGTGCTAGAGGCGTCACTACAGACACCCTGGTTCGAATCCAGGCTGTATCACAACTGGCTGTGATTGAGAGTCCCATAGGGTGGTGCACAATTGGTCCAGCGTCGTCTGGATTTGGCCGGTGTAGGCCGTCATTGTAAATAAGAATTTGCTCTTAACTGACTTGCCTAGTTAAATAAATAAATAAAATATATTCTAATTTGGTATGTGCTTATCAGCCATGCGTGTTTATTTGCGTAGCTAGCGTGTGAAAACCCCCCTGGCCCACTAGGACTCACCAGCTAGCTGTCCACCAGTCAGGGGCACCACGCTGTACGGTGACCTTTAACACACACACACCACACACACACACACACACGTCAGTTTAAACAGGAAGTGGTGCAGCACTCAAATACTGTACGTCCCCCCCTCCTTCTAATAGACGTGCTGTCAATGTCCTCTCCTCTTCCTCCCACTGTCTTACTCAGCGTCTGAAGTGTGAGGACACGTTGGTGGATGTGTGTGTGTGTGTGTGAGTGAGAGAGAGAGTGAGCAGTATCTGGCTCACTGTTTCACCCTGACCTGGGATCTGATAGTGTTTTTTACTAACCCTGGGCAATAGGGCACAATCATGGGATATGTCCTTCTGTTCAAATGATATAACCATTAACCCTTGAAGAACATAACTTATTATGCTTGTGAGTTTAGGCTGTTGAAATGACAGATTGGTCTGTGAAGGTACAATGTGTAATATTCTGCTATAAATGTGAATGCGACAGCACCTACCTCTCGGTGTTGTGTGGCATGGTGGGGTCGATGGACACCATGGCTCCTGTGGAGTCCAGCAGAGACAATGTGGTGTTCCTGTCCAAAACAGACAAAGCAGGGACACTCTCTCTGAGGATGTGTCACACTAAAGTTCAATGAAGAGGGTGATTGGTGTTTGGCACATTCCAAATATCAATCAAAGAAACCAAGCGAGAGATAGTCAAGACTATTGGGACCTATGACCTTGTATCTTTTCATTATGGTTGTGTCCTCATCTAATAGAAGTGATTGTCAAAACAACATTAGAAACTGGGTGGTTTGAGCCCTGAATGCTGATTGGCTGACAGCCGTGGTATAGCATTTTTACTGCTCCAATTACGTTGGTAACCAGGTAACCAGTTTTTAATAGCAATAAGGCACCTTGGGGGTTTGTGGTATATGGCCAATATACCACGGCTTAGGGCTGTGTCCAGGTACTCCGCGTTGCATCGTGCATAAGAACAGCCTTTAGCCGTGGTATATTGGCCATATACCACAAAACCCCAAAGTGCCTTATTGCTGAAGTAGAAAACCAGTCAAGTGTACAATGAAAATGAAAGGATCCAGACAAATACTTAAGACTAAAGAGAGGAAAAGAGAGGTGAGCAAAGCATTACCTTGGGATACCCAGAGCGGTGCAAAATAACTCTTTGATATCGTACGGGCTGCAGAATCTGCTGAAGACCACCTACGGGAACAGTAGCGAAGACATGCAACATTGGAGTATCACTAACTACACTGCTCAAAAAAAAATAAAGGGAACACTTAAACAACGCAATGTAACTCCAAGTCAATCACACTTCTGCGAAATCAAACTGTCCACTTAGGAAGCAACACTGATTGACAATACATTTCACATGCTGTTGTGCAAATGGAATAGACAACAGGTGGAAATTATAGGCAATTAGCAAGACACCCCCAATAAAGGAGTGGTTCTGCAGGTGGGGACCACAGACCACTTCTCAGTTCCTATGCTTCCTGGCTGATGTTTTGGTCACTTTTGAATGCTGGCGGTGCTTTCACTCTAGTGGTAGCATGAGACGGAGTCTACAACCCACACAAGTGGCTCAGGTAGTGCAGCTCATACAGGATGGCACATCAATGCGAGCTGTGGCAAGAAGGTTTGCTGTGTCTGTCAGCGTAGTGTCCAGAGCATGGAGGCGCTACCAGGAGACAGGCCAGTACATCAGGAGACGTGGAGGAGGCCGTAGGAGGGCAACAACCCAGCAGCAGGACCGCTACCTCCGCCTTTGTGCAAGGAGGAGCACTGCCAGAGCCCTGCAAAATGACCTCCAGCAGGCCACAAATGTGCATGTGTCTGCTCAAACGGTCAGAAACAGACTCCATGAGGGTGGTATGAGGGCCTGACGTCCACAGGTGGGGGTTGTGCTTACAGCCCAACACCGTGCAGGACGTTTGGCATTTGCCAGAGAACAAGATTGGCAAATTCGCCACTGGCGCCCTGTGCTCTTCACAGATGAAAGCAGGTTCACACTGAGCACACGTGACAGACGTGACAGAGTCTGGAGACGCCGTGGAGAACGTTCTGCTGCCTGCAACATCCTCCAGCATGACCGGTTTGGCGTTGGGTCAGTCATGGTGTGGGGTGGCATTTCTTTGGGGGGCTGCACAGCAGAGGTAGCCTGACTGCCATTAGGTACCGAGATGAGATCCTCAGACCCCTTGTGAGACCATATGCTGGTGCGGTTGGCCCTGGGTTCCTCCTAATGCAACACCTCATGTGGCTGGAGTGTGTCAGCAGTTCCTGCAAGAGGAAGGCATTGATGCTATGGACTGGCCTGCCCGTTCCCCAGACCTGAATCCAATTGAGCACATCTGGGACATCATGTCTCGCTCCATCCACCAACGCCACGTTGCACCACAGACTGTCTAGGAGTTGGCGGATGCTTTAGTCCAGGTCTGGGAGGAGATCCCTCAGGAGACCATCCGCCACCTCATCAGGAGCATGCCCAGGCGTTGTAGGGAGGTCATACAGGCACGTGGAGGCACACACACACACACACACACACACACACACACACACTACTGAGCCTCATTTTGACTTGTTTTAAGGAAATTACATCAAACTTGGATCAGCCTGTAGTGTGGTTTTCCACTTTAATTTTGAGTGTGACTCCAATTCCAGACCTCCATGGGTTGATAAATTGGATTTCCATTGATTATTTTTGTGTGATTTTGTTGTCAGCACATTCAACTATGTAAAGAAAAAAGTATTTAATAAGATTATTTCATTCATTCAGATCTAGGATGTGTTATTTTAGTGTTCCCTTTATTTTTTTGAGCAGTGTATATAATGATGCAAAATGTAAGCAGAGTCCGCACTTAGTACATCATGTTTGGCATGTGAGGCAAAACGTTCATGTTCATATAACAACCATCATGTGTGTGGATATAAGGGAGAAAGCATTTCTAGAATATATTGAAAATGCTGTCACATACAGTATTATGTAAATATATGTTGGAGATGCTGTTACTAGATGTGGAATACTTTCCTAATGATCAGGGTGGTACAGCAAACCAGTGTATTTAGTCAGCTTGTTCTACAACAGTCCTCAGAGTACAGTGAGAGAAAAATCGGTAACCCCTGTATATAACCTCATTGTTATTTTATTGTGTTACTTTTTATTAAATGTTTTAAACTTTAGTTGACTTAGTAAATATTTTCTTAACTATTTCCTTAAAACCACATTGTTGGTTAAGGGCTTGTAAGCATTTCACGGTAAGGGTAGACCTGTTGATTTCGGCGCATGTGACAAATACAATTTGATTTGAAAAGGTCTCCCATTATGGGCTTTTCTTTTAATGACAAATATGCAGATTTCCCCCTATCCCACCGTCACCCTTCTTTTATTGTCTTCCAAACAAGGTTGAGTGCCGTCATCAACAGTAACAAGTCAGTCAGTCATTTGAAGTGTCAACCCCAACCCCAAGCTTCACTAACCAGCTTCACCAAGACAGATGACTTTGACCCAGCATTTTTTTTTATGCGTTGCTTGTTTATAGACATTGTCAACTTTGTATTTTTTTTAATTTTTTTGTCAAATTTGTTCTGCAGTTATCGGAGGTCGCGGATAAACCATGTGATTCTATGTTTAGCGGAGACCTTGTGTGTATAAAGTGATGTGGGAGGGGAAAAAAAAATAAAAATAAAAAATACAACGACGCACTTAGCTGTTCTATGAGTCAGGCATTAGATCAAGAGCGTTCAAGTGCAAGAGTTAAAGGGCAATTCCGCCACTTTAAAATCTCATAATTGTTATCTCCAGAACGAAACCAGGGTCTACATATGTGAAAACAGTGCATTTCTATGATACGAGGTCATAAAGATAAGGTCCTAAAAAAATGCTTCTCTGTGACATCACAGGGTAGGATTAAAAGAAAAAAAAAAAAACTGATTTTCAAAACTTACAGTCATGAATATAACTATTGTTCTCTGAAGAAGGGAATGAGGTAAAACATACTATGGGGAGTCAACGACCAATCATATTCACCTGAAGAAACAAAATCACTCCCAACTAGCCAATGGATGCCGAGCCCACCCTCGGAAGCCTTGCCTTCCTGGCTATAATACCAGGGCTTGCATTCATTTCCTCAATTCAGTACCGCTCTTCATCGAGCCCAAACCCCCTGACGGCACAGGGCCAAAATATGCTATACCCAGTGGGGATTTTAGCGTGTAAATCTTGGTGGGGCAAACATTTTTTAGATGCATGCCAGCAAAGCCACTACACAACAAAACACTAAACGATACATGAATTGCACTATAACGGTGACAAACGGTGCCCACATATACAGCAGTCCCAACAGCAGTCCCAACACCTTACCACAGCTACACCTGGCGATCAGCGGAGCCTTGTCTGGCAGAGAAACAGTTAATTCTGCCTAATTTACTGCCTTTAAAAAAAAACATAGCTGATATGGCTGACTTGCTTAAACAAATGTGGTTTCTACTGACAATTGATGTACAAACTATGGCATAAGGGGAGGATGAGCGGATAAGAGGCAATCCATAATTTCGATTAAGACATTAATGAGCGAGCTAGGATGGACGTTGTCAGCATCACTACTCTGGACGGTTCTGACTTAGAATATGTGGACAATTACAAATACCTAGGTGTCTGGTTAGAATGTAAACTCTCCTTCCAGACTCACATTAAACATCTCCAATCCAAAATTAAATCTAGAATCAGCATCCTATTTCGCAAAACAAAGCATCCTTCACTCATGCTGCCAAACATACTCTAGTAAAACTGACCATCCTACCGATTCTCGACTTTGGCGATGTCATTTACAAAATAGCCCCCAACACTCTACTCAGCAAACTGGATGCAGTCTATCACAGTGCCATCCGTTTTGTCACCAAAGCACCATATACTACCCACCACTGCGACCTGTACGCTCTCGTTGGCTGGTCCTTGCTTCATACTCGTCGCCAAACCCACTGGCTTCAGGTCATCTACAAGTCTCTGAGAGGTAAGGCCCCACCTTATCTGAGCTCACTGTTCACCATAGCAGCACCCACCCGTAGCACGCGCTCCAGCAGGTATATCTCTCTAGTCACCCCCAAAGCCAATTCCTCCAATTCTCTGCTGCCAATGACTGGAATGAATTGCAAAAAAATAAAAATCACTGAAGCTGGAGACTCATATCTCCCTCACTAGCTTTAAGCACCAGCTGTCTGAGCAGCTCACAGATCACTGCACCTGTACATAGCCCATCTGTAAATAGCACATCCAACTACCTCATCCCCATACTGTATTTATTTATCTTGCTCCTTTGCACCCCTGTAGCTCTACTTGCACAGTCATCTTCTGCACATCAATCACTCTAGTGTCTAATTGGTATATTGTAATTACCTCGCCACCATGGCCTATTTATTGGCTTACCTCATTTGCACACACTGTATAATAATACATACAGTATTATTGACTGTATGTTTGTTTACTCCATGTGTAACTCTGTGTTGTTGTATGTGTCGAACTGATCTGCTTTATTCTTGACCAGGTCGCAGTTGTAAATGACAACTTGTTCTCAACTCTAAGGGGATACAATACAAAAAAATGTTAAACCCTTTTTGTCCCCAATTTCGTGGTATCCAATTGGTAGTTAGTCTTGCCCCATCACTGCAACTCCTGTACGGACTCAAGAGAGGCGAAGGTCGAGAGCAGTGCATCTTCCGAAACACGACCCAGCCAAGCTGCACTGCTTCTTGACACAACGCCCGCTTAACCCGGAAGCCAGCCGCACCAATGTGTCGGAGGAAACACCGTACACCTGGCGACCGTGTCAGCGTGCATTGCGCCCGGCCCGCCACAGGAGTCGCTAGAGCACAATGGGACAAGGACATCCCTGCTGGCCAAACCCTCCCTAACCGACGCTGGGCCAATCGTGCACCGCCTCATTGGTCTCCTGGTCGCGGCCGACTGTGACAGAGCCTGAACTCGAACCCTGGATCTCTAGTGGCACAGCTAGCACTGCGATGCAGTGTCTTAGACCACTGCGCCACTCGGGAGGCCCCCCACAATCCGCATTTCTTTAGTAAAAAGACAGGTGCTGCTGAAATAGTACGCAGCATCATCTGGATATGCGTGCAGCAAAAGTTAAACATTCATTTTCTGCTACCATTTCTGTCAAGCCGTTTACGCGTACAGTTTGATGCATACGTTCGATTAATCCAACGTATGGACCACACCAAACACACTGCAACGCAATGCTGCAAGGCAAACGTATCGTTTCATTGGAAATTAATGTAATTCTGGTGTGCCAAAATGCAATGACGCTGTACGTGTGTTCGAAAGCGTTAAATGGCACATTAGTAATACATTTTTACAGTTAAATTTATTTACTATAAAACCCATTTAAAAAAATTAGGGGGGCTGCCTGGGGCCTCTAAATCACCAAGTCCGCCCCTGCCCAGAGAGATGTGTAGAAGGCCTATAGTAACAGTAGTAGTGACAACATCTGAGCGGATGCTACTCAGTATGTATAATATACAGTGACACACAACAGCCCTTTGGAAAAGAAGTCCATATAATAAAGGGAGTAAACATTGTCTTTGTCACCTGTCATGCATGTAAGAGATCTAACTCTGTTCATCACGTCTGTTTACATACATGGGTGAGTATGTGTGCGTTTCTGTGAGTGCTTGACGATGTGGAGGTGCATATCTAATTGTCTGCCACTGCTGCCAGCTTCTTTTCTCGATGACAGATGGCACTAGCCTGATACCAGAGAGTAGGCTAAAGAGCTGATAGAGCAGAAGGTGGTATGGTAAGCATGGGAGCTCTGTGTTGTATGAGGAAGCAGATCTGTGGATAGTGCTGACAAACCTGGACGTTTATGGACCCTCCATGTCATCCAATAATAACCAGTTCCTCTATCATACCTCAACTCTGTTCTTGTTGAGCTTCATATATATATATATATATAGAGAGAGAGAACTTAACATTAATTGTGGTATTTAGAGTACTAGAAAACATTGAACAGAACAAGGCTATGTCAATAACTACATTTTGACAAAAATGCAGATAGTCCCAAGATCTCGATATGGCCCCCTAAACCAATATGCAAAATGTCATCATAAATCGACACTGATTATCCAATGGCACAGGAAATACAGTATTCAAATGGATTCACACATAGAACACCCAGACAGAATATACAGACAGAACACATAGAACATACAGAAAACCCTGACAGAAAAATACAGAACACCCGACAGAACAGCCAGAACAGAAGTTTACATACACTCAATTTGTATTTGGTAGCATTGCCTTTAAATTGTTTAACTTGGGTCAAATGTGTCGGGTAGCCTTCCACAAGCTTCCCACAATAAGCTGGGTGAGTCAGGTTTGTAGGATCCTTGCTCGCACACTCTTTTTCAGTTCTGCCCACACATTTTCTATAGGATTGAGGTCAGGGCTTTGTGATGGCCACGCCAATACCTTGACTTTGTTGTCCTTAAGCCATTTTGTCACAACTTTGGAAGTTTGCTTGGGGTCATTGTCCATTTGGAAGACCCATTTGCGACCAAACTTTAACTTCCTGACTGATGTCTTGACATGTTGCGTCAATATATCCACATAATTTGTGAAGTGCACCAGTCCCTCCTGCAGCAAAGCACCCCCACGACATGATGCTGCCACCCCCGTGCGTCACGGTTGGGATGGTGTTCTTCGGCTTGCAAGCCTCCCCCTTTTTCCTCCAAACATGACGATGGTCATTACGGCCAAACAGTTCTATTTTTGTTTCATCAGACCAGAGGACATTTCTTCAAAAAGTACGATCTTTGTCCCCATGTGCAGTTGCAAACTGTAGTCTGGCTTTTTTTAATGGCGGTTCTGGAGCAGTGGCTTCTTCCTTGCTGAGCGGCCTTTCAGGTTAGATCGATATAGGACTCGTTTTACTGTAGATATAGAATTTGTGGAGTGGTTGAAAAACAAGTTTTAATGACTCCAACCTAAGTGTTTGTAAACTTGCGACTTCAACTGTACTTCATGACGTATAGACTAACTGTCATACCCTGATCTTTCACCGGTCTTGTGATTGTCTCCACCCCCTGTGTGTCGCTTATTATCCCTGGTGTGTGTGTGTGTGTGTGTGTGTGTGTGTGTATACATATCCCTGTGTTTCCCGTCTCTCTGTTCGTCTTGTTTCATGTCAACCAGCGTTTTCCCGTACTCCTGCTTCTATTCTCTTTTGCTAGTCCTCCCGGTTTTGATCCTTGCCAGTTTTCTGGACTCTGTACCCGCCTGCCTGACAATTCTGCCTGCCCTGACCTCGAGCCTGCCTGCCACTCTGTACTGGTACAAAAAAAAAAAAAAAAAATGCATGAAATGAAATGTATGTATTCACTACTGTAAGTCGCTCTGGATAAGAGCGTCTGCTAAATTACTAAAATGTAAATGTAATGTAAAATGTTTTGACCTTTTGCCTGTCCACGACCATTCTCTTGCCTACCCCTTTTGGATTGTTTAATAAATATCAAGACTCCAACCATCTGTCTCCCATATCTGGGTCTCACCTTGTGCCTTTATTCTAACGTAATCAATGATGTGCCAAATCTTGACTTAGTGCATTGTTATAGGGTAGGCATTAGAATAAGCCGGCTCAATATTTGGAGCCATAAGTGATATCTTTCCAGGAGCTGATTCGTCGTCAGTATTGTGGAATAATTAGAATGTTTAAGGTAAGATTTGAATGGATAAAGCTGATCTGAGAGCAGATCTCTCCCTCTCTCTGCGTTGTGTTTTGGGAAATGTATGTTACATCTTCAATGTAGGAAAGATGCATTGTTAGAAAAACACTCGCAAGCCTAAGTTCCATCGCCATGGGAAACCAGGCCCGGGAAAGACTCCTAGGATCTAGTCATAAAATGCAAACTGAATGGGGAGAGAAACGAGGAAGAGAATTGAAAAAGCGAGACAGTAAGAAGCTGGTGGATAGACTAGTGAGGCTGATTACCGCTGGTGGCTTGATTACCGAGAGGGAGAGATAAAGGTGAGCGAGACAGAGAGAGATTATTTAACCAGGTAGGCCAGTTGAGAACAAGTTCTCATTTACAACTGCAACCTGGCCAAGATAAAGCAAAGCAGTGTGACAAAAAACAACAGAGTTACACAAACGTACAATCAATAGAAAAAATAAATAGAAAAATCTATGTACAGTGTGTGCAAATGTAGAAGAGAATGGAGGTAGGCAATAAATAGGCCCTAGAGGAGAAATAATTACAATTTAGCATTAACACTGGAGTGATAGATGTGCAGATGATGATGTGCAAGTAGAGATACTGGGGTGCAAAAGAGTAAGAGGGTAAGTAATAATATGGGGATGAGGTAGTTTACAGATGGGCTATAACAGCTGATGTTTAAAGTTAGAGAGGGAGATATAAGACAAAGGAGAGAGAGAGACAAAGGAAAGGAGAGAGACAAAGGAAAGGAGAGAGACAAAGGAAAGGAGAGAGACAAAGGAAAGGAGAGAGACAAAGGAAAGGAAAGGGACAAAGGAAAGGGACAAAGGAAAGGAAAGGGACAAAGGAAAGGGACAAAGGAAAGGGACAAAGGAAAGGGACAAGGGAAAGGAGACAGACAAAGGAAAGGAGACAGACAAAGGAAAGGAAAGGGACAAAGGAAAGAGACAAGGGAAAGGAATTAGACAAAGGAAAGAGAGGGTGTGTGTGAGAGATTGATACCAGCAACAGTGTGAGAAAATGAAGTGTCACAGACAAGAGAAAGAGAGAGAAAATGACATCAGGAGAGAGAATGACAGCGGGAGAGAGAAAGAGACAAGGTGAATTTTTTCCCAAGCAACAACTAACCAATGACAAACGAACAAACAGATCAACATCAGAAATAGAGAACAACAGCTCCAACACAGAAATAAATGGCTCTCTCTATGAGCTCACAGATGTGGATTCACAGACTACTAGCCTATACACCACAGCATATCCTATAACAACTGGCCAAACAAGCTCACAGAGAAACACCAAATAGAGTGAACTATAGAAAAAGTGACACGAACTGCAATAAATGCAAAGAGCCATCGGAGCATCATAAAAGGTCTTTATATGGCTGCTTTATGGTCCTGGTCTTCAGTCTCCTCCACTCCACTGGGTGTAGGCCTAAGTGTAAACAGACCTCTGGACAGGATCTAGACCCACTATACCGGCTGTGTTTGTGAAGGGTAGTTCACATGGAGTACAACAGATATAGACTGGGTGAGATTAGGGAGTTTGTGGTCACATGATCAAAATTGTCTTTGGGCCAAATTCTAATATTAGATGCATGCATGTCACCTGAGGTGTCATATAGTAAGTACTCCAAGTGATTTACTCAAAGGTTTCAGATGCATCTCAAGTTAAGATTTGCTGAGGTTTTGATCGAGTAAGAAACCTGAACAATCGATCCCTAGAATCCAGCATGGCGGGTATAATACAGAGATGTAAACTACATACGTGTTTTAAAACCACAGAAGATGGTCTTAAAGTATGGTAGTGGCATAGACAGTTCCAGAATGTTTCCAGAACTGTTCCAGTACTTTTCCAGAACTGTTCCAGTACTTTTCCAGAACTGTTCCAGTACTTTTCCAGAACTGTTCCAGTACTTTTCCAATACTTTTCCAGAATTGTACAATGGTCCAGCAAAGTAGACACAGTAAAAAGCTGGTCCTCATGTTAATCCTCAAAGGAGTTATTCTTGAACCTGTACTCCCTACCTCTAAGCAACCGCAAAAACTATTAGCTCTGAGACTGTTATTTTGCCCACTTAAATTATTGATAGGCTATCATGCTTTTACCAAAATGTTACAAGTATTTTGTCATTCCACACAGGTTCATAAAAATAGTGCAATGTTTCAAAACTTGATTTGCTGAAGAAGCAAAATGTTGCACACACAGAAAGAGAGAGAGGGGCTTTGAGGGGACTCCTATGGTAGGTACACCTATAGCTCATCTCTTGGCAGTAGTACTGTAGGCTACTTTATCACTGACCTCAACCCAGAGTCTCTCAGAGCATTCAGTCAGCCCACTGACACCCCTATCAGACCACAGCAAAAATCACAGTCTACTTGAACAGAGCAATAGTCAATCATGAGGCATCAAAGCCAAAGGAACTGAGTAACATTAAGAAATGCTATAGATGGAAGGAATGCAGTTTGGAAACCTACCAAAAACAATTAGGCAACAACAAATTCAATCCCTTTTAGACAACTTCCTGGGTAAAACGTTCTACTGTAATAGTGAAGGTGTAAACTTGGCAGTAGAAAATCTAAACAGTATATTTGACCTCTCAGCTTCCCTATCAAATCTAAAAATCTCAAATAGAAAACCGAAGAAAATGAACAACAATGACAAATGGTTTGATGAAGAATGCAAAAATCTAAGAAAGAAATTGAGAAACCTGTCCAACCAAAAACATAGAGAACCGGAAAACCTGAGTCTACGCCTTCACTATGGTGAATAACTAAAACAATAAAGAAATACACTACGGGAAAAGAAGGAACAGTACGTCAGAAATCAGCTCAATGTAATTGAGGAATCCATAGACTCTTACCACTTCTGGGAAAATTGGAAAACACTAAACACGAAGAATTATCTATCCAAAATGGAGATGTATGGGTAAACCACTTCTTCAATCTTTTTGGCTCTATAACAAAGAACAAAGAGCAAAAACGTATACATGATCAAATACAAATCTTAGAATCAACTATTAAAGACTACCAGAACCCACTGGATTCTCCAATTACCTTGAATGAGCTACAGGACAAAATAAAACCCTCCAACCCAAAAAGGCATGTGGTGTTGATGGTATGCTCAATGAAATGATAAAATATACAGACAACAAATTCCAATTGGCTATGCTAAAACTCTTTAACATCATCCTCAGCTCTGGAATCTTCCCCAATATTTGGAACCAAGGACTGATCACCCCAATCAACAAAAGTGGAAACACATTTGACCGCCATAACTACCGTGGGAAAATCAAATTTGGCCCCAATAACTACTGTGGGATATGCGTCAACCAACCTTGGGAAAATCCTCTGCATTATCATTAACAGCAGACTCGTACATTTCCTCAGTGAAATGTACTGAGCAAATACCAAATTACCGTACAACAGACCACGTATTCACCCTGCACACCCTAATTGACAAACAAACAAACCAAAACAAAGGCAAAGTTCTCTCATGCTTTGTTGATTTCAAAAAAGCCTTAGACTCAATTTGGCATGAGGGTCTGCTATACAAATTGATGGAAAGTGGTGTTGGGGGTAAAACATACACAAACAACAAGTGTGCGGTTAAAATGGGCAAAAAAAACACATTTCATCCCACAGGGCCGTGGGGTGAGACAGGGATGCAGCTTAAGCCCCACCCTCTTCAACATATATATCAACGAATTGGCGCGGGCACTAGAAAGGTCTGCAGCACCCGGCCTCACCCTACTAGAATCTGAAGTCAAATGTCTACTGTTTGCTGATGATCTGGTGCTTCTGTCCCCAAACAAGGAGGGCCTACAGCAGCATCTAGATATTCTGCACAGATTCTGCCAGACCTGGGATCTGACAGTAAATCTCAGTAAGACCAAAATAATGGTGTTCCAAAAAAAGGTCCAGTCGCCAGGACCACAAATACAAATTCCATTTAGACACCGTTGCCCTAGAGCACACAAAAACTATACATACCTCGGCCTAAACATCAGCGCCACAGGTAACTTCCACAAAGCTGTGAACAATCTGAGAGACAAGGCAAGAAGGGCATTCTATGCCATCAAAAGGAACATAAAATTCAACATACCAATTAGGATCTGGCTAAAATTACTTGAATCAGTCATAGAACGCATTGCCCTTTATGGTTGTGAGGTCTGGGGTCCGCTCACCAACCAAGAATTCAGAAAAATGGGACAAACACCAAATTGAGAAAAATATCCCCCGTGTACAACGTAGAACACCAAATAATGCATGCAAGGCAGAATTAGGCCGATACACACTAATTGTCAAAATCCAGAAAAGAGCCGTTAAATTCTACAACCACCTAAAATGAAGCGATTCCCAAACCTTCCATAACAAAGCCATCACCTACAGAGAGATGAACCTGGAGAAGAGTCCCCTAAGCAAGCTGGTCCTGGGGCTCTGTTCACAAACAAACACACCCCACAGAGCCCCAGGACAGCAGCACAATTAAACCCAACCAAATCATGAGAAAACAAAAAGATAATTCTTTCCAATGTGTCAAGTAATTAACAAAAAAACAGAGCAAACTAGAATGCTATGACCCTAAACAGAGGGTACACAGCGGCAAAATACCTGACCACTGTGACTGACCCAAACTTAAGGAAAGCTTTGACTATGTACAGACTCAGTGAGCATAGCCTTGCTTTTGAGAAAGGCCGCCGTAGGCAGACATGGCTCTCAAGAGAAGACAGGCTATGTGCACACTGCCCACAAAATGAGGTGGAAACTGAGCTGCACTTCCTAACCTCTTGCCTAATGTATGACCATATAAGAGACACATTTTTCCCTTAAATTACACAGATCCACAAAGATTTCAAAAACAAACCCAATTTTGATAAACTCCCATATCTACTGGGTGAAATACCACAGTGTTTAATCACAGCAGCAAGATGTGTGATCTGTTGCCACAAGAAAAGGTCAACCAGTGAAGAACAAACACCACTGTAAATACAACCCATATTTATGCTTATTTATTTCCCCTTTTGTACATCGTTACAACACTGTATATATACATAATATGACATTTGTAATGTCTTTATTCTTTTGAAACTTCTGTATGTGTAATGTTTACTGTTACTTTTTATTTCACTTTTGTATATTCTCTCTCTCTCACTTGCTTTGGCAATGTTAACACGTTTCCCATGCCAATAAAACCCCTTCAATTGAGAAAATGAGAGAGAGAAAGAGAGAGTAATGTTTACAGGACATGTTTTATTTGTTTATTATCCATTTCACTTGCCTTGGCAATGTACACATATGTTTCCCATGCCAATAAAGCCCTTAAATTGAAATTGAGAGAGAGAGAGAGAGTGTAAGGGCGTTTTCACACAGTTTTGAGCGATAGGACGAATCATCATTTGCCTCATGCAGCGCAACACATCTGTGGAACGTTGTCCCACTCTTCTTCAATGGCTGTGCAAAGTAGCTGGATATTGGCGGGAACTGGAACACGCTGTCGTGCACGTCGATCCAGAGCATCCCAAACGTGCTCAATGGGTGATATGTCTGATGAATATGCAGGCCATGGAAGAACTGGGACATTTACAGCTTCCAGGAATTGTGTACAGATCCTTAGGACATAGGGCCGTGCATTATCATGCTGAAACATGCGATGATGGCGGTGGATGAACGGCACGACAATGGGCCTCAGGATCTCATCACGGCATCTCTGTGCATTCAAATTGTCATCGACAAAATGCAATAGTGTTCATTGTCCTTAGCTTATGCCTTCCCACACCATAACCCCACTGCCACCATGGGGCTCTCTGTTCACAACGTTGACATCAGCAAACCGCTCTCCCACACAACGCCATACAGGCTGTGTGCCATCTTTACGGTACAGTTGAAACTGATTCATCTGTGATGAGCACACTTCTCCAGCGTGCCAGTGGCCATCGAAGGTGAATACTTGCCCACTGAAGTCAGTTACAACGCTAAACTGCAGTCAGGTCAAGACCCTGGTGAGGACGACAAGCACGCATATGATCTTCCCTGAGACAGTTTGTGAAGAAATATTTCCGTTGTGCAAACCCACAGATTCATCAGCTGTCCGGTGGCTGGTCTCAGACGATGCCGCAGGTGAAGAAGCCAGATGTGGAGGTCCTGGGCTGGCGTGGTTAACGGTTGTGAGGCCGGTTCAACATACTGCCAAATTCTCTAAAATGACGTTGGAGGCGGCTTATGGTAGAGAAATTAACATTCAATTCTCTGGCAACAGCTCTGGTGGACATTCTTACAGTCCGCATGCCAATTGCACGCTCCCTCAACTTGAGACATCTGTGGCATTGTATTGTGTGAAAAACTGCACATTTTAGAGTGGCCTTTCATTGTCCCCAGCACAAGGTGCACCTGTGTAATGATCATGCTGTTTAATCAGCTTCTTGATATGCCACATCTGTCAGGTGGATGGTTTATCTTGGTAATGGAGAAATACTCACTAACAGTGATGTAAACAAATTTGTGCACAATATTTTAGAGAAATAACCTTTTTGTGCATATGGAAAACATCTGTGGTATTTTATTTCAGAACATGGAACCAACACTTTACATGCTGCTTTATATTTTTGTTCAGTATAAAATTCCAAAACAAAACCGCATGTCCATGCAAGTCATTTGTTTATTGGACAAATATGCTCACGTTAAATCCATGTATGATTATCATTAAGTATCACTTGTGTGTCCCAATCTATTACTTCGCTTTGGTCGTTCAACAACACGATGTACTCAGCGTCATGATTTGAAATCTCTAAAACATAATGTGAGTTGCAGCGCATACATGAGCGCATCCGATGCAGATTAGGGGGAGCGCTATATTAGGGATGGGCTACTGAATATAGACTATTCACATCGCATTTAGAGCGGCTATTGCTCCGTTT
This sequence comes from Salmo trutta, assembly GCF_901001165.1. Classification (NCBI taxonomy): domain Eukaryota; kingdom Metazoa; phylum Chordata; class Actinopteri; order Salmoniformes; family Salmonidae; genus Salmo; species Salmo trutta. The sequence goes on from NC_042980.1 coordinate 43,749,018, forward strand.
CCTCCCGCATGTTGTCGGGAGACCAAATCGAAAGTATAAATGAAGTGATGCTTCATGATAATCATACATTGATTTAACGTGAGCATAGGCCTATTTGTCCACTAAACAAATTACTTGCATGGACACGTGGTTTTGTTTGTCAAATGTCAAACGAACAAAAATTGCAAATGTGAAACCAACCAGACATAATGACAAAAATACAATAACACAGTCAAACTCGGACTACAAGAACTCGCCATAAGAAGCTAGAGATGACAGTAAATGTGTCCAATGTACAGGATTTTCTGAAAATTCTGTTTTTCGATATATGCATGTAATGCATCAACATGTGAGAATACTTTCATTGAATTGTTATTATTAATATTATGATAATTGAGGATATCCTATAAAAAGTAAAACTATCATGGCACCTTTCTTCCTTATTTCTCTCATGCAATATTGGACCGCTTGCATGGAAGGGTGTAGTAGGCTGACAATATAAACTGTTGACTGACAGTTTACCTTCTGAATTCTGCCATCGACGTCCAGGTAGATTACTCGGTACACCGACGAAGCTGATCCCATCTCTCTCTTTCCTCCCCGCTAGTCTCTCTCGCCGTTTCCTAGGTCGAGGATTCGGAATGCGGGCGACAGGCCACCGCTCGGTGCCGTGCGGTCGGTGATCGAGCTGGAAACCCCCCAGAGAGCCGTCGGTGCGTCTCTGAACGGGAAAATTAAATTAGCGTTTCAGCTTCATCTCTCTATCTCCGTCACTTACCTAGCTATCTCTCATCTGACAAACTCCCTTTCTTCTCCCCCTCAGCCTCCCTCAATAATCGCACATACACCGGAGAGCCAGGAATTATAGTTTCCCACTGAGCAAAAACTGCTTGAATCAACGTTGTTTCCATGTCATTTAAACCCCAAAATATCATGTGATGACGTTAAAATCAATGTGGAAAACTGATTGGATTAGCAAAGTCATCAATTTAAGGGAATTTTTTTCTCTCACTTTTTCCCCCCTCACTTTTAACCTAAATCCAAATGACAGGGTGAAATGTTTGATTGATTTCACGTTGAATTCAAGTTAGTTGACAACTCAACAACATGTAGGCCTAAATCAAAACTAGACGTGCGTGTTTTCTCTCTCATCGCCATAGTTACTGGGTCTCCTGAAGGAAGCAGGCGCGGCTGGTAGAGGTTTGCCTGCAGGTCGCCCACACAACCCCCACAACCTGTCTGCCCGCTACGTTCATTCAACTTTTCATTAAAACACAGGCTAAATTCTACCCGGAGTATGGGTATTAAAATCGTCTATTTATATAAACTGTATTTTTTTTGTCAAGGAATGTATATAAAAAAAAGGATATCGAGCTAAAGAGAGATAAGCAAAGCCGAGAGCAAGAACCGTGAAAAGGGACGTTTCAAATGTAATTTCTTGCGTGGGCGCCCGCCTGTGAGCTTCACTTGATAACATATCCCGTTTTGAAGACTCGAGTCAACTCAGTTGTTTTGTGATGCATGTCAGATGAGTCATCGACGATCAAAACAATATACTAATTATACCTCCAATAAACACTAATTGAATTTAGCCATATAATCCTGAATAATTACCTTCTGGACTGGTTTATTTAGGCACAACATGAGCAGCTAACCACCAGTTATAATGACTGATTTGTTAAGGACTGTTAATGTTGAGAGAGAGAGCGAGAGAGAGAGAGAGAAAAAGAAAGAGAGTTAGAGAGAGAGAGAGTTAGAGTTAGAGAGAGAGAGTGTTAGAGAGATAGAGTTAGAGAGAGAGAGAGTTAGAGAGATAGAGTTAGAGAGAGAGAGTTAGAGAGAGACTTCAGTGGAGGCCTAGTTGTCAAAAGTGTACCGTTTTTTTTGTTTTTTACATCTGCCACCTCCAGCTGAGATAGCTAGAGACATCGGACCACTCTTCACCCTGACTGGAACACATTTAGCCTGGTTGACAAAACAACTCGACAATATGCTTCGAAACCAAGATTGAGATATTTTGCTTTGGGTATAGAGGCTTCCAGAGAATTCTGTAACGCAGACATGCCATCTTTTTTTTATTTATATACCAAGAGGTCATTACAAATCTACAATTGTCACCAAGACCATGTAGCTATAGTAATCAAGTAAGGCTCCCACATACGTAACTGAACAAAGCAACTGCCCGACAAACAACAAAAGGCACACAGTATTTCAAGTACTACCACTGAAGCACTTAGATGAACGTTTTATCTTCCACCAAGATGTGCTCTATCCCCACATAAATAAAATGGACATGTTGTTGGATGGGGTCTATTCCATTTCAATTCAGTTTAATACAGGAAGTGAATTGGAATTGACCACAGCCTCTGCATGTGCCATCATGAAAGTTAAGAATATAGATCATTTTTTAAAGATAATTATCACCTACATTTCTTCACTCATTTGGCATTTTGTGCTTTTACACTCTAAAGGACTTGAGTTAGCAGTCAGTCAAAGGGAACACATTCAAAATGTTCACATTCTAGAGGCAGAATAAATTAACTCACTTTATGTGAGCATTTAAGGTCTGGGATGATGGCATTTGATATTTTCCACATCTACAAACAATAACATCACTATCGTTTTCAACATTGCACTGCCTAAAGAAAGCTTATTGAGAAATTATTGATCCTTCTCATCAGTTAGAGTTGGTATGTAGAATTTCATACACAAACACAAATGTTACATTCATAGGATTGAAGTCACCAAACATAATAAACATCATTTGATGATCATATAAAAATACAACATAGCAGTACCTGCATATACTTCATTTACAGAGAAAATACACCACAAAACAGAATAATATGATGCCAATTAAAACAAAATTATAATCATAATTTCATATAAATTATTATGCATTTCCACACAATCTTTGGTTCCATAAGGCAGACCCGACAGTAAAATATATATATATATATTTTTTTTTAAGGCCCAGTGTGCTGTAGAACAAGTAAAACAAAAGTTCTAGTGGTACGTGCTTAGAGGAACTTTGGATGGCTTGGTTGGTTGCTTATTATCTTCTGTTACCAAATCTTCCAATCGGCTTTCATTCAGTTCTAAGGAGGTGCTGCTTCACACTAGCTCAGTTCAGTTACTGGACGGAGGTACAGGTTAGTGGTATAAGATGCAACGTGTGTGTCTGTGCTGAGGGACAGTCTGTTCACTCCTCTGTCTGGAGTTAGTGCAAAGTGCTTTAGTGCTCCTTCATCCTACAAGAAAGAAACAGAAAAACAGACTTTGATCAGTGACTATGATTTATTTATTTGCATGAGGTAAACAAAAAAAAGAAAAAGAGATGTTCGTTAAGGCATTTCTCACTTTCAAATGTTTAGAGAACAAAAGCAAAAAAGTATCCTGATATAAGAAACAAAAAGATTTACAGAAATAAAAAACAAAAGTTCTAGGCAGAAGGTTATTTAATAATAAGGCACGAGGGGGTGTGGTATATGGCTAATGATAAATAATAATTGACAGATAGGCAGAAGGTTATTAAATAATAAGGCACGAGGGGGTGTGGTATATGGCCAATATACCACTGTTAAGGGCTGTCCTTATGCACGACGCAACGCGGAGTGCCTGGATACAGGCCTTAGCCGTGGTATATTGGCCGTATACCACAAACCCAGAGGTGCCTTATTGCTATTATAAACTGGTTACCAACATTTTTAGAGCAGTAAAAATAAATGATTTGTCATACCAGTGGTATATGGTCTGATATAACACAGCTGTCAGCCAATCAGCTTTAAAGCTCAAACCACCCAGTTTATAAATGGGATTTATACAAAGGGTGGGTCTAATCCTGGAGGATGACTGTCTCATCAGCCCAGCCAGGCAACAAATAAACTTCATCTCCACTATAAAAAGCATTTAGACATTACCTCCCATTTCTTTTAGACTAGCAATTGGTTTACAATACTAGAGATTTGTATAAACCTTGCTTTCTGTCTCTGACATTTGCAACATTGTTTCAATATTCAGCTGTCCCATAGTAATGAACGTGTCGGGGTGGGGAGTCGGGACGAGACAGACAGGCAGGCAGCTTTTCTCAGCTAGTCAAAATCACGAACAGCATCATTTTTTATGGATATATGGCAGAAGGTTATTAGGATGAGTCATTGTATGGAATGTCTAGTAGATATTCGTTAATTTTGTATTTGAAGGCGTTGAAGGTGTTGCAGTGCATGAGGTGGTTCCAATAATATATATATACACTAGATGACTAACAGCGGGTGCTGTTTTGAAGCAACCGTTCCTCCATCTTGGTACTCCCCCACTATTGTAAAAAACATCTATTACATACACCTTAATGCACACTTTGAAATTATATTATGTGAGCTTAACATATGTATAAAAATAGAAAATATATTTTAAGAAATTTTTTTTTCTTAAAGTATAATTTTGAGATTACTAGTGTTACCGTCCCCACTACAGCAAAAACAATACTTAAATCCATGTAATTTTGTCCTTGAAACATTTAACGGAAATACTGTACAATTCCATGCATTCACATGGAGGACCGCTCTTACTGTGGAGCACCAATATGGCTGACTGGTGGCTTCAAATGGCCAATACTAAGCACCAGCAATCCAGGGTTTATATACATCATTGGGTGGTCCGGGAGACTGCAGAAAAACGGATGTGATGGAAGATTGACCTAATCTTGTACGGAAAAAACGGATGTGGAGATCGCTGGCAGTTCTAGTAGAATAATGATGAACCTGAATATTGAATAGTGTTTGGAAAGAAACAGGGAGTAGATTCATTTTGAATTGGAAAACAAAAACTGACACACTTGAAGCTGTTAGCTACTGATAACTAGTGACAGTGATGCACAAGCCAGGCCTATTTGAAAGATTGCCATCTACTGTCAACATTTACCCGACAGATTCAAAAGCTCACAAACCCCATTAGGGAAAAAAAGGTTGAAAACCCGATTTGATTTTAGAAGGGGTAGAAGAAAAAAAAAAAAATACAATTAAACATAATTTTTTTTAATTTAGTTTGTTTCACAGTCAAATATAATAGTTTCAGTATAGTTTTAGTTTTTCAAAAGCTTTTAATTATTTTATTTCAGTTTACTAAATAGTTTCTCCAATTTTAGTTTTAGTTTACTATAATAACGTTGAAGCTTCCAATCATTGTACTAACGCTAATTAGCATTGACTCGCGAAACCACCTCTAACTTCCGTCATAATACACACAGGCATAAAAATGGTAGCCATGAGTTCATCTGACTAACTTATCTGTATTTCTGTGACATACAGTGGGGGTTCCGAAATTATTGACTCCCTTGATAAAGATGAGCAAAAACCACTATATAAAATAAACAATTAAAATATTGAGCTATACTGTATGCTCAAAACATTTTGATAATTATATTATTTTATAGTAATACAGTGGGAAGAAAAAGTATGTGAACCCTTTTGAATTACCTGGATTTCTGCATAAATTGGTCATATAATTTCATCTGATCTTCATCTAAGTCACAAAAATAGACAAACACAGTCTGCTTAAACTAAGAACACACAAACAATTATAATTGTTCATGTCTTTATTGAACACACCGTGTAAACATTCACAGTACAGGGTGGAAACAGCATGTGAACCCTTGGATTTAATAACAGGTTGACCCTCATTTGGCAGCAGTAACCTCAACCAAACGTTTTCTGTAGTTGCAGATCAGACCTGCACAACGGTCAGGAGGAATTTTGGACCATTCCTCTTTACAAAACTGTTTCAGTTCAGCAATATTCTTGGGATGTCTGGTGTGAACTGCTCTCTTGAGGTCATGCCACAGCATCTCAATCAGGTTGAGGTCAGGACTCTGACTGGGCCACTCCAGAAGGTGTATTTTCTTCTGTTGAAGCCATTCTGTTGTTGATTTACTTCTGTCTTTTGGGTTGTTTTCCTGTTGCATCACCTAACTTCTGTTGAGCTTCAATTGGTGGACAGATAGCCTTACATTCTCCTGTCTTGATAAACTTGGGAATTCATTTTTCTGTCGATGATAGCAAGCTGCCCAGGCCCTGAGGCAGCAAAGCAGCCCCAAACCATGATGCTCCCTTCACCATAATTTACAGTGGGGATGAGGTTTTGATGTTGGTGTGCTGCGCCTTTTTTTCCTCCACACATAGTGTTGTGTGTTCCTTCCAAACAACAACAACTTTAGTTTCATCTGTCCACAGAATATTTTGCCAGTAGCGCAGTGGAACATCCAGGTGCTTTTTTGAGAACTTCAGACGTACAGCAATGTTTTTTTTGGACAGCAGTGGCTTCTTCCGTGGTGTCCTCCCATGAACACCATTCTTGTTTAGTGTTTTACGTATTGTAGACTCGTCAACAGAGATGTTAGCATCTTCCAGAGATTTCTGTAAGTCTTTAACTGACACTGATACTTCTTAACCTCATTGAGAATTCTGCGCTGTTGCAGTCATCTTTGCAGGACGGCCCCTCCTAGGGAGAGTAGCAACAGTGCTGAACTTTCTCCATTTATAGACAATTTGTCTTACCATGGACTGATGAACATCAAGGCTTTTAGAGATACTTTTGTAACCCTTTCCAGCTTTATGCAAGTCAACAAATCTTAAATCGTAGGTCTTCTTGAGATCTCTTATGTTTGAGGCATGGTTCACATCAGGCAATGCTTCTTGTGAATAGCAAACTCTAATTTTGTGAATGTTTTTTTATAGGGCAAGGCAGCTCTAACCAACCTCATGTCATTGATTGGACTCCAGGTTAGCCGACTCCTGACTCCAATTCGCTTTTGGAGAAGTCATTAGCCTAGGGGTTCACATACTTTTCCCCAACCTACACTGTGAATGTTTAAATTATGTATTCAATATAGACAAGAAAAATACAATAATTTGTGTGTTATTAGTTTAAGCACACTGTGTTTGTCTATTGTTGTGACTTAGTCAAATTTTAAGTATCATTTATGCAGAAATCCAGGTAATTCCAAAGGGTTCACATACTTGCCACTGCACAATTGCTCAAAGAAAGAGATTTTGTTTAACAAGTAATACATTTGTTTTCTCTCAAAAAGTTACACGTCACAATTGACACCTCTAAAGAGTCTTATAAATAAAGTAGTCAAAAGTGTAGTATTTGGTCCGGTATTCCTAGGGCGCAATGACTACATCAAGCTTGTGACTACAAACTTGTTGGATGCATTTGCAATTAGTTTTAGTTGTGTTTCAGATTATTTTGTGCCAAATAGAAATTAATGGTAAATAATGTATTGTGTCATTTTGGAGTTACTTTTATCATAAATAAGAATATAATACGTTTCTTAACATTTCTACTATAATGTGGATGCTACCATGATTACAGATAATCCTTAATGAATGGTGATTAATGATTGAGAAAGTAACAGAGGGTCAAAGATCATACCCCCAAGACATGGTAACCTCTCACTTTGACCAATAACAGGGGAGGTTAGCATGTATGATCGTAGAACATAGATCATCAACATAGAACATGATCAGTGGCCTCAATCATGATTATCAAGCCTGGATACCACCTTAGTACAATAAGTTCTCACCAAACAGAGAGAAGTCACTTACTCTACTGTGGTGCTGCCAGAACGAGGTTTAACCACATTAGCAGAAGTCAGCTCCTTAGTCACCAGCCGCAGCAACAGCTACAGAGAAAGCACATCCACACACATTAAAACCTCATTCTATGAGATCCACACACATTAAAACCTCATTCTACGAGATCCACACACATTAAAACCTCATTCTACGAGATCCGCACACATTAAAACCTCATTCTACGAGATCCGCACACATTAAAACCTCATTCTACGAGATCCGCACACATTAAAACCTCATTCTACGACATCCGCACACATTAAAACCTCATTCTACGAGATCCACACACACATTAAAGCACATTTCAGGTCAAATATTTAGAAGATTAGCCTCCGCACACACCATCAGTGCCAGGAAGTCAGCTGCCATCAGCATGTAGAAGACCTGGTTCCACCCCCGTGATGACAACACTCCTGCCAGGAGGGGGCCTATCGCTGCACCTGAGAAGAAAACATATCATCACAGGACAGTTAGTAAGTCACAGAGAAAGATAGTCCTATGCTGAATTCGAAAGCAACCTGTGGCCGTTAGCTACCGCCAAGTGGAGCTAATTTATCATGTAGGATCTACTGGTAGGGCTGGAGGTGACCCACTAACCTACTGATCCTGTGCCGTCGATGATGGCCGTGACAGTAGAAAGGGCTCTGGAGTTGCCCTTCAGGCTCTTGTGTGTTCCCTGGAGTCAAAAAGGTCAAAACGGGGAGAGAGACAGACAGAGACAGAGAGACAGAGAGACAGGATTCGAGGTCAGAGAGAGGCCCACACACAGGAAATACTGAAATAGTATGGCCGTTCAAAAAGGTTAGGAAGATAAAACTAGGGAGGATTATAAACAGTGTAATTGGAGAGCGAGACAGACTCGCAACACACACACACACACACACACACACACACACTCACCAGATCAGCAGACACTGCTGTTGTAATAAGGGCATAAGGTCCATTCACTAGCCCTCCACACACCAGCAGCATACCTAGGAGGTACACGGCACATCAAAACACCATTCACTTGATTGTTGGTTGAATGTCAAAACCAACCAAGCTTGTGACATAACACTGTTCACCTGTAAGTGACTGACAGTCAAAATAGCACAGCTAATATCTATACAAGTCAATGGGCTCAGGAGTGGGATTCAGTCAATCCCTCAACACAAACTGGAGAATATGAGAATTTATCCCTACCGATGGTGGGTCCCAGTCCAAACTCACTGATCATAGAAAAGCCATAAAGCTGAAACAAAGAACAAAAAACATCTATCAAATACACTGAGTGGACAAAACATTACGAACACCTGTGTACACTGCGTGGACAAAACATTACGAACACCTGTGTACACTGAGTGGACAAAACATTAGGAACACCTGCTCTTTCCATGACAGACTGACCAGGTGAATCCAGGTGAACCCTTACTGAACCCTATGAACCCTTACTGATGTCACTTGTTAAATCCACTTCAAAATCAGTATAGATAAAGGGGAGGAGACAGGTTAAAGAACGATTTATAAGCTTTGAGACAATTACATTTAAGTCATTTAGCAGACACTCTTATTCAGAGCGACTTACAAATTGGTGCATTCACATTATGATATCCAGTGGAACAACCACTTTACAATAGTACATCTAAATCAATTGAAACATACTGAACAAAAATATAGATGCAGCATGCAACAATTATTACGATGTTATAGTTCATATAAGGAAATCAATCAATTGAAATACATTTATTAGGCCCTAATCTATGGATTTCATATGGCTGGAAATACAGACATGCATCTGTTGGTCACAGATACCAAACAGTAGGGGCGTGGATCAGAAAACCAGTCAGTATCTGGAGTGAACACCATTTGCCTCATGCAGTGCGACATCTCCTTCACATAGAGTTGATCAGGTTGTTGATTGTGGCCTGGGGAATTTAATCCCACTCTTCTTCAATGGCTGTGCAAAGTTGCTGGATATTGGCGGGAACTGGAACACACTCTCGTACACATCGATCCAGAGTATCCCAAACATGCTCAAAGGGTGACATGTCTGGTGAGTATGCAGGCCATGGAAGAACTGTGACATTTTCAGCTTCCAAGAATTGTGTACAGATCCTTGCAACATGGGGCCGTGCTTTATCATGCTGAAACATGAGGTGATGGCGGTGGATGAATGGCACGACAACGGGCCTCAGGATCTCGTTCAGGCATCTCTGTGCGTTCAAATTTCCAACGATAAAATGCAATAGTGTTCGTTGTCCGTAGCTTATGCCTTCCCATACCATAACCCCACTGCCACCATGGAGCTCTCTGTTCACAACGTAGACATCAGCAAACCGCTTGCCCACACAACGCCATACAGGCTGTGTGCCATCTTTACAGTACAGTTGAAACTGAGATTCATCTGTGATGAGCACACTTCTCCAGCTTGCCAGTGGCCATCGAAGGTGAGCATTTGCCCACTGAAAACAGTTACAACGCTAAACTGCAGTCAGGTCAAGACCCTGGTGAGGACGACGAGCACTCAGATGAGCATCCCTGAGACGGTTTCTGACAGTTTGTACAGAAATTCTTCAGTTGTGCAAACCCACCATTTCATCAGCTGTCCGGTGGCTGGTCTCAGACAATACCGCAGGTGAAGAAGCCAGATGTGGAGGTCCTGGGCTGGCGTGGTTACACGTGGTCTGCTGTTTTGAGGCCGGTTGGACGTACTGCCAAATTCTCTAAAACAAAGTTGGAGGCGGCTTATGGAAGATAAATTAACATTAAATTCTCTGGCAACAGCTCTGGTGGACACTCCTGCAGTCAGAGTGCCAATTGCACATTGTGTTGTGTGACAAAACTGCACATTTTAGAGAGGCCTTTTGTCCCCAGCACAAGGTGCACCTGTGTAATGATCATGCTGTTTGATCAGCTTCTTGCTATGCCACACCTGTCAGGTGGATGGATTATCTTGGCAAAGGAGAAAATGCTCACAAACAGGGATGTAAACGAATTTGTGCACAAAATGTGAGAGAAATACGTTTTTTGTGCGTATGGAACATTTCTGTGATATTTATTTCAGCTCATGAAACATGGGACCAACACTTTACTTTTTATATTTTTGTTCAGTGTAGATTTTGTATGAGTGCCATTCAGAGGGTGAACGGGAAAGAAAATATTTAAGTGTCTTTGAACGGGGTATGGTAGTAGGTGCCAGGCGCACCGGTTTGTGTCAAGAACTGCAACGCTGCTGGGCTTTTCACGCTCAACAGTTTCCTGCGTGTATCAAGAATGGTCCACCACCCAAAGGACATCCAGTCAACTTGACAACTGTGGGAAGCATTGGAGTCAACATGGGCCAGCATCCCTGTGGAACGCTTTCGACACCTGGCAGAGTCCATGCCCCGACCAATCAAATCAAATTTTATTTGTCACATACACATGTTTAGCAGCCAACTTGATTAGCAGCCAATTGAAGCTGTTCCGAGGGCAAAACTGGAGGGTGCAAATTAATATTAGGAAGGTGTTCTTAATGTTTTGTACACTCAGTGTACTTGTCCTGTAAGGTTCATGATGCATGCTCATAGTTTTATTCATTGGGATGATCAACTGTGATTCCTGTCCTGTACAACAGGGGGAGGCAGAGAGAGAGGCAGAGACAGACAGAGAGCAAGACCGAGAGAGAGAGACTGACTCACAGTAGGAGCAGCCAGCAGCAGCATCACTGCACAGGTAGTGGCCCTCTTTCCCAGCTTATCAGATATGACCCCAGCCAGGATTCCCCCTATACAGACAGACAGAGACTATGTGATGAGCACAACAATCAAGAAAATAGGAGTGGTTTGAGGGTAGTTCTATTCCAATGATGTAGGAATGATGTCTATTAGTTTCCAATGATAATCTTGACAAATAAAAAGAATCTCTGACACAAAACACACACAAAGGTGCAGAAACATCCATATCATAAGAAAGTTATATGGTTTGTTTTGACATCATGAAGCTACATGAAATGAACAGATATAAAAACAACCACTGAAAAAACAAGAAAAGGGAACATACCCACAATTCCTCCCACGTCAAACAGAGTGGAGAGCTCTCCGGCCTTCTTGGCATCTAGGTGAGCTGAGACAGACAGAACACTTTCTCAACACACCCTCTGGCAAACAAAACAAGTGACATACTAATAATTCTACCTGGCAGAGCACAGGAATATGTATTCCTGGCAGAGCACAGGAATGCGACCTGGCAGAGCACAGGAATACGACCTGGCAGAGCACAGGAATACGACCTGGCAGAGCACAGGAATACGACCTGGCAGAGCTGACCACAGAACATCAAGACCTAATGTCAAATAGTCATCAGACAAAGATTGAATGCCCTGACACATCTAGTATATCTTGCATCTCTTACCATAATGCCCAAACAGAGTTTCTCTACAGATGTAGTACAGATGGGAATCTGTACTTTACTATTTACATATTTTTGACAACTTTTACTTTTACTCCACTACATTCCTAAAGAAAATAATGTACTTTTTACTCCATACATTTTCCCTGATACGCCTAAAAGTACTCGTTACATTTAGAATGCTCAATCAGGACAGAATTAGGGCACCTATCAATAGAACACATTGTCATCCCTACTGCCTCTGATCTGGCAGACTCATGAAACACAAATACTGTGTTTGTAAATGACGTCTGAGTGTTGGAGTGTGGCCCTGTCTGTCCCTAATTAAAAATAATGAGAAAAGCTTGCCGTCTGGTTTGCTTAATATCAGGAATTTGATGTATAGCATTTACTTTTACTTTGTACTTTTACTCAGGTATGACGATTGAGTACTTTTTTTTACCACTGACCTGAAGTACATTTGAAACCAGATACTTTTACTCAAATAGTATTTTACTGGGAGACTTTCACTTTTACTTGAGCCATTTTTCTGTTAAGGTATCTTTACTTTTACTCAAGTATGACAATTGAGTCATTTTTCCACCACTGGCACATACCTGCTTTCGTGATGTAGAGCGGTAACCAGAAGAGGAAAGTGTAGCTGACCAGCTTGGCAAACAGCAAACACAGAGAGAACTCGATCACTCCCTGGATGGAGAAAGAGAGAGAAGCATACTGTCAACAAATAAAAGCTATACAGTTGTCTAGAATAGAAAGGTACTTGGTTTATGTTTAGGGCCAGCGTTTTCCCCAGTTGCTTATTCAGTACCTATGCAATTCTTTTTGATCTATTTAAGAGCCTAGGGCACATGTGCCAAAATCCAGTTCTGGAGGGCAGAGTGTCGGTAGGGTTCCGCTGCCCCTTGTACTTGACTTTATCAATTAAGGTCATTGATTAGTTAGGAGCTCCCCTCACCTGGTTGTGTAGGTCTTAAATTGGACTTGAATTGAAAGAAAAGAACAAAAACCAGCTGATACAAGCCCTCCAGGAAATGAGCTTGACACCCTGGCTTTGGGGAACAGGGCCTGGGCGTTGGTGTGTATCACAGGAGGTTGGTGGCACCTTAAATGGGGAGGACTCGTGGTAATGACTGGAGCAGAACAAGTGGAACGGTTTCCATTCGCTCCGTTCCAGACATTATTATGAGCCCTCCTCCCCTCAGCAGACTTTTTGTTTAACTATCCTTGTGGGTACCAGAAGTCTTCATAAGGATGGTAAAACAAGGACAATTCTGACATGTAGGGAACGGCAACATTTCCCAACAAGTAAAAATGCTATTTTAGGCTTTAATGTTACAGTTAGGCTTAGGTTTAGTGTAGGGGTTATTTTTATTTCACCTTTATTTAACCTTTATTTAACCAGGTAGGCTAGTTGAGAACAAGTCCTTTATTTAACTTGTAAGGCTAGTTGAGAACAAGTTCTCATTTGCAACTGTGACCTGGCCAAGATAAAGCAAAGCAATTTGACACATACAACAACACAGAGTTACACATGGAGTAAACAAAACATACAGTCAATAATATAGTAGAAAAAAAGAAAAGAAAAAGTCTATATACAGAGAGTGCAAATGAGGTAGGATAAGGGAGATAAGGCAATAAATAGGCCATGGTGGCGAAGTAATTACAATATAGCAATTAAACACTGGAATGGTAGATGTGCAGAAGATGAACATGCAAGTAGAGATACTGGGGTGCAAAGGAGCAAGATAAATAAATAAATACCGTATGGGGATGAGGTAGGTAGATAGCCCATCTGTAAAGAGCCCATCTATGTACAGGTGCAGTGATCTGTGAGCTGCTCTGACAGCTGGTGCTTAAAGCTAGTGAGGGAGATATGAGTCTCCAGCTTCAGAGGTTTTTGCAGTTTGTTCCAGTCATTGGCAGCAGAGAACTGGAAGGAAAGGCGGCCAAAGGAGGAATTGGCTTTGGGAGTGACCAGTGAGATATACCTGCTGGAGCGCGTGCTACGAGTAGGTGCCGCTATGGTGACCAGTGAGCTGAGATAAGGCAGGGCATTACCTAGCAGAGACTTGTAGATAACCTGTAGATAAAGTGGGTTTGGCGACGAGTATTTTTATACTTTTTTTACCTTTATTTAACTAGGCAAGTCAGTTAAGAACAAATTCTTATTTTCAATGACGCCTAGGAACAGTGAGTTAACTGCCTTGTTCAGGGGCAGAACGATAGATTCGTACCTTGTCAGCTCGGGGATTCGATATTGCAACTAGTCCAACGCTCTAACCACTAGGCTACCCTGCCGCCCCATGAGTATGAAGCGAGGGCCAACCAACGAGAGCGTACAGGTCGCAATGGTGGGTAGTGTATGGGGCTTTGGTGACAAAACAGATGGCACTGTGATAGACTGCATCCAGCTTGTTGAGTAGAGTGTTGGAGGCTATTTTATAGATGACATCCCCGAAGTCGAGGATCGGTAGGATGGTCAGTTTTACGAGGGTATGTTAGGCAGCATGAGTGAAGGATGCTTTGTTGCGATATAGGAAGCCGATTCTAGATTTAATTTTGGATTGGAGATGCTTAATGTGAGTCTGGAGAGTTTACAGTCTAACCAGACACCTAGGTATTTGTAGTTGTCCACATATTCTAAGTCAGAACCGTCCAGAGTAGTGATGCTAGTCGGGGGGCAGGTGAGGATAGCGATCGGTTGAAGAGCATGCATTTAGCTTTACTAGCGTTTAAGAGCAGTTGGAGGCCACAGAAGGAGAGTTGTACGGTATTGAAGCTCGTCTGGAGGTTAGTTAACACAGTGTCCAAAGAAGGTCCAGAGGTATACAGAATGGTGTCGTCTGCGTAGAGGTGAATCAGAGAATCACCAGCAGCAAGAGCGACATCATTGATGTATACAGAGAGAAGAGTCTGCATGAGTATTGAACCCTGTGACACCCCCATAGAGACTGCCAGAGGTCCGGACAACAGGCCCTCCAATTTGAGACACTGAATTCTGTCTGAGAAGTAGTTGGTGAACCAGGCGAGAAAGTCATTTGAGAAACCAAGGCTGTCGAGTCTGCCAATAAGAATGTGGTTATTGACAGAGTCGAAAGCCTTGGCCAGGTCGATGAATACGGCTGCACAGTAATGTGAGGAGTTAGGAGTGAGGGGTTAGGAGTGAGGGGTTAGGAGTAGGTTTAGTGTTAGGAGTTAGGGTTAAGTGTAGTTTTAGGGTTAGGGGTTAGGGTTAAGGTTAGGGGTTTAGGGTTAAGGTTAGGTTTAGGTGTAGTTTTAGGGTTAAGGGTTTAGGGTTAAGTTTAAGGTGAAGGAAAATAGGATTTTGGATGGGAATCAATTATTTGGTCCCCACAAGGATATCAATCCATAAGTGTGTGTGATATGGGTGGTGTGAGAGCTCAGGTGACTGACCGGTATGCGTAGCGCTCCCATGAAGCTGATGGCCGAGGGCTCCAATTCGCTCTTCACCACCACCACCTGCTGTACAGGGAGCAGCAGCTCTGTGTCCCAGTTCTGACAGGGAGACCAAGGGTTAATAACACAGATCTAAGATACAGACACTAACATAAAACACAGACAAACTCAGATAAAAACCAGACACACACCTGAGATTTGCCTCCTTGTTTGTACGAATGATAGAGCTGGTTATGTCCATTCACTCCTTTCCAGCTATTGGTCAGCTTTTACATGAGAAAACAAAACAAACAAGTACAACACCATTTACCATCATGTTACAGAGTCCATATGAAGCTACATTCAGTTTTCACCATCAAGATATAGTGTTCCAGCAGCCACCAATATAAACATCTGTAACGCAGTTCAAAGTAGTGTGGGAGAATGAAAACATCACCTGTCAATCAAGAATAACCTTAAATAAAGCTTTTACAATGAATCCACCCACATTGTAAACAATTATTTTTTGTTTCCCTTTTTGATGTGCGACACTCAGGTACTCTACTGCTATCAGTGGGATAAAGTGGGAGACAGTTGTTATGGAAACGATGCTATTCAGGCAAATTCTGAAGACGTGGGCTACGCACAATGAAACCACTCATGGCTCACAAAAAAACAAACAAACAAGTCCACAACACATTTCGAAAATGGCACTTACACTCGGCATAGAAGAAAAACAAGGGGGCTTTGTCTGTCTGAGATTCATACCTCTGAAATGTCGTCCCCATATTATGTCTATACTAAGAAGAGATGCTTTGGGAGACCCAGAGAGACATGAATAGTACTCACAGTGTTGCTGGAAGCAGGGTTCTGTACATCATGGACGCTTCTCAAATCATTTGGATCTGCAGACAAAACCAGGTCAGATTAGATGTGAATGTCAGCATGCAAAAGTTTTACCATCACATAAATCATGCATGGAAACTTCTCTGAGGTCAACGGGAAGAAAGTCTCTTCCAATCTTCCTACAACCAGTCACAGAGCAGTACTCACGTTCGATGAGGAAGAGGAAGCAGACGACGCCCATGGCAGCGATGACGAGGCCGGGGACGATGAAGGACAGGCCCCAGTTGGAGGAGACCCAGTAACCTGCGATCAAAGAGCCCAGGATGTTGCCCACTGAGGTATGGGAGTTCCATATGCCCATGATCAGACCCCTCCTGTAGGGAACACCAGTTAAAACAGGGTTAGGATAGTGTTCTGATCAGACCCCTCCTGTAGGGAACACCAGTTAAAACAGGGTTAGGATAGTGTTCTGATCAGACCCCTCCTGTAGGGAACACCAGTTAACATAGTTAAAATCCTATTGTAACTTCAATGTATCTGAACTATAGAGGCATCATCAGAATAATAACAACAACACCACATCTTGCGGCTTACCTTCCCTTCCCAAACCAGTTCCCGATGCACGTGACCACACTGGGCCAGCCAGTAGTCTGAACCAAGCCATTGGCCACCTGAGGCAGCGGAGAAACACACAGAGAAGTATGTTATGTTAAGACTTGGGAGCAACGAGAGCAGCTAGAAAAACATACAGAATAGTTGTCCTCTGATCTCTCCATTCTATGTACGCGTTTGACTCACCTGGACAAATATATAGAAGCTGAGGTTGTGGATGTTGTAGATGCGGCCCAGACCAAACAGACAGGTGAAGAGGCCACTCATCAGCATGCCGAACGTCAGGTACAGACGGATAGGCAGGCGCTCGCCGATGATGCCACTGCAGGACGCACAATGATGACACAATCATAGGAATAGACACAATCTCCTCCCAGGTTCAGGACTTAACATCACTAGGCCTCTAATAGAATACAAAACTGTCACCAACTCAGATCTTCAGCGTTGACACTCTTGCTCAAGTTAAAATAGCAGTTAGATATTGGTGGGTTTTCCTAATCACCTGAC
This sequence comes from Salmo trutta, assembly GCF_901001165.1. Taxonomy (NCBI): domain Eukaryota; kingdom Metazoa; phylum Chordata; class Actinopteri; order Salmoniformes; family Salmonidae; genus Salmo; species Salmo trutta. Next base: position 43,766,360 of record NC_042980.1, read on the forward strand.
CTGTCCAGGATCATCTCCAGGACCGTCCTAGCTAATAACACAGCCAGAGATTTCCCCTGGTCAGGTTACATGGACAGCCTAGTTGAAGCCTTACCTGAGGTACATTCCCACAGCGTAGGCACAGAGGAAGGAGTAGTCCATGGCTCCCAGCAGCTGCTTATAGTTGCTTTTATCTACAAATGGTGAAAATAGTTTTGGCATAAGAATAACATCAATTCAACCAAGGGCCACTTATCTGAATACTGACCCCTGGATTTGGTTATGGGGGGGGGTCAACAAACATGTGTGAATAGTAACAAGTGTAGGGAAGGTAGGTAGGTGGAATAGGTGGGAGGGAATGGGAATTGGTGTAAGAGGGATTGAGAAGAAGAGGGTCATCAGAGAAAGAGAACGAGGGTTGAGTGGGTTTTCACCAAAGGGTTTCCAGCTGCAGTCTGTCTCTGTGTGGAGGTTCGGCAGCTGCCTGCTACCTGCTGTGGAGAGCTCATGGAGAGCTGAGCAGTTCTTATGCAGCTCACTCTGTGGACCAAGTATGATCTCCATGAGAAAACATGCATATTCAATACCCTCATCATCAAAAAAGAACACCTGCTACAGCATACATGTTGTCATACATTCATCCCAATGTCAAGCAGCTTGCAGCCATGCTGTGGTTCCAAAGTAAACAATGGTCGATGCGTTCTCTGGAAAATAACGAACGATGTGGAAGGTGTGGTCCACAACGCGCTAGCAGAGATGCATTATCTTCCAGAGAACAGCATAGAGCCCCGAGTTGATTATCCCTTTTATACCAAGGCTATAATTTAACACTAGAACTGGGTTCATTTGCAGGTAGAAGAAGTGTGTTCAACATCCACTGAAGTAGCTAGCAAGTTTACTGGATAGTGACAGTAGTTGCCTTGGTAACCTAACAAACTTGGTAGTTTAGCAAACCAAACATCAGTCCTAGCTTGCTATTATGAAAATCAAATTCAACAATGCCAATCATGTTTGACTAACGCAGCTCAAACAGAACATCTAAGAATGAACTATAGCCATTGAATTGTACCATGTAAATATACCGTGCCTTATAGGGAAATAATGCACACTCTAGAATGCCCTTCAAGCCAATCAGAAAGGAGTATTCAACAATGCCATGGTATAATTAAGCAATATGGCACCTCAGGGGTTTGTGGTATATGGTTAATATACCACGGCTAAAGGCTGCTGTAACGTACAACGCATCATGGAGTGCCTGAAAACAGCCGTGATATATTTGCCATATACCACAAAGCCCCGCGGTGCCTTATTGCTATTATAACCTGGTTACTAGCATATTTTTTCCTATTTCATACCAGTGGTATATGACCTGATATACCACAGCTTTCATGCAATTAGCATTCAGATCAAATTGTATTTGTCATATGCGCCGAATACAACCTTACCCTGAAATGCTTACTTACAAGCCCTTAACCAACAATGTAGTTCAGAAATAGAGTTAAGAAAATATTTACTAAAGAAATTAAGTAAGAAATCAAATAAAAAGTAACACAATAATAAAATAACGAGGCTATATACAGGGGGTACCGGTACAGAGTCAATGTGGAGACTATATACAGGGGGGTACCGGTACAGAGTCAATGTGGAGGCTATATACAGGGGGTACCGGTACAGAGTCAATGTGGAGGCTATATACAGGGGGTACCGGTACAGAGTCAATGTGGAGGCTATATACAGGGTGTTACGGTACAGAGTCAATGTGGAGGCTATATACAGGGGGGTACCGGTACAGAGTCAATGTGGAGGCTATATACAGGGGGTACCGGTACAGAGTCAATGTGGAGGCTATATACAGGGGGGTACCGGTACAGAGTCAATGTGGAGGCTATATACAGGGGGTACCGGTACAGAGTCAATGTGGAGGCTATATACAGGGGGTACCGGTACAGAGTCAATGTGGAGGCTATATACAGGGTGTTACGGTACAGAGTCAATGTGGAGGCTATATACAGGGGGGTACCGGTACAGAGTCAATGTGGAGGCTATATACAGGGGGTACCGGTACAGAGTCAATGTGGAGGCTATATACAGGGGGTACCGGTACAGAGTCAATGTGGAGGCTATATACAGGGGTACCGGTACCGAGTCAATGTGGAGGCTATATATAAGGGGTACCGGTACCGAGTCAATGTGGAGGCTATATACAGGGGTACCGGTACCGAGTCAATGTGGAGGCTATATATAAGGGGTACCGGTACCGAGTCAATGTGGAGGCTATATACAGGGGTACCGGTACCGAGTCAATGTGGAGGCTATATATAAGGGGTACCGGTACCAAGTCAATGTGCGGGGCTACAGGTTAGTCTAGGTCATTTGTACGGGGCTCAAACCACCCAAAAAGGGTTAATGCCCTGCCTCTGCATTGCTTGTCATTCTGGAGCAGCTACAGTAGCAGGCTGAACCACTGTGAGGTCATGCTGACCAGGTTACAGTAGCAGGCTGAACCACTGTGAGGTCATGCTGACCAGGTTACAGTAGCAGGCTGAACCACTGTGAGGTCATACTGACCAGGTTACAGTAGCAGGCTGAACCACTGTGAGGTCATACTGACCAGGTTACAGTAGCAGGCTGAACCACTGTGAGGTCATACTGACCAGGTTACAGTAGCAGGCTGAACCACTGTGAGGTCATGCTGACCAGGTTACAGTAGCAGGCTGAACCACTGTGAGGTCATGCTGACCAGGTTACAGTAGCAGGCTGAACCACTGTGAGGTCATACTGACCAGGTTACAGTAGCAGGCTGAACCACTGTGAGGTCATGCTGACCAGGTTACAGTAGCAGGCTGAACCACTGTGAGGTCATGCTGACCAGGTTACAGTAGCAGGCTGAACCACTGTGAGGTCATACTGACCAGGTTACAGTAGCACCTGCGCTGATAACATGTATATATAGTGTGTGGAGACGAGTGTACAGTGAGTAAGTCTCTGTTTATATGCCAGTGTAGTACAGTGAATTCCCTATAGGATACATCAGTGTCTGTGTGTGTTACCTTGACAATGCTGATGGGTTTTCTGGACAGGTGGAAGCTGGTGTACAGCAGGAAGGTGAGTCCAAAGGTGAAGGCTCTGTACCTACAGGGAGACAACACAGAGAGCAACAGTAAGGGACTGGAGGTTCTGTACCAACAGGGAGACAACACAGGGTGCAACAGTAAGGGACTGGAGGTTCTGTAGCTACAGGGAGACAACACAGGGAGCATCAGTAAAGGACTGGAGGTTCTGTACCAACAGGGAGACAACACAGGGGGCAACAGTAAAGGACTGGAGGTTCTGTACCAACAGGGAGACAACACAGGGGGCAACAGTAAAGGACTGGAGGTTCTGTAGCTACAGGGAGACAACACAGGGGGCAACAGTAAAGGACTGGAGGTTCTGTACCAACAGGGAGACAACACAGGGGGCAACAGTAAAGGACTGGAGGTTCTGTACCAACAGGGAGACAACACAGGGGGCAACAGTAAAGGACTGGAGGTTCTGTACCAACAGGGAGACAACACAGAGGGCAACAGTAAGGGACTGGAGGTTCTGTAGCTACAGGGAGACAACACAGGGAGACAACAGTAAAGAACTGGAGGTTCTGTAGCTACAGGGAGACAACACAGGGGGCAACAGTAAAGGACTGGAGGTTCTGTACCTACAGGGAGACAACAGTAAAGGACTGGAGGTTCTGTAGCTACAGGGAGACAACAGTAAAGGACTGGAGGTTCTGTAGCTACAGGGAGACAACAGTAAAGGACTGGAGGTTCTGTAGCTACAGGGAGACAACACAGGGAGACAACAGTAAAGAACTGGAGGTTCTGTAGCTACAGGGAGACAACACAGGGGGCAACAGTAAAGGACTGGAGGTTCTGTAGCTACAGGGAGACAACAGTAAAGGACTGGAGGTTCTGTAGCTACAGGGAGACAACACAGGGTGCAACAGTAAAGAACTGGAGGTTCTGTACCTACAGGGAGACAACAGTAAAGGACTGGAGGTTCTGTAGCTACAGGGAGACAACAGTAAAGGACTGGAGGTTCTGTAGCTACAGGGAGACAACACAGGGAGCATCAGTAAAGGACTGGAGGTTCTGTAGCTACAGGGAGACAACACAGGGAGACAACACAGGGAGCAACAGTAAAGGACTGGAGGTTCTGTAGCTACAGGGAGACAACACAGGGAGACAACAGTAAAGGACTGGAGGTTCTGTACCAACAGGGAGACAACACAGGGGGCAACAGTAAAGGACTGGAGGTTCTGTAGCTACAGGGAGACAACAGTAAAGGACTGGAGGTTCTGTAGCTACAGGGAGACAACAGTAAAGGACTGGAGGTTCTGTAGCTACAGGGAGACAACACAGGGAGACAACAGTAAAGGACTGGAGGGGAGGAGGAGGTAGTCTCCCTGTAGGTACATTCATCCACTGATACAGGGTCAGATATACAGTGCATTTGGAAAGTATTCAGACCCCTTCCCTTTTTCCACATTTTGTTACGTTAGCCTTTAAAAAAAATTAAATCAAACATCTCTGGAGAGACCTGAAAATAGCTGTGCAGCGACACTCCCCATCCAACCTGACAGAGCTTAAGAGGATCAGCAGAGAAGAATGGGAGAAACTCCCCAAGTACAGGTGTGCCATGGTTGTTGCGTCATACCCAAGAAGACTCAAGGCTGTATTAGCTGCCAATGGTGCTTCAACAAGTACAGAGGAAAGGGTCTGAATACATAGCAAATGTGATATTTCAGTTTATTTTATTTTATACATTTGCAAAAAAAATCTAAAAAACAGTTTTTGCTTAGTCATTATGTGGTAGTGTGTAGGTTGATGAGGGAAAAAAAAACAATTTAAATCATTTTAGAATAAGGATGTAACGTAACAAAATGTGGAAAACGTCAAGGGGTCTAAATACTTTCTAAATGCACTGTATACCCATTGCCCGTCAGCGTCATGAAAAGTTGTGCACGCAGTTCTTCCTCAGAAAGCTCTTTGTTGACCTATCAGTGGATCACATGCAACTTCAAATGCAGCTCATGCAAGTTAACAAACACAAAGTCAGATGTTTATCGTCCACAACATTGCAGATGTCAGAGGAGGATTGATTACCTAGATGCTAGCAAGCCAAGGTCAAATAGAGCTAGATAAAACCAGAATAATAATATACATGTTGAACACAGTAGCTACAGTTGAAGTCGGAAGTTTACATACACCTTAGCCAAATACATTTAAACTCAGTTTCACAATTCCTGACATTTAATCCTAGTATAAATTCCCTGTCTAAGGTCAGTTAGGATCACTTTATTTTAAGAATGTGAAATGTCAATAACAGAAGAGAGAATGATTTATTTCAGCTTTTATTTCTTTCATCACATTCCCAGTGGATCAGAAGTTTACATACTCTTAATTAGTATTTGGTAGAATTGCCTTTAAATTGTTTAACTTCGGTCAAACGTTTTGGGTAGCCTTCCACAAGCTTCCCACAATAAGTTGGGTGAATTTTGGCCCATTCCTCCTGACAGAGCTGGTGTAACTGAGTCAGGTTTGTAGGCCTCCTTGCTCACACACGCTTTTTCAGTTCTGCCCACAAATTTTCAATGGTATTGAGGTCAAGGCTTTGTGATGGCCACTCCAATACCTTGACTTTGTAGTCCTTAAACCATTTTGCCACAATTTTGGAAGTAAGCTTGGGGTCATTGTCCATTTGGAAGACCCATTTGCGACCAAGCTTTAACTTCCTGACTGATGTCTTGAGATGTTGCTTCAATATATATCTACATAATTTTCCATCCTCATGATGCCATCTATTTTGTGAAGTGCACCAGTCCCTCCTGCAGCAAAGCAACTCACAACATGATGCTGCCACCCCCGTGCTTCACGGTTGGGATGGTGTTCTTCGGCTTGCAAGCCCCTTTTTACTCCAAACAAAACGATGGTCATTATGGCCAAATAGTTCTATTTTTGTTTCATCCAGACCAGAGGACATTTCTCCAAAAAGTACGATCTTTGTCCCCATGTGCAGTTGCAAACTGTAGTCCGGCTTTTTTACGGCGGTTTTAGAGCAGTGGCTTCTTCCTTGCTGAGCGGCCTTTCAGGTTGTCGATATAGGACTCGTTTTACTGTGGATATAGATACTTTTGTACCTGTTTCCTCCAGCATCTTCACAAGGTCCTTTGCTGTTATTCTGGGATTGATTTGCACTTTTCGCACCAAAGTACGTTCATCTCTAGGAGACAGAACGCGTCTCCTTCCTGAGCGGTATGATGGCTGCGTGGTCCCATGGTGTTTATACTTGCGTACTATTGTTTGTACAGATGAACGTGGTACCTTCAGGCGTTTGGAAATTGCTCCCAAGTATGAACCAGACTTGTGGAGGTCTACAATTGTTTTTCTGAAGTCTTGGCTGATTTCTTTTGATTTTCCATGATGTCAAGCAAAGAGGCACTGAGTTTGAAGGTAGGCCTTGAAATACATCCACAGGTACACCTCCAATTGACTCAAATTATGTCAATTAGCCTATCAGAAGCTTCTAAAGCCATGACACAATTTTCTGAAATTTTCCAAGTTTTTTAAAAAGGCACAGTCAACTTAGTGGATGTAAACTTCTGACCCACCCACTGGAATTGTGAAACAGTGAATGATAAGTGAAATAATCTGTCTGTAAACAACTGTTGGAAAAAAATACTTGTGTCATGCACAAAGAAGATGTCCTAACCGACTTGCCGAAAATATAGTTTGTTAACAAGACATTTCTGGAGTGGTTGAAAAACGAGTTTTAATGACTCCAACCTAAGTGTATGTAAACTTCTGACTTCAACTGTATAACCAGTCTGGCGTGTTTTCATTGTCATCACTCACTCACTGCTAAGTTTGTCAAGATCCCGACATTAACACGCATCACCGGTGAGTATAATAAACCCAGCGAGAGCCGGTGAGTATAATAAATCCAGCGAGAGCCGGTGAGTATAATAAACCCAGCGAGAGCCGGTGAGTATAATAAACCCAGCGAGAGCCGGTGAGTATAATAAACCCAGCGAGAGCCGGTGAGTATAATAAACCCAGCGAGAGCCGGTGAGTATAATAAACCCAGCGAGAGCCGGTGAGTATAATAAACCCCGCGAGAGCCGGTGAGTATAATAAACCCCGCGAGAGCCGGTGAGTATAATAAACCCAGCGAGAGCCGGTGAGTATAATAAACCCAGCGAGAGCCGGTGAGTATAATAAAAACCATTAAGTCCTGTTCCTGTAGATCTTCCACTCATCATCAGTTATTTCCTGGTGGACTTGTACAAAGGGCAAACAAGTCGAGTTCGACAGACCCTGACATGGGTCTTCCCCTGACCTTGCCAAACACAGCCACCCTGACGTGGGTCTTCCCCTGACCTCGCCAAACACAGCCACACCGACATGGGTCTTCCCCTGACCTAGCCAAACACAGCCACCCTGACGTGGGTCTTCCCCTGACCTAGCCAAACACAGCCACCCCGACGTGGGTCTTCCCCTGACCTAGACAAACACAGCCACGCTGACGTGGGTCTTCCCCTGACCTCGCCAAACACAGCCACCCCGACATGGGTCTTCCCCTGACCTCGCCAAACACAGCCACACCGACATGGGTCTTCCCCTGACCTCGCCAAACACAGCCACCCTGACGTGGGTCTTCCCCTGACCTAGCCAAACACAGCCACCCCGACATGGGTCTTCCCCTGACCTAGCCAAACACAGCCACACCGACATGGGTCTTCCCCTGACCTCGCCAAACACAGCCACCCCGACGTGGGTCTTCCCCTGACCTAGACAAACACAGCCACCCTGACGTGGGTCTTCCCCTGACCTAGCCAAACACAGCCACCCTGACGTGGGTCTTCCCCTGACCTAGACAAACACAGCCACCCTGACGTGGGTCTTCCCCTGACCTAGCCAAACACAGCCACCCTGACATGGGTCTTCCCCTGACCTAGCCAAACACAGCCACCCTGACGTGGGTCTTCCCCTGACCTAGACAAACACAGCCACCCCGACGTGGGTCTTCCCCCTGACCTAGACAAACACAGCCACCCCGACGTGGGTCTTCCCCCTGACCTAGACAAACACAGCCACCCAGACGTGGGTCTTCCCCTGACAATGCCTAAAACATCATAAAGTCACACCACCATAAACCAGCCCTAAAGACCAGTTGCTAAGGGAAGGAAAGCAGTCAGAGGGAAGAATCCCTGATTGCCTATGTATACTCACAATAGCTGGGCAGCGTGTGTGTGTGTGTGTCTAGTGGAAAGGGGGTTGTGTTCTCTCCCAAGGCAGGACAGAAATAAGACAGTTAGGACACTGGCAGTGTCTTCCCTGTCAGCAGTAATTTAGTGTAAAACACGTCAGTGGCTCTGTGACAACACAGAACACCAACACTGTCCCAGCTCCACAGCTCTGAGGACACCAGACAGAGACTGGCTACAGCCAGCATGCCACTGTCACTCACACGGAATAACTAGCAGATGTGGTAGAGTTCAAAGAAATACTTCAAACCCCTATAAAGATACAGGTTAACAACTTGGTTTACCACTCTTTTTCAGTTTGACCTTTGACTATAGTTCTACTGATAATAGAAGGCCTGACATGCTTCCTAAACAACAGATGCAGACTAACAGTGAAATGCTCACTGACAGGTCCTTCCCAACAATGAAGAGAGAAAGAAAATAGAGAAATAATAGAAAAGTAATAACACGTAACAATAAATACACAACTTGATAACTTGACTATATACACAGGGTACCAGTACTGATAACTAGACTATATACACAGGGTACCAGTACTGAGTAATGATAACTATATACACAGGGTACCAGTACTGAGTAATGATAACTAGGCTATATACACAGGGTACCAGTACTGAGTAATGATAACTAGGCTATATACACAGGGTACCAGTACTGAGTAATGATAACTATATACACAGGGTACCAGTACTGAGTAATGATAACTAGGCTATATACACAGGGTACCAGTACTGAGTAATGATAACTAGGCTATATACACAGGGTACCAGTACTGAGTAATGATAACTATATACACAGGGTACCAGTACTGAGTAATGATAACCAGGCTATATACACAGGGTACCAGTACTGAGTAATGATAACTAGGCTATATACACAGGGTACCAGTACTGAGTAATGATAACTAGACTATATACACAGGGTACCAGTACTGAGACAATGTGCATATAACTAGGGATAAAGTGACTAGGCAACAGGATAGATAATAAACAGTAGCAGCAGTGTGTGATGAGTCGAGACAGTTTGTGTATAAAGGGTCAATACAGATAGTCTGTGTAGCTATTTGGTTAACTATTTAACAGTCTTACGGCTTGGGGGTAGAAGTTGTTCAGTAATCATTAACCTGCCTGCAAGTATGCTGGACCAATGTCACATAGATGGTGCGTACCTACCATTTACAGCTGTAGGCCCTACACTACATGATCTATGGGACGTCTGTTGTTAGCACAGTGCTCTCTCTCTCTCTCTCTCTCTCTCTCTCTGTAGCTCGGCCAATTCCCTGTCTCCCACACATAATTATATTGGACTAAATATAAAATTGATACGGGCAGCACAAACTGGCGCAAGACAAGGCACATACAGTACACCAACACCAGCACAGCCATATGTACACACAGGGTCACACACACACAGGGTCACACACACACACACACAAAGTATGGCTTGAGTCCTGATATAATAAGTCATCAACGATTTACAACTAAGTCCAAGTGTGAGCAAGACCCCGCAGAGACAAATCCCCATAAACAGAGTAGCACAAAGTCAATAGAATGATGGGCTATGTACCCTTCAGTCACTTTTCACCCTAGAGTATGTCAAGACAAGCACACAACCCACGTGGACAGACAGGCCTCTGTGGAATTATAAAACAGACACGTATGTCAAGACAAGCACACAACCCACGTGGACAGACAGGACTCTGTGGAATTATAAAACAGACACGTATGTCAAGACAAGCACACAACCCACGTGGACAGACAGGACTCTGTGGAATTATAAAACAGACACGTATGTCAAGACAAGCACACAACCCACGTGGACAGACAGGACTCTGTGGAATTATAAAACAGACACGTATGTCAAGACAAGCACACAACCCACGTGGACAGACAGGACTCTGTGGAATTATAAAACAGACACGCGAAGACAGAAACACGAACATCTGGTTTGATTAGAAGAGTGACATGAATAGTCGGCTTACTTGTCAGAGGAGGACAGCCTGCTTCTTCAACCAAATGCCACCAACCAAAAGCAAGTTGTTAGCCCTGATCCACTCTTATTGTTCTGACGAGACTGTCATCTACATTAATTCATTGATAAACTACTTATGACAGAGTGCATTTTCATCTGAAAGACAGAGACAAAAAGACAGACAGGCAGATAGACAAGACAGACACAGGCCGGAAGGTGGACAGACGGGCGGGCAGAAGGACAGACACAGACAAACAAACTCACCACTGGTCTCTGTTGAAGGAGGCCAGGAAGCGGATGCCAGGTGGCACGGGGGCCATAATTTGCCGATAACAGGCACTGACTGGGCAGTCAATAGACGGGCAGGTCTCACAGCGATGATGATGACCAACACGCAGACCTAATGCTCCATTCTGTGAACTTAATGCAAGGCCCAGGAGACATGGCCAAGAGGCTGCAGGAATATCCCCTCAGAAGCTGTATTCTCCTGTATGGGGCAAAATAATTAAAGAGTTTTAAACACAGCAGGACATCTGAAGATGGCATCTCTCTCTGTTCCATTTCTATAGTGTATGTTCTCGAACGTATACTTTGTGCATGTATCTGTCCAGGGTCCTTCCACCTCAAAAATCACAAGAAAGAGGATTGACACCAACCATCTCAGATTGTTCTGAAATTATTTTGTTGTTAGTAACCGATACAATTATCTTTTGTGAAACATTATTTTGTTGAAATAGAATTTGTTTCTCAGAGATCAAATTATATGTTTGACAAGACGTATGAACCTGCGGCTTGGAGTATTGCTTCTCCATATTATGTAATCTATTCTCTGTGAATGTGGTGATGTACATTTTTTCACTGTTCAGAGAAATTTGTCATTGAAGTCACTTGCATTATTTACCATTAAATAGTGTGAAAGTACCAGGTTTTGACCTGTTGTGTGGTCATCCTCACAATTCAAGCTAGTCCTCTATGAAAGCAATTCAGTTTATCCTTCTTTATTGTTATTTTGTTGAAATTACTTTTTTTTTTCTTCAGGAATGTCAATATTACCTGTTTCTAACTACAGAAACAATTTCTGAATTATCTGCGATGGTGGGTGTGATGGCTTGTTGAAATGACATGGGACAACTCTCCAGAAAGGCATAGTAGGATACAGTAAACCTTCCATAGCCACTCATCTCATTGGGGTATCAGAGATAATTCTCACATTCATACAACTTCTGCTTAATGCTCTGGGGATCACATGTAGCATGAATACCAGTACCCTTCTATACCAGAATCTTGGTCTGGGAACATGATGTTGCCAAGCACTGAACCACCAACTGTGTATATCGACAGCTTGGCTTGCTAAACTACACATACCATTGAACTCTATCATGAGCCTCTGCCACAACATTAGTCATTTACACTACTGATATGGTCACTGTCATCATTTTGTAAGTTGAATTGATTCATTCTACATACTAAAACTGTCAATACTTTCCCATGGTGGACAAGTAGTAAAATGTATTCACTCACTAAGGTAAGTCGCTCTGTATAAGAGCGTCTGCTAAATGACTAAAATTTAAACTACATTTGAAAAAACTATTTGGCCCATACAGTACAGCCGCCTACAGTTGGCTACAGCTCATAGCAAAACCTCATACGTGGAATCTTGGATGGCACATCAACTGGACCAGGCTTTTTCATTCATATTGTGACAGAGCCTCAAACCCAGTTACTGAAGTTCATTACTGAAGTTCATTCGACAATAGGTTTCTGTATTTCTTCTATTTCCCCCCATATATGAACGTATATAACCATCTAACATCCTGTAGATTAAATTGAGATTGTTATACAGAGCCCAATACTGTTATTTTACCATTTTCTTGGACTGTAGTAAAAACAATGAAAACACATTTGACTTCCCAGTGTAGCAGACATCAGAGAGAGAGAAACCTACTGTAGGACATTTGCCAGTTTGCTTTGAAAGCCCACATCAATGTTTCCAATCATTATGATCCTCAGCAACATTGCAACCAAATCGATACTCCAGTCGAAAGATACAAACGTATTAACATGAAGAATCCTCCTTACAATGTATCCGACAGCTCTTTGTTTAGAACCACTGTGTTCAAATAACCATGGCTTGCTCGCTTCACTTTCTGCTCATCCTCGATGCTAGACAAAAACAGCGGTCTATCTGTGGAAAAAAAATCCCCGACCCTATCTATTCACAGACACCCAGGGATAAATGATCAAACTTACCGTGGCTGAAATCGCGGAAAATTTCAAAAGAACCGTGTGGTTTTGTCGTCCAACTCGGGCGGTGTAGCTCTCACTTCCTTGTTCTTTCACAGAGCTTGGTGGAGCTGTCATTCACAGTCACACTGGTCGCCCAACCTCCACTTCGGTCTCCGGATGACGTCAGAACAGCGCAGAGGAACGGCCGAGCCCTGGCTCCTTGTCAAACAAATGGCAACAAAGTCACCCAACAAGGAAATTAAATACAATAGTTATGTGCAACTAAACACGTTTCCAGCCAACCTTTTTTTTTTTTTTTTATGAGAGTAAAGTACATATCGGATTATAGAAAACATGTAATAACACAAGGAAATCAGATACAATATGAATCTGTTACTAACCAGGTTTTCTATCCAACCTTTTTATGCGAGTAAAGTAACGTTACATGTAATGTAATGACAGGCCTGATGGAAACAGCTACATTTTAGGTAAACTTTCCAAATGTCGACAAAACAAAATATGCTAGAGAAGGTGGAATATTTTAGTGTCGGTAAAGGGAACTATGCGAGCAATGTCGGTGGAAAGGCTTTTATGCGAAAATATTGATATAATAACCATTATATCGAAGTAAACTTGGAGTCACGCGTTGACGTTGTGTGGTCCTCCAACTAGGACTTGTCGGGAAAGCATGCAGTTTTTAGGCTACAGATGAAAGTTATGGTAGATTTCACAGGCTGGTGAAAATGCACGGCGGTGAGCTTGATGCTCCTTTCCAATAAATATCGAGGGTTTTATTCTGGTGACATGATAATCGGTGCTTGGCTGCCGTTTGACAAATAAAAACAATCTCGCTCTTTTGTCCATAAAAAATTTTTGTTTTCTGTCCAACTTGGAATTCGGAAAAATACGAGGTCAAATCATGACGCCAGTGATCTTCAGTTCGGAAAGTCGGAGCTCTAGGAAATAAGCCGAGTTCCCGAGTTGGAATTCTGAGTTGAATGACCATTTAAAACGATATTTCCCATTCGGATATATATATATATATTTTTTGTTTTTTATGAGTTCCCAGTTGTTTTAAACGCGTTGAGGTCCGAAGTAGGAGATTTCCAAGTCGCCAGTTCCGAGTTCCTAGTTGTTGTGAACGCGGCATTACCAACAGAGCGCACAAAGCGCTTTTAGCTGGAGTACACGTAACAGTAACTCGCTGTAATATAACGCAGACATTGTTGTGAGAAAACCGTCAGTAGAGTTGTAAATGCGATGGAAACCCATTTTATTAACTTATATTGTTTATTCAGTACACGGGAATTTAACAGTAAAAGTTATTTTTATGGGTACTGCATCATCAAGCACAGTCAATTTGATAAAAACACATATCTTCTGGAAAAATGCGCATATAATCTTTCTCCAATTCCGATGGAAACCTAGGTACTGGAACGCTAAAAATCTTGCAGTTGCTCTATTTGTCGAGGAATTTCTGAGATATCCTTATCACCAAATGATAAGGCTGAACATCTTTTACATGGCACAGAATAAATCAAGATATAAATGCTAATAAATGTACACCTAACAGTTTTAAAGATATTGATGCTTGTTTATCTTTTTTTTTTCTCCGTTGGTTTATTTCCGGTTTTTTTCCATTGGTCACGTGTCCAGTCCATCATTGTCATGCCAACGGTAAACAGAGGAGGGAAGAGGAGAGTTGAAGAGCCACAGTCCCTTTGTTTACTTTTTACTTTACAGGAGCAAAGACTAAACGAGTAGCTAAACATGTCAGATGTTGGATCAGAGGATTTTGATGATGATCAGGGTTACCTTGGGGTGAGTCAAAGTTCGCTGTTAAACTTGGTAGAAAACTCGTAAGCCGATTTTGAGCTAGCAATGCTAATTTAACGTTAGCTAGCTAACGTTTGCTAATTTTAACAGCTAACGTTACTTGCGCCTACGCAACATTGACAGAAGGATGTAATTGACTGACACAGGAATATGAAGGGGACCGAAATGAAGCTGGAGAGAGACATGGGGTCGGGAGAGCTGTCCTACCCAATGGAGACACTTACCAAGGAATGTATGAAAACGGGAAAAGGTCTGGCCAGGTAACTGTCACCATAAATAATATTATTTGTTGATTGCTAATATTTCTTGTTTCCTTTGACCATTTCCTTGACTATTTCCGTGTGTGCCAGGGGACATACCGATTTAAGAATGGGGCCAGGTACATTGGAGAATATTACCAGAACCTGAAGCACGGACAGGGTGTCTTCTATTACCCAGATGGATCAAAATATGAAGGTCTGTCTGTCTGTCTGTCTGTCTGTCTGTCTGTCTGTCTGTCTGTCTGTGTCATATACGCCCCTACCCTCTCTCTCTTTCTCTCAGGCAGCTGGGTTGATGACCAGCGCCAGGGCCATGGCCTCTACACATACCCCAACCAAGACACATATGAGGGAGAGTGGTTACACCATCAAAGGTAGTTACTAGAGTTGGGCGCTAGAGGTCGACCGATTAATCGGAATGGCCGATTAATTAGGGCCGATTTCAAGTTTTCATAACAATCTTCCGATCGGTATTTTTGGACGCCGATTTGGCCGTTTTTTACATTTAAATGTAAAAAAACAATTTTTTTTAGACCTTTATTTAACTAGGCAAGTCAGTTAAGAACACATTCTTATTTTCAATGACGGCCTAGGAACAGTGGGTTAACTGCCTTGTTCAGGGGCAGAACGACAGATTTTTACCTTGTCAGCTCGGGGATTCAATCTTGCAACCTTACGGTTAACTAGTCCAACGCTCTAACCACTTGCTTTACATTGCACTCCACGAGGAGCCTGCCTGTTATGCGAATGGAGTAAGAAGCCAAGGTAAGTTGCTAGCTAGCATTAAACTTATCTTATAAAAAACAATCAATCAATCATAATCACTAGTTAACTACACATGGTTGATGATATTACTAGTTTATCTAGCCTGTCCTGCGTTGCATATAATCGCTTAGGTACACGTTGCTCCAACCATAAACATCAATGCCTTTCTTAAAATCAATACACAAGTATATATTTTTAAACCTGCATATTTAGTTAATTTTGCCTGCTAACATGAATTTCTTTTAACTAGGGAAAATGTGTCACTTCTCTTGCAAACAGAGTCAGGGTATATGCAGCAGTTTGGGCCGCCTGGCTCGTTGCGAACTGTGAAGACTATTTCTTCCTAACAAAGACAGCCGACTTCGCCAAACGGGGATGATTTAACAAAAGCGCATTTGCGAAAAAAAAGCACAATCGTTGCACGACTGTACCTAACCATAAACATCAATGCCTTTCTTAAAATCAATACACAGAAGTATATATTTTTAAACCTGCATATTTAGCTAAAAGAAATCCAGGTTAGCAGGAAATATTAACCAGGTGAAATTGTGTCATTTTGCGTTCATTGCACGCAGAGTCAGGGTATATGCAACAGTTTGGGCCGCCTGGCTCGTTGCGAACTAATTTGCCAGAATTTTACGTAATTATGACTTAACATTGAAGGTTGTGCAATGTAACAGGAATATTTAGACTTAGGGATGCCACCCGTTAGATAAAATACGGAACGGTTCCGTATTTCACTGACAGGAAAAACGTTTTGTTTTCGAGATGATAGTTTCCGGATTCGACCATATTAATGACCTAAGGCTCGTATTTCTGTGTGTTATTATGTTATAATTAAGTCTATGATTTGATAGAGTAGTCTGACTGAGCGGTGGTAGACAGCAGCAGGCTTGTAAGCGTTCATTCAAACAGCACTTTCGTGCGTTTGCCAGCAGCCCTTAGCAATGCATTGCGCTTTTTATGACTTCAAGCCTGTCAACTCCCAAGATTAGGCTGGTGTAACCGATGTGAAATGGCTAGCTAGTTAGCCGGGTGCGCGCTAATAGCGTTTCAAACGTCACTCGCTCTGAGACTTGGAGTAGTTGTTCCCCTTGCTCTGCATGGGCAACGCTGCTTCAAGGGTGGCTGTTGTCGATGTGTTCCTGGTTCGAGCCCAGGTAGGAACGAGGAGAGGGACGGAAGCTATACTGTTACACTGGCAATACTAAAGTGCCTATAAGAACATCCAATAGTCAAAGGTATATGAAATACAAATCGTATAGAGAGAAATAGTCCTATAATAACTACAACCTAAAACTTCTTACCCGGGAATATTGAAGACTCATGTTAAAAGGAACCACCAGCTTTCATATGTTCTCATGTTCTGAGCAAGGAACTTAAAGGTTAGCTTTTTTACATGGCACATATTGCACTTTTACTTTGTTCTCCAACACTTTGTTTTTGCATTATTTAAATCAAATTGAACATGTTTCATTATCTATTTGAGGCTAAATTGATTTTATTGATGTATTATATTAAGTTAAAATAAGTGTTCATTCAGTATTGCTGTAATTGTCATTATTACAAATAAATAAATAAATAAATTGGCCGGTTAATCGGTATCGGGCTTTTGGGGCCCCCAATAATCGGTATCGGCGTTGAAAAATCATAATCGGTCGACCTCTAATCCAGAGAGCCACTGAGCTGAACCGGGAGCTCCAGACACTGAAAAATCTGATCCTGCAGGGGTGGCCTGAAGTGAAAAGACATGTACTTTGAAAGTAGCCATGCATTTTCACAACAGAGATGAGCTGAGTGTGCAAAATTGAGTTATCTTCAGAGGTGAGCAAGTCGTTGTGCCTACTGCCCTCAGGTCAGAGATAATGCAGAGAATCCATTCCTCACACATAGGAACAGAGGGGTGTCTGAAAAGAGCTCACGAGTCTGTCTACTGGCCAGGCATGAATGCACAGCTGAGAACATACATGGCACAGTGTAGCACCGGCACTGCATGGGGTATAAAGCAGCAGAAAGAAACGTTGAGGCCACACGAAGCACCAAAGCGTCCCTGGGAAAAAATAGGGACTGACCTGTTCCAGTTCAACGACAGAGACTACATGGTCACAGTTGATTATCTCTCCAACTTCTGGGAAGTGGACCATTTGGAGAACACACAGTCGAAAACGGTCATTCGAAAACTGAAGACACCCTGCACCCTATGGGATACCTGACATCCTTTACTCAGACAATGGTCCCCAGTACTCTTCAGACGAGTTCCGTAGTTTCAGCAAGGCTTGGGACTTTACACACAAAACATAGTCTCCAGGATACCCGCAAAGTAATGGGAAAGTGGAATCGGCAGTGAAAACAGCCAAAAGACTGATGGCAAAAGCAAAGAGAGCAGGTGCTGACCCATACCTGGCCATGCTGGATCACAGAAATACCCCATCACAAGGAACAGACACCAGCCCTGCAATGGTGCTCATGGGAAGACGTTCAAAGACACTACTTATAATGAATGAAAATCTTCTGAGACCGGGGATGGCAAACTGTCAGTTGGAGAAGTTCAAAGAAAGACAACAGAAACAGGCAAAGTACTACGACACCTCTGATAAGGATCTCACAGAGCTGCAACGAGATGACAGGGTGAGAGTTCAGCCACTCACAGGACAGAAACAGTGGTAGCAGAGGACCACAGTAGTCAGACCTGTGGAGCAAAGGTCCTACGAGGTGAAGACAGAACAGAGACAAGTCTTCAGGAGGAACAGGCGACACCTGAGGAAGAGCAGATAAATAGAGGAGGATTTCCCCACTGTTGAGGAGCCTGTCACAGAGCCAGTAAACAGTGCACCAGCTGACGCCTAGCATGGTGCTGAACACAACCTAGAGGTGAACGCTGCACCTCAACAAGAAGATCCAAACATCTCAGGTCAAGCACCTGATGGAGCCAACACTCCCCACACAAGGTCTGGTAGGGCCATCCGAAGACCTATACACCTGAAAGACTTTGTGTGAAGGTAAAAATAATAATAATTCATGGACAGTCAGAGACAGTAAACAAACATTCAGTTCACATTCCAGTTTATTGCAGACATGGACTACAAGCCAAAGTTAGGTGTGGTTTGCCTTTGTTGTAAAAAAAAAGAAAAAAAAAGAGAACATGTAGCAACATTGATGTTACTCATATTGATGTTACACAGGAAACGGAAACCAGTTGTTACTTACGTTATTAATGTGCTAGTTCACAACATGCCTAGTAAAGTTTGCTTAACAATATATCTTTGTCTGTCGTGACTACAACACAAAGCATATTGAAACAGGGGGAACAAAAATGGTCAGATTAATACTGCCATTGAGAAAATTCAAAACAAAACATGACCTTTTTCAAGGTCAGTCTCGCAAAAGTAAGCATTCTTGCGTTCTAACTACGCGCTATTCAAAGTGCTCTGAACAAATTAAGGGAATCGTTCACAAACATTGGCACATTCTAAGATCCGATGATAGTATCGGTAATGTGTTTTCGGACCTTCCCTTGGTCGTATTCCCGCGGGGCAGAAACCTCAAAGATTAATTGGTACACTCTGATTTACCACCCCAAGATATCCCTGCACAACATCTATTTGCGCCCCTACTGGATGGAAACTACAAGTGTAATGGCTGTGCTCAATGCAATGACACTTATAATTGTAGATCTTTCAAACACCCACAAACAGGGAAATCGATCCCAATCATAGGTGTTAACACGTGCTCCACTAAGGCAGTTATTTATCTTATAACTTGTCCTTGTGGTAAAAATGATGTGGGTAAAACAAAGCGTGAATTAAAAGTACGTATCTCACAGCATCGTAGCACCATTAGGTGCAAAAACTCGACTTACCCTGTCGCAGCCCACCTTTTGGAAGAAAACCACTCGATTTTGTCCCTACGTTATATCGGCATCAAACATGTCACCCTCCCTAGGAGAGGGGAACCTCATCTCTACGTTATATCGGCATCAAACATGTCACCCTCCCTAGGAGAGAGGAACCTCATCTCTACGTTATATCAGCATCGAACATGTCACCCTCCCTAGGAGAGGGGGTGACCTCGACAATTTATTATTAAAATGAGAAGCTGCCTGGATCTTTAATTTAAAGACCCTTGCTCCCTTCGGTCTCAACATAGACTTTGATCTGAAGCCATTCTTGTGATTATTGTGATTTTGCTATTGTAAATGTTTGTAGGCTTATGTAGTCAAATTGTATCCATGATCGTATGCTATCCATTTATGTTTTTTGTATGCTATTTTAATATATGATAATTAACCAATGATATCAGGCCACACCCGGCCATGATTCCAGACACCTGTGTGTGTCTTTTGACACTATAGACACTATATAAATGAGTCATCTCGCAGTGTTTGTCATTATACCCTGTTGAAGACAGCTTGTCTGTCGAAACGTTGGACATAAATCATTTTTGCATCTGAGCTCCTAGAGTGTGTGGCTTTATTACATTTTTTATTTTATTAAAAACAATATGTTTCTTGCCCATGATGTATTTATCAGAGTTCTGGACCTCACAATAAATAAGTATGGTGGTGTTGAACCTTGAAGCAGCAGCTGCGACACAGTCAATCGGAAATGGACAACTCATTGTGCTGAACGCAGGCAAATTCGAGGTGGCATAATTCATTTGAACCGTCTTCATTTAAAAATGTTTTTATAATAATAATCTATTTAAAAAAAAAAAAATGTTTTACCCCTTTCTCTCCCCAATTGCGGTATCCAATTAATAGTTTATGTGTGTGTAAGATTTTGTATTCGTAGATTTTAGATGTGTATTAAAATGGGTTTATATATCCATTGTTCCGCTGGAATGGAATGTTCGTATCCTGTATCTTTAACATACAAATCGAAACCATCATAAATCTAGCCTCATGCTATAGTGTTTGGTTTGAGTTAGGCCTCTGGATTACTTCTGAACAGAGTCTAGATCTCATATTACTGTATTGATTAAAAAAAAAAAATGATATAGATCTTTTTTTTAAAATGTTGATGTCACAAATGTATAATTTGTACAGTTCTTTATTAAAAACAGTATGTGTCACATTTGACTGTCTAAAGTAGTGGCCCCTTTTTATGCCAGTGAAGTACATGATGGATAAAAAATATCACGAGAGGCCTGATGGAAAACAGAACATGTGTCGGTAAACTTTCCAAATGCATCCAACCCTGTCTTTCTAAGGTCTTCAAAAGCCAAGTTAACAAACAGATTACCGACCATTTCGAATCCCACCGTACTTTCTCCGCTATGCAATCTGGTTTCAGAGCTGGTCATGGGTGCACCTCAGCCACGCTCAAGGTCCTAAACGACATCATAACCGCCATCGATAAGAGACATTACTGTGCAGCCGTATTCATCGACCTGGCCAAGGCTTTTGACTCTGTCAATCACCACATTCTTATTGGCAGACTCGACAGCCTTGGTTTCTCAAATGATTGCCTCGCCTGGTTTACCAACTACTTCTCTGATAGAGTTCAGTGTGTCAAATCGAAGGGCCTGTTGTCCGGACCTCTGGCAGTCTCTATGGGGGTGCCACAGGGTTCAATTCTCGGGCCGACTCTTTTCTCTGTATACATCAATGATGTTGCTCTTGCTGCTGGTGATTCTCTGATCCACCTCTACGCAGACGACACCATTCTGTATACTTCTGGCCCTTCTTTGGACACTGTGTTAACAAACCTCCAGACGAGCTTCAAAACTCTCCTTCCGTGGCCTCCAACTGCTCTTAAACGCAAGTAAAACTAAATGCATGCTATTCAATCGATCACTGCCCGCACCTGCTCGCCCGTCCAGCATCACTGCTCTGGACGGCTATGACTTAGAATACGTGGAAAACTACAAATACCTAGGTGTCTGGTTAGACTGTAAACTCTCCTTCCTGACTCACATTAAGCATCTCCGATACAAAATTAAATCTAGAATCGGCCTCCTATTTCGCAACAAAGCCTCCTTCACTCACGCTGCCAAACTTACCCTCGTAAAACTGACCATCCTACCGATCCTTGACTTCGGTGATGTCATCTATAAAATAGCCTCCAACACTCAACTCAACAAACTGGATGCAGTCTATCACACTGCCATCCGTTTTGTCACCAAAGCCCCATACACTACCCACCATTGCGACCTGTATGCTCTCGTTGGTTGGCCCTCGCTTCATACTCGTCGCCAAACCCACTGGCTACAGGTTATCTACAAGTCTATGCTAGGTAAAGCCCTGCCTTATCTCAGTTCACTGGTCACCATAGCAGCACCCACTCGTAGCACGCGCTCCAGCAGGTATATCTCACTCGTCACCCCCAAAAGCCAATTCCTCCTTTGGTCGTCTTTCCTTCCAGTTCTCTGCTGAATTTAACTACCCACAAACCCCAAAGGAAAACAGGCTGCCTAAGTATGACTCCCAATCAGCAACAACGATGTACAGCTGTCCCTGATTGAGAGCCATACAAGGCCAAAAACAAAGAAATACAAAGCATAGAAAAAAGGACATAGAATGCCCACCCAAATCACACCCTGACCAAACCTAAATAGAGACATAAAAAAGGCTCTCTCAGGTCAGGGCGTGACAAGTAAACTTGGGAGTCACACGATGACGTGTTGTATGGTCCTCCCAGTTTGACTCATCGGGAAAGCATGCAGTTTATTAGGCTACAGAACTTCACAGGGTGGTGAAAGAGCACGGTGATGAGCTTGATGCTCCTTTACAATAAATATCCAGGCTCTTATTCTGATGACATGAGGATCGATGCTTGACTGCTGTTTGACAAATAAAAATATTCTCGCTCTTATCCATAATAATCTCATCATGTAGACTAGCCTACCTGCACAGTTATCTGCAAGCTGTAGTTCGCACGTGTCAATACTAGAGTGGGCACATTCGCTATTTAACGCAATATGCTTTGTGACAAAACCATCAGTAGAATTGAAAATGGGATGGAAGCATACTTAACTTGTATTTTAACTGCAAAATACATTTTTCACGCACAATCTTTTATCCGCAACAAGTCAATTTAATGCTGATTTTTAAATTTTTGCATTAAAATACGTCGCCAATTGGATGGAAACCTAGCTACTGAGGCAAATATATCTCATTTTGCAACAACATGTGATTGTTTGTCTCTGAAATGATACCATCAAGTGATAGACATGTATTTGTTTGACATCTATCAATGAACAACCCCATTCCATGATTAGGTGGTGAAAAAACACACATCTCTTTCATAAGTTCTTTAAACAAAAAAAAGCTAATTTACCAACATTTCTGATAATGGTTATACATACAGTAAGTATAGTGTTTTGGAATGAAACTTATTCATATTAAATATTCATATTACAGTCCCCCACCAGATCTTACTACTCTTTGTCTTTATAATACCAGAAATGGACAAGGTATATACCACTACAACGACACAGGTTCCAGGTACATGGGCACGTGGGTGATGGGCAAGATGGAGTCAGCAGGAGAATTCATCCACCTGAACCACAGATACCAGGGCAACTTCCTCAACAACAATGTAAGTCAGCCCAGGAGGAATCTGACATTATTAAAGCAAAAACACTGCCTTCATGAAAACAATAACCACAAACACAGCATGATCAAATCAAATATGACATGTTTAGTTACAAGTTTATCAGCATACAACAAGATTATTGTGTACTTGCATATATAAACTCACTATCAGCCATTTGTGTTACAGCCCTCAGGTCCAGGGAAGTATGTGTTTGAAATTGGCTGTGAGCAGCATGGAGAATACCTACAGGTGGATCAGGTATGACCACTAACACATATTTGCATATGCAGAAATTGCAATGATATGATAAAACAACCAGTACAAGAGCAGAATGTCTCTCTAGCAAATGTTTGTTGTTTGAAGTATCTGGAAGAGATCATGACAAAGACACTTAACAGAGAGCTGCTTCTCTCTCTTGACTAAAACTCCAGCCTGCATCAGATGAGGAGAATGGTAAACATGGGAAAGCCCAGAAGTCCAGGTCTCCCTACCCTGGCCATGGGGAGGGCTATTTCTCTATAGGGGCGTCAGGAGAGGAGGTGCCACAGCAATTACAGAGTGCTGCTGTGCTGTGCCTTTGTTGTAGAATAGTAGTTCCACTTCATGTGTCCATTTGTTGCATGACACCCCTTAGTGGTTGATTGATACAAAGATAACCTTCTTCTTTGTTTTTCTCAACAATTCTCAAAATGCTATTGGGCTTAGTCTCTTAAAGTGCATACACCTAGATACTTGCATGATTATCATCCTTCATGACATTGTAATAGTAGTCATGGATCCACTGTTCGTCTTCTAGTCTCTCTGTGTGTTTTTGGCTGAGTTGTGCACTGGAGTTTTAGATGTTTTGGGGCTTGCCGTGCTATAGAAGAAGCTGTCGCTGAACAATTTAACCATCTAATAGGAAGCACTACACAGATCTTACACAATGACAGCAAAACACTTGCAGCATGGCATTGCACTTAAAACATCCCAACTGTATTCATAGAAGAGAAAATGAAAATAGATGCATAAAGGTGCTTTCGGCAGAAATGGCCAAAGGGAACCTTTTCTTGACCTCTGTTACGGCTTCTCCATGGACAACAGGACAGAGGGGATGCCGATGAGGATGACATAGTATCCACCATGGTCCTGAAGTGGAAGCCCAAGGCTGTCACGGGCCTGTCCCTCTGGACCCCAGCCAAAGATCCATCCTCGGGTGAGCAGGACCCTTATGTAGCCTGTAGTAGTGTTTATCACGTGTGACTGTGATAAACCTTGTCTGAGGAATAATTCATATTTTGTTTTTTACATGTATCATTTAAAATAGTTTTTCTATCAACAGACGGAGAAGGACTGGCCTCCGCAGACCAGAAAGGGGGATCCGAACCTCCCACTCCAGAGACCTGAGACCTTGCCAGATTCACAGTTTACGCACAGCAAACACACATTTCAACAATAAAGACTTCTCTCTCATAATTACTGGTCTGATTAATAAGAGTCACTGAGGAATTATTTGACTATGAAAAGGTTTGATGTGATTATTTAAAAAAAATCCCCAATTGACTGTGTGGTTTAGCCAGGGTAGAAAAGATGGGTCAAAGTTGAATGAATATGCCACCCTGTGGGGAAATCCAGAGTAACGTCCACTTAGTGGAGGTGTTACGTCATCATCATGCGACGAGGGGAAACGCATGCGGAAAGCGCAGAGAGAAATGTGTCACTGCTAGGCAAAAAGTGTTTCTACGTTAATTTGTTGGAAACATGGCGCCGGTACAACAAGAACCAGAGATCCAGTTCGCTCAAAGATTGGCATCTAATGAGAAGCCCATGCGAACAAAAGCCATCAAGAAGCTAAGAAAATATATTAGTGTTAGGTCACAGAAAATCCAAGGTAAGGCTAACGAGGTTACCAGGAAAATGGACCACGCGCTTTGCCTCCACACACGCAGCTTGTCTGCCTCATCTCTTCGTGATCCTAGCTTAGCTAACCTTCGATTCGTTTTTTTTGCACGTTAAACCAATTTGATTTATATATTTTTAACAATACAATAGTGGACTCGTTAGAGCACGAAAAATGATATAAACGAGCTTAGAATGTAACACATCAAAGAAAATGATCACATTTGGTCGGGAATGCAAATTGTGACGATGCGAGCAACAATGTTGCCAACTCCTTTCATAGTTGTGATTTTTTTGTATCTAGTTGTTTGACCGGCACTTGTCTTCTCTCTAGGTGGGTTTGAAGGCGACGAGTTACTCAAACTATGGAAAGGACTCTTTTATTGCCTGTGGATGCAGGACAAGCCACTTCTTCAGGTAAGTCGTAGCCACTGTGACACAACTTATTTGCATTCATGTTAAAAAAAAGGTTAAACTAGAAGAGCTGATACACAAAATACTTCGGACTACACAAAATACTTCGGACTATAAGTTGCTTGATGATGATTTTTGCCAACAGGAGGAGCTGTCGAATCAGATCTCTGGCCTGATGCACAGCTTCCAGAACATCCAGAGCCGTAAGGCCTCATTTTTACGCACTACTATGTATTCAATATTGTCTTTTATTTAATTTAAATGTTACCCATGGGTCTGGGAGCAAATGTTCTGAGAGTTTTGACAGACCCTATACAGAACATGTACTCCAATTTTAAGATCTGTTCCTGTTTTTCATCGATTCTTTTTTAATCCTTTTTTGTAGAGTTCATGTTTCTGGAGACCTTCCTGCAGACCATCAAAAGAGAATGGACTGGCATTGACAGGCTTCGCATGGATAAGTTCTTCCAGGTCAGCATATTCAACCATCAAAATGTTATCAGCATTTCCTTACGCAGTAAATCGTCCTGTATAGCTTAGAGAGGATAAATTGAAAATATTTTGTACATGAAGAAATGACAAATCCTTTTTGTCATTCTCTCTGACGGACAGCTGGTTCGTTTCGTGTTCAGGAACACTTTTGAGATGATGAAGAGGAAAGAATGGGAGACCAGGTGGGTGACGCTTTGACCCTTGACCAAACCCACCCCCCCCTTTTTTTTTTTTTTTTACTTGAAAACATCTGACAAACTTAGATTTTTGGGGTGTACTGTCCCTTTAAGTCTTTGTGCATGCATGCTTCCTGTGATGTTAGAATGGGGTGTTTTGTCTTTCTACAGTGTGGTGAGCAGGTTTCTGGAGCTCCTGACTGCCCAGGTCCTCCACAGCTCCAGCGGAGCTCCCTGTGGATTACAGTTCCACATACTGGACATCTATATGACCGAGCTGGCTGCAGTTGGCTCAGCTGAGGTATCAACTGGTTATGTTAATGCCCCAAGAGATGTGCTAGGTTCACTTTGTTGTTTACGATTAGAGTTGTAATTGAGAGGTAATAAATCAATCAATAAATCCACCTTTAAGGGTAGGGGAAGTAATGAGACTTAAGTTTGATAAAGATCTGTCAGTTTGATTGGGTGTTAGGAGGTTCTATTGGCTGAATGAGGTGGTCGTATGCTGATTGGTTCCATTTCCACCACAGTGGAATGACTGGTTGTGGTTTGCTTGTGATTACAGCTCACAGCGGCTCAGAACATGACATTCATTGACCCTTTCTGCAAAACAGCATCTAAAACGAAAGAGTAAGTTTTACAGGGACATTTCTGGGGAGGGGTCAAGATAATCTCTACCTTTTTTTATATCGAGTTTCAATCCTTCCTGCTCATTCCCTGTGTCTCATTCCTTGTGTCTCATTCCCTCTGTCTCAGTCGGATCCTGCTCAAGGCTATCTGCAGCAGCATTTTCAGCGCCATCGTGGACCAGGCTCCCTTCGCCATCGAAGACCTGTTGAAGGAAGTGAAGGCTACAGGTGGAGGGGCTGAGGAGTCCGACTCGGGACAGGCTTCTGAAGAGGAGGAGTTAGAGAAGGAGCCCCCCAAGGGCAAAAAAACTGCAAAGGAACCCCCCAAGAAAACCACTGGTGGGCAGACCAACGGTAGGCGGTGAAATATAAGAGCCATAATTTATGGATCAGCTTTAGCTTGAATACCACAAGTATGTTGCATTATATGGAATTATCTTATTAATGACACAAAGCCTATATTTGCAAATGTCCAGTTATAATCCATAAGTCTTGTTCTCACCTTCCTTTGTGGTTTTAGGCACTGTATCAACTGAGGAAGATGATGATGATGATGAAGATGGTCTGGAGGATGAGGACGATGACGAAATGCTTCATCTGGAGAGTGACTCTGAGTCTGAGATGCCAGATGACGCGGGGATCGGACCTGTTCTCCAGTTTGACTACTCTAGCCTGGCAGACAGGCTGTTTGGGCTAGCCAGACGCAGCAACACCCCTAGCCACAACAGACAGAGACTGTACAAAGTCGTCAAGACGTAAGTAAACACACACACACACACTCGTAAATTAGAAATCCTTGACATGGACACTGATGAAGAGGAGTTGGTTCAGTTTGTGTGTTGACGGACACCTCTTCTCTCCCTCTGTTCTCCTGCAGTCTCCGGGATCTCAGTGAAGGTAGGAATCCTGATGGTCATAACTTTCATCAGCGTATCCCCATCATAGATGTGCAAGGAAAGCTGACGTCTCTCTCTCTCCCTTTGTCTCCTCTCTTTTTCTCTCTCAGGAGTCTTTCCACAGGATGAGTACCCAGAGGAGGTATCGACAGATGAGGATGATGATGAAATGTTTGGCAGCAGAAAGAGGATGAAACGGGGACGAGGCTTCGGGGAGCAGGAGGAAGAGAGCTCACCAGCCAAGAAATGGAAAGGTACCTAAAACCCCTATTTAAACGATCGCCTTTGATCTTATTCTTTTACTTCATCATTTATTTGTTGTTCTTACATCATTGATATCTTGTACTTAAGGCAAGAAAAAAGACTCCAAAGCAAGAACTTCTGACCAGACTGCCGCAACAGATGACAGTAAACCAGCGGAGGCTCCCGGAGACTCATATAACAAGAAGAAGAAGAAGAAGAAGAAGAAGACTGGAGAGGTGAAGACCGAAGAGCAGAACGGGGTGGTGGTGAAGGCTGAGGAGGACACAACTCCTGCTTCTGCACCGCAGACGACAGACTCTAAAGAAGCAGAGACGGAGCCCTCTATCCCAGCCAAGGGCACTGATACGAGAGCGGCTCTCCTGAAGGAGAAGGCAAAGGTGACATCCATGGAGACAGGGGTCCAATCAGGAACTCCACGGGATGTAGTGGTAGGTAACCTATCATCTGTCACAGTCACGGAGGTAGACCAGAAGAAACAATCAGAGACTCCGAAACCAGACGCCACGTCTTCCAAGAAGAAAAATATCAAGAAGTCCAAAACGCCTGCACCGAAGGAGGAAGAGGTAGCAGAACCAGCCAAGTCTGCCCCTGAGACTGCTACTACCACCCCGAGCAGGAGGAAAAACACCAAGCAGGAGCCTGAGGAGCAGACAACCGTAGAGGAAGTTGAAATGACGTTAGAAACAGTAGACGAGACCACGGCCACCCCACCGAAGAAGAGGAGGAGGAGGATGAGGAAGAAGGTTACACGGACCGCTGAGGAAGCTGAGACAGACACAACACAGGTGGACCTTGAACCAGAGTCTACACCAGCCGAGGAGCCTCCAGCTGACCTCCGCATCGCCGCCACTCCCCTGAAAAAGAAGAAACTAAAGGTGGCAAAGGCTGGAGAGGAGAGCACTGAGGGTGAAATGCAGCCAGAAACTGAAGCAGGTGGCGTCTACAGGAAGGACAAGGTGGAGCCAGCATATGTCGCTACATCAACCCCGCTCAAGAAGAAGAAGAAGAAACATGCCAAGGCTGAAGAACAGAGCGTGGAGGCCGAGGGTGAAACCCCGCCGAAAGCAGAGGCAAACCTCACACTGATCGACACTGAGGTACAGACGCTGGAGGCCGCCACACCTACCCCACTCAAGAAGAAGAAGAAGAGAAGCTCTGGACGGGTAGCGCAGGAGCCAGAGACCACAACAGCGGAGGAGAGCGTTTCAGAGGAGCAGCCTACAGATGCTGACCTGGACACGCCCCTGAAGAAAGGGAAGAGGAAGAAGAGGAAGGTCCCGGTAGTGATAGAGGTTGAGGCTGAGGTCAACGGGGTGGCTGGAGGCAAGAAAGCCAAACTGAGCAACGTGAGTTTTAAGTTGACGTTAACGTCACTTCCTAGGCCCGGGTTGAGTCAGCCTGACACATTTGTTAGGTGTCCCCGTCTATCAAATATGCAAATAGTTAAAGTTAGTAGCTACAGTAAATGCGTACCACTTTAGTTGGCGTAAGTGAAGCAGATGAGCGCTAGTTAGCTGTGTTCGCTAGTAGCCATTGAACAGGTTTCCAGTTAATGAGCTTGTTTTAAATTTAGTTAAATTCCTTTTTGTTTCCTCATCTCTTCAGGACAGCAAAGAGCTGTCCACGCCAGTGAGCGCCAAGAAAACCAAAAAAATGACGCCCAAGAAGGCAGGGGAGGAGTCGGACTTCATCACGTTCCAGAACCATGCCACCATCCCTACTCCCCTTTTCTTCAAGACCACCAAGGGAAGCCCCAGCACACCGCTATCCAGCAAGAAGAAGGTAGTGAACTGGTTCAAAACCTACAGTCTATTATTTCAGCAAGTTACTCCCTCACCATCTGTCCTTAACTTCTGTTCACAAATGTGAAATCCTCATATTTTATCATTTTCTTTCACAGAAGAAGTGTCAGACTCCAAAGTCCGAATCCAAGAAGGTTACCTTCGGACTCAATAAAAACAAAACTGCAGGTATTAGAGGGCAGGATAGCACCTTATTTGGACTTGTACAAGAGACAAGACCTCTTACTTTCTAATGACCTATATATCTCCAGTTATCCCATGATAATCTAGCTTCTAGGTCCTCATTTCTTTACGGTTCAATGTCGTTCCGTAGTTTTGATGAGACTTTCCTATTTGTTTTTTGCCCATTCATGATCCCCAGAGTTCAGGAAGACTGACCGCAGCCTGCTGGTGAGTCCAGAGGGGTCGTCCCGAGTGCCCTTTGACCCCCAGCAGAAGCCCCTGTTTGGGGTCCTGAAATCTCCAGAGGCCTTTCTTACCAAAAGCACTAAGAAGACCAAAAGCACCCTGAAAACCACCCCCAAACGCCCCACTGCGGCTGACTTCTTCTAGTCTTCTGTGAGGAGACTGGTGAGACACATGACCGTCCCACCCCCACTGTTTGTCCACCAGGAAAATATAATTATAAACTGAATATCCACAGATTCCCCTATGGGAAGAGAGTGATCTTGATATACAAATGTTTTTTTTTTTTGTAATTTCAAATTTTCCATGTTTTGCTGTTCTGTGGGTGAGCAAGTGTTCAAATAAAAACTCACTCCCTCATTTTAGTGAACCTGTCTAACTGTGGGTGTTTCTTCTTCACTCAGTCTTTTAGTTTTGAGCCAGACTGCATATATGTGTGTTAAACAGCATGACGTTCTTGCTTTGCCGAAGAATATAGGATTTTTGTTGTTGGCGTGGGGGATTATCGGATTTTTATATTTTAGAAGGAAAGACCACGAGTCATTCATATCCCAATCAACATTTGTATTTAATTTTTTTTTCTCCCAAGGGAAGGGTTTGGGAACAAATTAAAGCGTGCACACACAGCAACAGCACAGTCATACACTTTGACTTATTCTATGTTTTGTTACAGCCTGAATGATGAATGTATTAATAGATTTTTTTTTCTTCACCCATTTACACACAATACTGCATAAGGACAAATTGAAACATGTTTGAAATTATTTACATATGTATTCACACCCCTTTGCTACTAAACTCCACATTGATCTTGGGTGCATCCAAATTCCTTTGCTCATCCTTGATGTCACTAGAACTTCATTGGGGTCCACCTGTGGCCAGTTCAATTGTTTGGAAAGAAACACCTGTCTATATAAGGTTCTACAGTTGACAGTGCATGTCAGAGAGAAGCAGAATAATCAAGAAGACGTTAAACATGACGTTCCTTGATGGGGCAAGAACGAGATGCATGTTAACTACACTATCATCATTAGGAGACATACAGTTGAAGTCAGAAGTTTACATATACCTTAGCCAAATACATTAACTCAGTTTTTCACAATTCCTGACATTTAATCCTAGTAGAAATTCCCTGTTTTAGGTCAGTTAGGTTCACCACTTTATTTTAAGAATGTGAAATGTCAGAATAATAGTTATTTATTTCAGCTTTTATTTCTTTCATCACATTCCCAGTGGGTCAGAAGTTTACATACACTCAATTATTATTTGGTAGCATTGCCTTTAAATTGTTTAACTTGGGTCAAATGTTTTGGGTAGCCTTCCATAAGCTTCCCACAATAAGTTGGGTGAATTTTGGCCCATTCCTCCTGACAGCTGGTGAAACTGAGTCAGGTATGTAGGCCTCCTTGCTCGCACATGCTTTTTCAGTTCTGCCTACAAATTTTCTATGGGATTGAGGTCAGGGCTTTGTGATGACCACTCCAATATCTTGACTTTGTTGTACTTAGCCATTTTGCCACAACTTTGGAATTATTGTCCATTTGGAAGACCCATTTGCGACCAAGCTTTAACTTCCTGACTGATGTCTTGACATGTTCCTTCAATATATCCACATCATTTTCCTACCTCATGATGCCATCTATTTTGTGAAGTGCACCTGTCCCTCCTGCAGCAAAGCACCCCCACAACATGATGCTGCCACCCCCGTGCTTCATGGTTGGGATGGTGTTCTTCGGCTTGCAAGCATCCCCTTTTCCTCCAAACATAACGATGGTCATTATGGCCAAACAGTTCTATTTTTGTTTCATCAGACCAGAGGACAAAAAGTATGATCTTTGTCTCCATGTGCAGTTGCAAACTGTAGTCTGGCTTTTTATGGCGGTTTTGGAGCAGTGGCTTCTTCCTTGCCGAGCGGCTTTTCAGGTTATGTCGATATAGGACTCGTTTTACTGTGGATATATTTACTTTTGTGCCTGTTTCCTCCAGCATCTTCACAAGGTCCTTTGCTGTTGTTCTGGGATTGATTTGCACTGTTCGCACCAAAGTACGTTCACCTCTAGGAGACAGAACGCGTCTCCTTCCTGAGCGGTATGATGGCTGCGTGGTCCCATAGTGTTTATACTTGCGTACTATTGTTTGTACAGATGAACGTGGTACCTTCAGGCATTTGGAAATTTCTCCCAAGAATGAACCAGACTTGTGGAGGTCTACAATTGTTTTTCTGAGGTCTTGGTTGATTTCTTCTGATTTTCCCATGATGTCAAGCAAAGAGGCACTGAGTTTGAAGGTAGGCCTTGAAATACATCCACATCCACTCCAATTGATTCAAATGATGTAAATTAGCCTATCAGAAGCTTCTAAAGCCATGACATCATTTTCTGGAATTTTCCAAGATTTTTAAAGGCACAGTCAATTTAGTGTATGTACACTTCTGACCCACTGGAATTGTGATAGAGTGAATGATAAGTGAAATAATCTGTAAACAATTGTTGGAAAAATTACTTGTGTCATGCACAAAGTAGATGTCCTAACCTACTTGCCAAAACTATAGTTTGTGAATAAGAAATTTGTGGAGTGGTTGAAAAAATGAGTTCCAATGACTCCAACCTAAGTGTATGTAAACTTCCGACTTCAACTGTATACTTGGAATGGAGGGAAAAAATTGTGGTAGAGGAGATCAACGAGGAATTGGTTGAGCTTGAGTCAGGTAAATATGGTGGAAAAAGGGAGATGGTTATTTGAAGAAAAATGGAAGAAAGTGTAAGCAGAGTGAGATGTACGCCTGATCGAGGTCTGGAGGTGAAATTGAAGTGAATTAGGGCGAATTGTTGGAGGTGGCAGGTGTAGGGGAGTCCTCAGAGCCCGAGGCTTACACAGAGGGTCAGGATAAAGATGAGTCTGTGACATGTTTGGAGAAAGTGAATCTGTCCCTTTTGGCTGGTTTCGGGGAGGGTGAAAACAGAGTTGGGTGAAACAGGGGAGGGTGAAAACAGAGTTGGGTGAAACAGGGAGGGTGAAAACAGAGTTGGGTGCTGTGGAATCATTGAGGGTAACCAGAACTGGTATTGTGATAACTGTTTGTGTTTCTTCTGGTCAGAGGGAGCTTGCACTTCGCACCAAACGAATTGGGTCAAGAGATGTGAATTGTTTTGCTCTCTAGAAAGGGCGCCATTGAAAGGAGTGATTACTGGGGTAGCGGTAAATGTGAAAGTGGACCAACTGAAGGGAAAGATTCCCGGTGTTTGTGATGCTCGTCAGTTGGTGCGATGCAGACAGGGTGGTGTGAGTGGTGAGACAAGTTCTTTTGAGTTGTGGTGTTGAGTCTTTGCACGACAAAGTGATGTTAGAATATTTCACTTATCTCTTATCAGCTTTTGTGCCAATTACATTACGTTGTTACAGGTGTCAAGCTTATGGGCATGTGGGTAGGAGGGAGATTCTTGGGTGTGAGAAGTGTGCAGAAGGGCATGAGACAAAGGAATGTGTAGCATTGGGGAAAGAAGCAGTATGTGTTAATTGTAGGGATCCCCATGGGGTTGGGAATTTGAAGTGTCCGGTGCGAGAGAGGCAGTTTGAGGTTTCCAGGGTTAGAGTAGTGCAGAAGGTGTTGTATGCTGAGGCAGTGAAGACAGTAGAGGAGATTGGATCAAGGGGGAAGGATCCTGAGAGGATCCCAGTGAGTAGTAGATCTGTATCAGTACAGAGGGAGGGGCCAACAAGTGTTACATGCTTCAGTAAGATTGGCTTTTTAGCATTCATATCAATGGTTATCAACTGTACTGCAGGGACGGAATGTAAGGCACAGAAAATAGATGTTGTGGTGGCATCTGCAGAGAAGTATTTGAGTATACGAGATTTGACTTCAGACAAGTTACAGGGTGTGTTGAGTGATGGTGTTCCGTCCTCCCAGGTTGTTGGCCTGAGGTAGGACTAGATAGGTTTATATAGTGGTGGGGGTAGAGGTAATGCTAGGTAGGACTAGATAGGTTTATATAGTGGTGGGGGTAGAGGTAATGGTAGGTAGGACTAGATAGGTTTATATAGTGTTGGGGGTAGAGGTAATGGTAGGTAGGACTAGATAGGTTTATATAGTGGTGGGGGTAGATTTAATGGTAGGATATTGGTTGATTTATTTCCCTTTTTTTTCAAGTGAAGTATAAGGGATTTATACTCCAGTCTAGTAGGTGCAACATTTATTGTATGCTAACCGCCGTTAAACCTCATCGGAGAAGAAGTGCATCTCAGAGCAGAAACTATACCATCAAGTCCAAGGAACTGTCCGTAGGTCTCCCGGGGTTTCTGACAAGGCATATATCTGGGGAAGGGTATTAAACAATTTCTAGAGTGTTGAAAGTTTCCAAGAGCACAGCGGGTCTCCATCATTAGGAAATTGAAAACATATGGAACTACCCAGACTATGCCTAGAGCTGGCTGTCTGACCAAACTGAGCAAACGGACAAGAAGGGAGGTGACCAAGAACCCAATGAGTACTCTGACAGAACTACAAAGTTCCTTGGCTGAGACGGCAGAACCTTCCAGAAGAACAACAGTCTCTACAGCACTTCACCAATCTGGGCCCGGTTTCTCGATAGCGATGGAATTTAGGCTTACAAGTGTTTTAACGATGCATCTTTCCTACAACGGCCGATGATGTAACAAACGTTTCCCCAAAACACCACACGGAGAGAATGTTCGCTAAGTGTGTCGTTGAGGCGTATGACGATACTGATAGGATCGAAAGGGAACGCTGCTCTCAGATCAGCTTTATCCATTCAAGTCTTATTTTAACATTCAAATTATTCCACAATACTTCTGTGTATAAAGTGACGCTGGAAGGCAAAAAAAAAAGCATCTAACGACGCATTTAGCTGTTCTGCAAGTGGTCTGAGGCAAACTGTTAGATTACGAGCGTATTCAAGTGCAATGTTAACAATGGTTTTGGGAAATAGCGAAGGTTCTAACAATGAACTTAGTCCTGGAGCTTTATGGGAGAGTGGCCAGATGGAAGAAGCCATGCCTGAGAAAAGGCCTTTTTCACGAGAAAGACTGAGAGCATAAGGCAAAATATTCTGTGGTCTTAGGAGTCAAAAATTTAACTCTTTGGCCTGAATGCAAAGAGATATATCTGGAGAAAACCAGGCACAGGTCATCACATGTCTAATACCATCCCTACCGTGAAGCATGGTGGTAGCAGCGTCATTCTATGGGGATGCTTTTCAGCAGCAGGGACTGGGAGACTGGTAAGGATAGAGGGAACAATGAATGGAGCCAAATACAGGCAAATCCTTGATGAGAATCTGCTTCAGAGTGCAAACAACCTTAGACTGGGGCGAAGATGTGCGTTCCAACAGGACAATGACCCCAAGCATACAGCCAAAGCAACACTGAAATGGCTTTGGAACAAAAATGTGAAAGTCCTTCAGTGACACAGCCAAAGCCCAAAATCTGTGAGGAAGAATGGGAGAAAAGCTGATACACACACACCCAAGACGACTCAAAGCTGTAATCACCTCCAAAAGTGTTCCTACAAAGTATTGACTCTTATGTGAATACTTATGTAAATTACATATTTCTGTATTTCATTTTCAATACATTTGCAAAAAATCCAAAAATGGTTTCACTTTGTCAATATGGGGTATTGTGTGTAGATGGGTGACAAAAAAATGGACGTATTTTGAATTCAGGCTGTAACACAACAAAATGTGGAATAAGTACCGTTCAAAAGTTTAGGGTCACTTAGAAAATTAATCAGAAATACAGTGTAGATATTGTTAATGTGCTATATGACTATTGTAGCTGGAAACGGCTGATTTTTAATGGAATATCTACATAGGCGTACAGAGGCCCATTATCAGCAACCATCACTCCTGTGTTCCAATGGCACGCTGTGTTAGCTAATCCAAGTTTATCATTTTAAAAGGCGAACTGATCATTAGAAAACCCTTTTGCAATTATGTTAGCACAACTGAAAACTGTTGTTCTGATTAAAGAAGCAATAAAACTGACCTTCTTCAGACTAGTTGAGTATCAACTACAACTAGTTGAGTATCTGCTACAAGACCATGGCGCTGCGAGGGGAACGGCACCTCCGTACCTTCAGGCTCTGATCAGTCCCTACACCCAAACGAGGGCACTGCGTTCATCCACCTCTGGTCTGCTGGCCCCCCTACTTCTGCGGAAGCACAGTTCCCGCTCAGCCCAGTCAAAACTGTTCGCTGCTCGGGCACCGCAATGGTGGAACAAGCTCCCTCAGGACGCCAGGACAGCGGAGTCAATCACCACCTTCCGGAGACACCTGAAACCCCACCTCTTTAAGGAATACCTGGGATAGGATAAAGTAATCCTTCTAACCCCCCCCCAAAAAAAGATATAGATGTACTATTGTAAAGTGGTTGTTCCACTGGATATCATAAGGTGAATGCACCAATTTGTAAGTTGCTCTGGATAAGAGCGTCTGCTAAATGACGTAAATGTAAATATATCAGGAGAGTCAGCATTTGTGGGTTTGATTACAGGCTCAAAATGGCCAGAAACAAAGACCTTTCTTCTGAAACTTGTCAGTCTGTTCTTGTCCTGAGAAATTAAGGCTATTCCATGCAAGAAATTGCCAAGAAACTGAAGATCTCGTACAACGCTGTGTACTACTCCCTTCACAGAACAGCACAAACTGGCCCTAACCAGAATAGAAAGAGGAGTGGGAGGCCCCGGTGCACAGCTGAGCAAGAGGACAAGTACATTAAAGTGTCTAGTTTGAGAAACAGATGCCTTACAAGTCCTCAACTGGCAGCTTCATTAAATAGTACCCACAAAACACCAGTCTCAATGTCAACAGTGAAGAGGCGACTCCGGGATGCTGGCCTTCTAGGCAGACTTCCTCTGTCCAGTGTCTGTGTTCTTTTGCCCATCTTAATCTTTTCTTTTTATTGGCCAGTCTGAGATATGGCTTTTTCTTTGCAACTCTGCCTAGAAGGCCAGAATCCCGGAGTCACCTCTTCACTGTTAGGTGGGGCCAATGGGTGTTGAAGGTCAATCCAGAAGTCCATGGCAAAATCCTCTTTTTATGTAGCTTAGCACAAACTAAAAAGTTGCTTGCGTGATTTGCCCAGTCGGAATTGTAATACTGTATTAAGCATGGCGTTATAGATGTGCCTCAGCCAAATGCTGAGAGGGAACGTCAGACAGACAGACAGGAGATCATCCACCGGGGAGGGAGAACACCTTGTGTGCTCTCTAGTATAAAGTATCTACTTAAGTCCACAGATGATGCAATCTCTATTGCACTCCACACTGCCCTTTCCCACCTGGACAAAAGGAACACATATGTGAGAATGCTATTCATTGACTACAGCTCAGCGTTCAACACCATAGTGCCCTCAAAGCTCGACGGGGCTATAGTGGAGCAGGTTGAGAACTTCAAGTTCCTTGGCGTTCACATCACCAACAAACTATCATGGTCCAAGCACACCAAGACAGTCGTGAAGAAGGCACGACAAAACCTATTCCCCCTCAGGAGACAGAAAAGATTTTACATGGGTCCTGAAATCCTCAAAAGGTTTTACAGCTGGACCATCGAGAGCATCCTGACTGGTTAAATTGCTGCTGGTAAGTCAACTGCTCGCCCTCCGACCGCAAGGCACTACAGAGGGTAGTGCGTACGGCACAGTACATCACTGGGGCCAAGCCTTCTGCCATTCAGGACCTCTATACCAGGCGGTGTCAGAAGAAGGCCCTAAAAATTGTCAGACTCCAGCCACCCTAGTCATAGACTGTTTTCTCTGCAAGCATAGACTGTTTTCTCCGGCAAGCGGTACCAGAGCGCCAAGTCTTGGTCCAAGAGCCATCTAAACAGCTTATACCCCCACGCCATAAGAGTCCTAAACATCTAATCAAATGGCTACCCAGACTATTTGCATTGCCCCCCCCCCACTTCTGCACTGCTGCTACTCTCTGTTATTATCTATGCATAGTCACTTTAATAACTCTATCTACATGTAAATACTTCCTCAATTACCTCGACACCGGTGCCCCCCGCACATTGACTCTGTACCGGTACCCCTTGTGTATAGCCCTGCTATTGTTATTTACTGCTGCTCTTTAATTATTTGTTATTCTTATCTCTTACTTTTTTAGAGATTTTCTTGCTTGTGCTTGTAAGAAAGCATTTCACTGTAAGGTCTACACCTGTTGTATTTGGCGCATGTGACAAATACAATTTGATTTGATAACTAGAACTTAACTACTTCTTTTGAATACATTCACATTTTGTTTTGTTTTAGTTTGAAGGGTAAGTTCCCATCTGATACAGCAAGAATTGATGCTCTGGTTTTTTCAGGTCAGCAAAAGCAGGGCTATAAAAAGCAGCAGCTCAGTGACCCTTGGTGTAGCCACAGCTCTGGCAGTCATCCCAATGCACAAAACATGAAGGGAAAGTACTTGTCTTTAGGAGGAAAGGACAACATAGGAGGCATGTTGTGCTTGAACGCTGTGCCAACGGAACAGAGGAGTTGACATCTAAAAATACTACACTTACGTTCCCAACACATCAACGCCCTTGCCATTAAAGACCTGAAACCTTGACCGCATTTACACAAAATGACTATATTTTTCGTATTTTTCTTCATTTTCCAGTCAACTTGTAATTCCTCATTTGATTTGATTTGAAGTATTTACCTAATATTTCTGTCCAATCCTCCTTCTTTCCTTCTGTTTCACACTGCTTCTCTCCCACCTCCCACCTCCTAGTACCCAATCCTCCTTCTATCCTGCTGTGTGTCACACTGCCTCTCTCCCACCTCCTACCTCCTAGTACCCAATCCTCCTTCTATCCTGCTGTGTGTCACACTGCCTCTCTCCCACCTCCTACCTCCTAGTACCCAATCCTCCTTCTATCCTGCTGTGTGTCACACTGCCTCTCTCCCACCTCCTACCTCCTAGTACCCAATCCTCCTTCTATCCTGCTGTGTTTCACACTGCCTCTCTCCTGTGCCGGCACCCGCACTCACCCTGAGGAGCATGTCATCAGTCCGGTGCTACCTGTGCCGGCTCCACGCACCAGGCCTCCAGTGCACACTTGTTGTTTGTGTACAGTACATAGATTTTATAATGTCGTATGTTTTTCCCCCAACCCCATTTTCCATAAATTTGTATAGCAGAGTCAAAAGCTTTTTTGAAATCAACAAAGCATGAGAAGACTGTGCCTTTGTTTTGTTTCTTTGTCAATTAGGGTGTGCAGGGTGAATACGTGTTCTGTCATACGGTAATTTGGTAAAAAGCCAATTTGACATTTGCTCAGTACATTGTTTTCACTGAGGAAATGTACATGTCTGCCGTTAATGATAATGCAGAGGATTTTCCCAAGGTTGCTGTTGACGCATATCCCACGGTAGTTATTGGGGTCAAATTTGTTTCTACTTTTGTGGATTGAGTTGATTAGTCCTTGGTTCCTAATATTGGGGAATATTCCAGAGCTGAGGATGATGTTAAAGAGTATAAGTATAGCCAATTGTAATGTGTGGTCTGTATATTTTATCATTTCATTGAGGATACCATCAACTCCACAGGCCTTTTTGGGCTGGAGGGTTTGTATTTTGTCCTGCAGTTCATTCAATGTAATTGGAGATTCCAGTGGGTTTTGGTAGTCTTTAATAGTTGATTCTAAGATTTGTATTTGATCTCTATCACTCTCTGTCTGTCTCTCTTTCTCTCTCGCTCTATCTATCCATCTATCCGTCTATCTGTCTGTCTTTCTCTGTCTGTCTGTTTCTCTCACTTTCTCTCTCGCTCTCTCTCTCTGTCTGTCTCGCTCTCTTTCTCTCTCATGCTTTCTCTCTCTATGTCAGTCTGTCTGTTTGTCTCTCTCATGCTTTCTCTCTCTATGTCAGTCTGTCTGTTTGTCTCTCACATTCTCTCTCACTCTGTCTGTCTGTCTGTCTGTCTGTCTGTCTCTCTCTCTCTCTCTCTCTCTCTCTCTCTCTCTCTCTCTCTCTCTCTCTCTCTCTCTCTCTCTCTCTCTCTCTCTCTCTCTCTCTCTCTCTCTCTCTCTCTCTCTCTCCTTTCTTCTATAAATGACCACCAACATCTCACTGATGTTTCATTCATTCTTCCATCTCTTTGTCATTTTTACTCCATTTTGCTGCGTGTTCATTCAACATTCAATTTGTTTTATTGTTATGCACACAGAAGAAAATAGTAAATGGTATGGCTACATGATTTTCATTTTGATGTAGTATTTTTTTCTTCTGTTTATTCCTACCACTTGGCGTTATTGCTTTCAGTAGTCTAGACGCTGCTATTTCAGTCGCCAACAGCAGAGGCAAAGATGCTTGCCCACTTTGAGGATAAGTCACTAAACTCATCAGTTAAATATGTGCAGGCACACTGCGCTCAGCAAAGGAGGATGTGACTTATTTCTCGAATTGAGTTAATCCACCTTGACATTTGGAGATGCTTTATCCATCGACTGCTTTTCCTGTTCTGAAAAGAGGACAGAAAACCGAAGTTTGCTATATGTTCTCCCTCACTTCAAAGAAATGTGGGATTCATCTGCGGTTGTGTGTTTCTTATCGGATGAGTACAAGGTGTGTCACCTGTGGAAAAAATAAATAACTGAGGTAAGTTATTTTTTATATATTTTAAAAGTTCTCAGTGCATGTATACGCTATATGTCTTGTTGTCTTGTGTTGCTATTTATTGATACATTTTTGGTTATGTAGATTAGACACCGCTGACTGACAATATTGGCAGTGTTATTGTTTTCAACCTGGACTCAGAGGTAGACATAACATAGTAAATGTGAATCTGTATCCCTTCATTTAGTGTGAGATGTTACGTTTCATATGGTTTGTATTAATTTGTGGATGCCCATCATCCATTTCATATGATATGTTACAAATTGCAATTCGTACAATATGTAATATGTTGTGAATTCCAATTTATTGTTGCTAACATTAACTAGGTGGCTAATGCTAATGTTAGATAAGTGGCTAACTATATCTAGGCTAGTGGTTAAGGTTAGTGGTTAGGGTTAAGGTTAGAGTTAGGAGTTAGGTTAAAGGGTTAGGGTTGTAGACTAGAGGAACTGTTAGCTAACATGCTAAGTAGTTGCCATGTAGCTAAAAAGTAGACATTCTAGACACTTGCGTTGTACCCCGACCCTGACCAATCTCCTTCCTTTAATTTTTTTTTCATTAAAGGAGTAGTTTGTTGTTAAAATAGAAATCTTTAATAGTTCCTCACCCTGAAAGTAGTCTAATGGCCATGCTCACATGCCTCCATTACTTCCATTGATTGTTAGCTTGTGGTGGCTAAAGTTAGCTAAAGTTTGTAGTGGCTCTAAAGCTGCACTATGTGGGGCTCCTGAGTGGCACAGCGGTCTAAGGCACTGCATCGCAGTGCTTGAGGCTTCACTATGGGGCGCACAATTGGCCCAGCATCGTCCAGGTTAGGGGAGGGTTTGGCCAGCTAGGATGTCCTTGTCCCATTGCGTTCTAGTGACTCCTGTGGCGGGCCGGGGCGCTTGCACGCTGACACGGTCGGCAGTTGTGCTGTGTTTCCTCCGATACATTGGTACAACTGGCTTCCGGGTTAAGCGAGCAGTGTGTCAAGAAACAGTGCGGCTTGGCAGGGTCGTGTTTCGGAGGAAGCATGGCTCTCGACCTTCGCCTCTCCCGAGTCCGTACGGGAGTTGCAGCGATGGGACAAGACTTTAACTACCAACTGGACACCACGAAATTGGGGAGGAAAAGGGCTAAACAATATATAAAAAATAGGTGCACTAATCAAAAATTGCTCCGCCATTTCTTGGTTGGTAAAATTATAATAGTTTGCCTGATTTCGGTTTGTGTGACTAAATAAGCAAACATAGTGTAGAGAATCATTGTACCATCTAAACTGCTGTGACATATCTTTTCCATAACCAAAAATATTATATTTTCAACTGTTTGACGCTAGCGTACAAAACCGAAAGTAAAAGACGCAAAAATGAAACTTAACCTCTCTGGGGTATGTGGGACGCTAGCGATACACTATTCAACAGCCAGTGAAATAGCAGGGCACCAAATTCAAAACAACAAAAATCTCATAATTCAAATTTCTCAAACATACAACTATTATATCCCATTTTAAAGATACACTTCTCATTAATCCAACCACAGTGTCCGATTTCAAAAAGGCTTTACGGCGAAAGCATAACATTAGATTATGTTAGAACAGCGCCGAGACAAGAAAAACCACACAGCCATTTTCCAAGCAAGGAGAGGCATCACAAAAACCAGAAATACAGCTAAAATGAATCACTAACCTTTGATGATCTTCATCAGATGGAACTCATAGGACTTCATGTTACACAATACATGTATGTTTTGCTTGATAAAGTTCATATTTATATCCATTTTACATTGGCGTATAATGTTCAGAAATGTTTTGCCTCCCAAAACTTCCGGTGAATGAGCACATCAATTTATAGAAATACTCATCATAAACGTTGATAAAATATTCCACTGTTATTCAAAGAATTATAGATACACTTCTCCTTAATGAAACCGCTGTGTTAGATTTCAAAAAAGCTTTACAGAGAAAGCACACTTTGCAATAATCTGAGTACGGCGCTCAGTCACAAAACCAAACACGCCATTTTATGGACTCAACAAAACTCAGAAATAGCATTATAAATATTCACTTACCTTTGATGATCTTCATCGGAATGCACTCCCAGGAATCCCAGTTCCACAATAAATGTTAATTTGTTTCGATAAAGTCCATCCTTTATGTCCAAATACCTCCTTTTTGTTAGCGCGTTCAGTCGAGTAATCCAAATCCACTGTGCTCGCGTAGTGAGTTGAGACGAAAAGTCCAAAAAGTTATATTACAGTTCGTAGAAACATGTCAAACGATGTATAGAATCAATCTTTAGGATGTTTTTATCATAAATCTTCCATAGTATTCCAACCGGACGATTCCATTGTCTTCAAAAAAGCAAAGGAACACAGCTAACTGTCACGTGATGGCGTGCCACTGAGCTCATGTCATTTTCTCAGTCATCTGATTCCAATGGCTCTTATTCTCTCCCCATTCACAGTAGAAGCATGAAACAACGTTCTAAAGACTGTTGGCATCTAGTGGAAGCCTTAGGATGTGCAAAATGACCCCATTGACACTGTATACTGGATAGGGAATCACTTGAATAACTACAAACCTCAGATTTCCACACTTCCTGGTTGGATTTTTTCTCAGGTTTTTGCCTGCCATATGAGTTCTGTTACACTCACAGACATCATTCAAACAGTTTTAGAAACTTCAGAGTGTTTTCTATCCAAATCTACTAATAATATGCATATCTTAGCTTCTGGGACTGAGTAGCAGGCAGTTTACTCTGGGCACCTTCTTCATCCAGACGTCAAAATACTGCCCCCTACGCTAGAGAAGTTAACACCGGAAAGCATTTCTATGTGAATTTCACCCAAAAAGTTACATATTGCACCTTTTAAAGAAAACGGAACCATGGATTACAGTTTCTCCTGGCCCATAAACTACTTTCAGGGTTTGGAACCATCTAACATCAAGTTGTAAAATAGTGAACTACTCCTTTAAATAACCTTCTGTCTTATGTAACCATACCAAACGTAACATATCATACTCATTTGAGTGTCCTGGATTTACATTTACTATGTTACGTCTAGTGTATGAGACCAGGCTGTTTTTGCTTGTATGCTATGGTCTTTTCCGTCATAGAGACTTAGCTATATCCTTAATCCTTATTTATTATTAAGGTTCTTCATGCAACTACTGAATTGTATCATTAAATCTGCTACACAGGATTTCCTTTATGAAGATGCCCACAGAACATTTATGTGTGTCCATTGGAACGTTGCTGTTTGCCTTTTTGTCTTTCTCCACTGTTCGAGGTAAGAGATGAAACTGCGATGGTTGCTGATAAAGAGTTAAATTGATGGCTGTTTAAACCAAAGGACACTCTCTAAATCTCTCAGGGGCCGGTTAGTGGATAACTACTGTATCCATACTGCATATTGAATGTTGAAGAAATAGATCATTGTTTTTGTTATTCGCAGCTGCTATGCCCCAGGGCACTGTACATCAAATCAAATTGTATTGATCACATACACATATTTAGCAGATGTTATTGTGGGTGTAGCA
Organism: Salmo trutta; assembly: GCF_901001165.1. Taxonomy (NCBI): domain Eukaryota; kingdom Metazoa; phylum Chordata; class Actinopteri; order Salmoniformes; family Salmonidae; genus Salmo; species Salmo trutta. The sequence continues at coordinate 43,810,341 of NC_042980.1, forward strand.
GAATGCTTGTGTTCCTAGCTCCAACAGTGCAGGAGTATCTAACAATTCACAACAATACACACTAATCTAAAAGTAAAATAATGGAATTAAGAAATGTATAAATATGAGGACGAGCAATGTCGGAGTGGCACTGACTATAATATAGTAAAATACAGTAAATGTGTATGAAATAAGTAACTGTAAATGATTGAAGAATCTGGAAAGAAAATACCCAAACCACTCTCAGGGATTTGAATTACTAGCCTATGTTATTATTCAGGATTTTTCAATCAAATGAACCTATTTGGTCTGGTCTATTACAAAGCTGAGTCGGTGTTGTGCCCCACTTTAAAATCCAATCAGTCTACCTTTGTGTCCTAAAATACCATTACAGCTTTGGTGAGGAGAAAAGTGTTCATAAGGTGTGCCCGTGAACCCGTGTCACAGTGTGTAACATATTGTTTGAGAGACCGAGGTTGACAAAGAAAGAGAGAGAGAGTGTGTGTGTGTGTGTGTGTGTGTATTTGTGTGAGTCTGTGTGTGTGGAGAGAGGAGAGAGTCAGAACAGACCTGGTAGGGATCCAGGAGGGATCCAGAACAGACCTGGTAGGGATCCAGGAGAGAGTCAGAACAGACCTGGTAGGGATCCAGGAGGGAGTCAGAACAGACCTGGTAGGGATCCAGGAGGGAGTCAGAACAGACCTGGTAGGGATCCAGGAGGGAGTCAGAACAGACCTGGTAGGGATCCAGGAGGGAATCAGAACAGACCTGGTAGGGATCCAGGAGGGAGTCAGAACAGACCTGGTAGGGATCCAGGAGGGAGTCAGAACAGACCTGGTAGGGATCCAGGAGAGAGTCAGAACAGACCTGGTAGGGATCCAGGAGAGAGTCAGAACAGACCTGGTAGGGATCCTTCATGTAGGTTATTGTTTATTGATCGACTCCAGATGAACTGTGTTTCATCATCCATTCTGTCTCTTTCAAGGATCTGTATTCTGTATATTATTCTGCAGGCAGCCCTCCCTCCCCCTGGCATTGAACCAAACATGGCAGAGTTACTTTATGTTCCCAAGAGACCACATGGTTGCCTGGTCCCCCTCAGATTGCAATACAGGGATACCCACTGGGCTCTCAGCTACAGACTCTATTCAGCAGGAAAATAAGGAAACATGAAAGAGTAATAAAAATAGATAGAGTAAAGATTGATCCTGGAGGAGGAGGGACAGAGGAACGGGAACACAGAGACCACAGAAGAAGCGAGAAAAGAAGCTCGGATTATTTATCCGTTGGGTCTCATTAGTGCAAAATGTGTCCCTCTATGACCATCTAATACTTTTATCCAGAAACACTGGCTGCTACTTAAAGAGTTCAAAGGTGAATGGATATTTGAGGTTGAAACTTTGACTCTCTCAGACCTAATGCCACAAGTCTAATGTACAATCATTGTACAGTATTACCATCACCCAAAACATACCTTCATGTCTAGTAGGCGACACCATGTAGTTGATGTATGATGATGAATGTAAATGTTTAGAATTGGTTCATTATAGTACGTTACATCACTTTACCCATGGGTAATCCTGACTGCTTTTATGTGATGAGTTCAGTTTGTGTTTGTGTGTGCATGCGTTTCCTGTTTACTTTGATGACTTAGATACAGTTCGATGAGCGAAGTCAGTGCTGAGAATAATTATGTTGTGATGGTAATAACATTCCTTCTGTGTGGCATCAGGGTCTATTGGAATCCTGAGGCTTTACCAGCCTCCTTTACCAGCCTACTTTACCAGTGTCCTTTACCAGCCTCCTTTACCAGCCTCCTTTACCAGTGTCCTTTACCAGCCTCCTTTACCAGCCTCATTTACCAGTGTCCTTTACCAGCCTCCTTTACCAGCCTCCTTTACCAGTCTCCTTAACCATCCTCCTTTACCAGCCTCCTTTACCAGCCTCCTTTACCAGCCTCATTTACCAGTGTCCTTTACCAGCCTCCTTTACCAGCCTCCTTTACCAGTGTCCTTTACCAGCCTCCTTTACCAGCCTCCTTTACCAGTCTCCTTAACCATCCTCCTTTACCAGCCTCCTTTACCAGCCTCCTTTACCAGCCTCCTTTACCAGCCTCCTTTACCAGCCTCCTTTACCAGTGTCCTTTACCAGCCTCCTTTACCAGCCTCCTTTACCAGCCTCAATTACCAGCCTCCTTTACCAGTGTCCTTTACCAGTCTCAATTACCAGCCTCCTTTACCAGTCTCCTTTACCAGCCTCCTTTACCAGTCTCCTTTACCATTCTCCTTTACCAGTCTCAATTACCAGCCTCCTTTACCAGTCTCCTTTACCAGCCTCCTTTACCAGTCTCCTTTACCATTCTCCTTTACCAGTCTCAATTACCAGCCTCCTTTATCAGCCTCCTTTACCAGCCTCCTTTACCAGGTCCATAGGCTCTCACACATAGTTAGTAAGCAATGTCTATCTGGTACAGCCATGTCCAGTCTGTAGTATGCACTTACATGCCTCCTTAAATGGAACTACAGTAGACTCCAAACATAGCACGGATGTGTCATTATTTAAAGAGTCACCCAGCTGAGTGTTATTATCAGAAACACCACAGGCGTCCAGACAGGGCAATGGGAGCATGTGATTTGGAAGGTAACATCCTTCAGCCTGGCCTTGAATCTCCTCCTGTGATGATTGTAGGGCTGTCAGAGGGGCTGTCAGAAGGGCTCTCTTACCTCTCTAGGATCAGCAAGTGATCGAATCACACACTTCCTCAGTCAGCACAATACATGGGATATGCTTGCGCTGGACATTTTAGTGCTTGGTTTAAACTCAGCAAACGATATACTTTGGGATTGTTGACAACATTTACTTAGACTTTGGCAGTTCTCACAGCAGTTCATGAGAAGTTTTCTGTAACATTTCTACAAAGGTCCACTGGTTAGATGACCGTTATGTCATCCATATTGTAATTAAATCGATCTGCCCTCAGGACAGAGTTCGCTTTCGTTGTCGACTTCAATCTCAATCACTATCACATTTCTCTCTGCCTGAAAATAACTATTCTCACTGCATTGATAGTACATTTATGACCTATATGAATTGAATGACGTCTGCTCTGTACTGCACAACAGTCTGTGTCCTCACATATTATGAGGGATCACAGATGTTTCTCTGTCATTGGCACTGTCACCCTACCATCTGTGCCATTTGTGGCTTGATTGACGGGCCAAAGACAATGCAGAGAAGACCCCTATATCTTCTGCTTTGTGTAGGAGAGAGAGAGTACTGTCCCCCGCAGAAAGCCATCACGTCTATTCAATACCAATCGGAATGCTGCAATCAGAGTAGAGTCAGTGTTTCCCAGTCTTTTCGGTTACTCTACCACCAACTGCTCTTCCCAGAGTACCCCTGAAGTACCCCCTCATGTGCATTTTACCAGTAGGCCTATGGTCTCATGAGTCTTCTCAAGTACCCCCTATGGATAGACTAGGTACCCCCTATGGACAGGTCCTAGTACCCCTGGTTGGGAACCACTGCTCTACTCCACCCCAGCACAACAGGGGACAGCACTGTAGCCTATACATTCACTTGGGTGACAATTAGTGTTTTTACTGTCAATGTAATGGAGATGAAGTGAGTCCTGGAGTACCTCGACACCGTAGACTGGGGAACATGTGCTCCATGTCCACCTGGCTGCAACAGGGAATTCCCACTGTCTCAGTGTCAAGAGCTAGCAGGCAGCAATGGATAATGGAAACGATCAGCCAGCCAAGTTAATTTTTTTATTTCACCTTTATTTAACCAGGTAGGCCAGTTGAGAACAAGTTTTCATTTACAACTGCGACCTGGCCGAGATAAAGCAAAGCAGTGCGATAAAAAACAACAACACAGAGTTACACATGGAATAAACAAAAGTACAGTACATTTACATTTACATTTAAGTCATTTAGCAGACGCTCTTATCCAGAGCGACTTACAAATTGGTGCATTCACCTTATGATATCCAGTGGAACAACCACTTTACAATAGTGCATCTAGATCTTTTGGGGGGGGGGGTTAGAAGGATTACTTTATCCTATCCCAGGTATTCCTTAAAGAGGTGGGGTTTCAGGTGTCTCCGGAAGGTGGTGATTGACTCCGCTGTCCTGGCGTCGTGAGGGAGCTTGTTCCACCATTGGGGTGCCAGAGCAGCGAACAGTTTTGACTGGGCTGAGCGGGAACTGTGCTTCCTCAGAGGTAGGGAGGCGAGCAGGCCAGAGGTGGATGAACGCAGTGCCCTTGTTTGGGTGTAGGGCCTGATCAGAGCCTGAAGGTACGGAGGTGCCGTTCCCCTCACAGCTCCGTAGGCAAGCACCATGGACTTGTAGCGGATGCAAGCTTCAACTGGAAGCCAGTGGAGAGAGCGGAGGAGCGGGGTGACGTGAGAGAACTTGGGAAGGTTGAACACCAGACGGGATGCGGCGTTCTGGATGAGTTGTAGGGGTTTAATGGCACAGGCAGGGAGCCCAGCCAACAGCGAGTTGCAGTAATCCAGACGGGAGATGACAAGTGCCTGGACTAGGACCTGCGCCGCTTCCTGTGTGAGGCAGGGTCGTACTCTACCGAATGTTGTAGAGCATGAACCTGCAGGATCGGGTCACTGCCTTGATGTTAGTGGAGAACGACAGGGTGTTGTCCAGGGTCACGCCAAGGTTCTTAGCACTCTGGGAGGAGGACACAAGGGAGTTGTCAACCGTGATGGTGAGATCATGGAACGGGCAGTCCTTCCCCGGGAGGAAGAGCAGCTCCGTCTTGCCGAGGTTCAGCTTGAGGTGGTGAGCCGTCATCCACACTGATATGTCTGCCAGACATGCAGAGATGCGATTCGCCACCTGGTTATCAGAAGGGGGAAAGAAGAAGATTAATTGTGTGTCGTCTGCGTAGCAATGATAGGAGAGACCATGTGAGGATATGACCGAGCCAAGTGACTTGATGTATAGTGAGAATAGGAGAGGGCCTAGAACAGAGCCCTGGGGGACACCAGTGGTGAGAGCACGTGGTGCGGAGACAGATTCTCGCCACGCCACCTGGTAGGAACGACCTGTCAGGTAGGACGCAATCCAAGCGTGGGCCGCGCCGGAGATGCCCAGCTCGGAGAGGGTGGAGAGGAGGATCTGATGGTTCACAGTATCAAAGGCAGCAGATAGGTCTAGAAGAATGAGAGCAGAGGAGAGAGAGTTAGCTTTAGCAGTGCGGAGAGCCTCTGTGACACAGAGAAGAGCAGTCTCAGTTGAATGCCCAGTCTTGAAACCTGACTGATTAGGATCAAGAAAGTCATTCTGAGAGAGATAGCAGGAGAGCTGGCCAAGGACGGCACGTTCAAGAGTTTTGGAGAGAAAAGAAAGAAGGGATACTGGTCTGTAGTTGTTGATATCGGAGGGATCGAGTGTAGGTTTTTTCAGAAGGGGTGCAACTCTCGCTCTCTTGAAGACGGAAGGGACGTAGCCAGCGGTCAAGGATGAGTTGATGAGCGAGGTGAGGTAGGGGAGAAGGTCTCCGGAAATGGTCTGGAGAAGAGAGGAGGGGATAGGGTCAAGTGGGCAGGTTGTTGGGCGGCCGTCACGAGACGCAAGATTTCATCTGGAGAGAGAGGGGAGAAAGAGGTCAAAGCACAGGGTAGGGCAGTGTGAGCAGGACCAGCGGTGTCGTTTGGCTTAGCAAACGAGGATCGGATGTCATCAGCCTTCTTTTCAAAATGGTTGACGAAGTCATCCGCAGAGAGAGAGGAGGGGGGGGAGGGGGAGGAGGATTCAGGAGGGAGGAGAAGGTTGCAAAGAGCTTCCTAGGGTTAGAGGCAGATGCTTGGAATTTAGAGTGGTAGAAAGTGGCTTTAGCAGCAGAAGAGGAAAATGTAGAGAGGAGGGCGTGAAAGGATGCCAGGTCCGCAGGGAGGCGAGTTTTCCTCCATTTCCGCTCGGCTGCCCGGAGCTCTGTTCTGTGAGCTCGCAGTGAGTCGTCGAGCCACGGCGCAGGAGTGGAGGACCGAGCCGGCCTGGAGGATAGGGGACAGAGAAAATCAAAGGATGCAGAAAGGGAGGAGAGGAGGGTTGAGGAGGCAGAATCAGGAGATAGGTTGGAGAAGGTTTGAGCAGAGGGAAGAGATGATAGGATGGAAGAGGAGAGAGTAGCGGGAGAGAGAGAGCGAAGGTTGGGACGGCACAATACCATCCGAGTAGGGGCAGAGTGAGAAGTGTTGGATGAGAGCGAGAGGGAAAAGGATACAAGGTAGTGGTCGGAGACTTGGAGGGGAGTTGCAATGAGATTAGTGGAAGAACAGCATCTCGTAAAGATGAGGTCAAGCGTATTGCCTGCCTTGTGAGTAGGGGGGAAGGTGAGAGGGTGAGGTCAAAAGAGGAGAGGAGTGGAAAGAAGGAGGCAGAGAGGAATGAGTCAAAGGTAGACGTGGGGAGGTTAAAGTCACCCAGAACTGTGAGAGGTGAGCCATCCTCAGGGAAGGAACTTATCAAGGCATCAAGCTCATTGATGAACTCTCCAAGGGAACCTGGAGGGCGATAAATGATAAGGATGTTAAGCTTGAAAGGGCTGGTAACTGTGACAGCATGGAATTCAAATGAGGAGATAGACAGATGGGTCAGGGGAGAAAGAGAGAATGTCCACTTGGGACAGATGAGGATTCCAGTGCCACCACCCCGCTGGCTCGATGCTCTAGGGGTATGCGAGAACACGCATACCCCTAGAACACAGTAAATAACAATAGAAAAATATATATACAGTGTGTGCAAATGGAGTAAGGAGGTAAGGCAATAAATAGGCCATAGTAGCGAAGTAATTACAATTTAGCAAATTAACACTGGAGTGATAGATGTACAGATGATGATGTGCAAGTAGAAATACTGGTGTGCAAAAGAGCAAAAAAGTAAATAAAAACAATATGGGGATGAGGTAGGTAGTTGGATGGGCTATTTACAGATGGGCTGTGTACAGCTGCAGCGATCGGTGAGCTGCTCAGAAGCTGATGCTTAAAGTTAGTGAGGGAGACATAAGTCTCCAACTTCAGCGATTTTTGCAAATCGTTCCAGTCATTGGCAGCAGAGAACTGGAAGAAGAGGCGACGAAAAGAGGTGTTGGGGCCTTTGGGTGTTGAGGGCTTTGGGGATGACCAGTGAGATATACCTACTGGAGCGCGTGCTATGGGTGGGTGTTGTTATGGTGACCAGTGAGCTGAGATAAGGCAGAGCTTTACCTACCAAAGACTTATAGATGACCTGGAGCCAGTGGGTCTGGCGACGAATATGTAGCGAGGGCCAGCCAACGAGAGCATACAGGTCGCAGTGGTGGGTGGTATATGGGGCTTTGGTGACAAAACGGATGGCACTGTGATAGACTGCATCCAGTTTGCTGAGTAGAGTGTTGGAGGCTATTTTGTAAATGACATCGCCGAAGTCGGGTATCGGTAGGATAGTCAGTTTTACGAGGGTATGTTTGGCTGCGTGAGTGAAGGAGGCTTTGTTGCGAAACAGGAAGCCGATTCTAGATTTAATTTTGGATTGAAGATGCTTGATATGTTTCTTAAAGGAGAGTTTACAGTCTAGCCAGACACCAGAGTAGTAATGCTAGTCGGGCAGGCGGGTGCGGGCAGCGATCGGTTGAAGTGCGGGCAGCGATCGGCATTTAGTTTTACTAGCGTGTAAGAGCAGTTGGAGGACACGGAAGGAGTGTTGTATGGCATTGAAGCTTGTTTGGAGGTTTGTTAACACAGTGTCCAAAGAAGCGACAGATGTATACAGAATGGTGTCGTCTGCGTAAAGGTGGATCAAGGAATCACCCGCAGCAAGAGCGACATCATTGATTTATACAGAGAAAAGGGTCAGCCCGAGAATTGAACCCTGTGGTATCCCCATAGAGACTGCCAGAGGTCTGGACAACAGGCCCTCCGATTTGACACACTCAACTCTATCAGAGAAGTAGTTGGTGAACCAGGCGAGGCAGTCATTTGAGAAACCAAGGCTGGTGAGTCTGCCGATAAGGTTATGGTCATTGACAGAGTCGAAAGACTTGGCCAGGTCGATGAAGACGGCTGCACAGTACTGTCTTTTATCGATGGCGGTTATGATATCGTTTAGTACCTTGAGCGTGGCTGAGGTGCCCCCATGACCAGCTCGGAAACCGGATTGCACAGCGGAGAAGGTACGGTGGGATTCGAAATGGTCAGTGATCTGTTTGTTAACTGTGCTTTCGAAGACTTTGGAAAGCCAGGGTAGGATGGATATAGGTCTGTAACAGTTTGGAGTGTCTCCCCCTTTGAAGAGGGGGATGACATTGGCAGATTTCCAATCTTTAGGAATCTCGGACAATACGAAAGAGAGGTTGAACAGACTAGTAATAGTAATGCAACAATGGCGGCGGATAATTTTAGAAAGAATGGGTCCAGATTGTCTAGCCCAGCTGATTTGTACAGGTCCAGGTTTTGCAGCTCTTTCAGAACATCTGCTATCTGGATTTGGGTGAAGGAGAAGCTTGGGAGGCTTGGGCAAGTAGCTGCGGGGGTGCGTAGCTGTTGGCCGGGGTTGGGATAGCCAGGAGGAAAGCATGGCCAGCCGTAGAGAAATACTTATTGATATTCTCGATTATCGTGGATTTATTGGTGGTGACAGTGTTTCCTAGCTTCAGTGCAGTGGGCAGCTGGGAGGAGGTACTCTTATTCTCCATGGACTTTAGTGTCCCAGAACTTTTTGGAGTTAGAGCAGCAGGATGCAATTTCTGTTTGAAAAAGCTAGCCTTTGCTTTCCTAACTTTGTGTATTGGTTCCTGACTTCCCTGAATAGTTGCATATCGCGGGGACTATTCAATGCTAGTGCAGTACGCCACAGGATGTTTTTGTGCTGGTCGAAGGCAGTCAGGTCTGGAGTGAACCAAGGGCTGTATCTGTTCTTAGTTAAAAAAAATTGAAAGGGGCATGCTTATTTAAGATGGTAAGGAAATTACTTTTAAAGAACAACCAGGCATCCTCGACTGACGGGATGAGGTCATTATCCTTCCAGGATACCAGGCCAGGTCGATTAGAAAGGCCTGTTCGCAGAAGTGTTTTAGGGAGCATTTGATAGTGATGAGGGGTGGTCGTTTGACCGTGGATCCATAACCGATGCAGGCAATGAGGCAGTGATCGCTGAGATCCTGATTGAAAACAGCAGAGGTGTATTTGGAGGGAAAGTAGGTCAGGATAATATTTATGAGGTTGCCCATGTTTACGGATTTAGGGTTGTAACTGGTGTGTTCCTTGATAATTTGTGTGAGATTGAGGGCATCTAGCTTAGATTGTAGGACGGCCGGGAAGTTAAGCATATCCCAATATAGGTTACCTAGCAGAATGAACTCTGAGGATGGTTGGGGGTAATCAATTCACATATGGTGTCCAGTGCACAGCTGGGAGCTGAGGGGGGTCTATAACAGGTGGCAATAGTGAGAGACTTATTTCTGGAGAGAATCATTTTTAGAATTAGAAGCTCGAACTGTTTGTGCATAGACCTGGAAAGTATGACAGAACTTTGCAGGTTATCTCTGCAGTAGATTGCAACTCCTCCCCCTTTGGCAGTTCTATCTTGACGGAAAATGTTGTAGTTGGGGATGGAAATCTCAGAATATTTGGTGGCCTTCCTAAGCCAGGATTCAGACATGGCAAGGACATCAGGGTTGGCGGTGTGCTAAAGCAGTGAGTAAAACAAATTTAGGGTGGAGGCTTCTGATGTTAACATGCATGAAACCAAGGCTTTTACGGTTACAGAAGTCAACAAATGAGAGCGCCTGGGGACACACAGGGCCTGGGTTAATACCCACATCCCCTGAGGAACAGAGGAGGAGTAGGATGAGGGTACTGCTAAAGGCTGTCAAAACTGGTCGTCTAGTGCGCTGGGGACAGAGAATAAAAGGAGCATATTTCTAGGCGTGGTAGAATAGATTCAGGGCATAATGTACAGACAGGGGTATGGTAGGGTGCGGGTACAGTGGAGGTAAACCCAGGCATTGAGTGACAATGAGAGAGGTTGTATCTCTGGAGGCACTAGTTATGCTAGGTGAGGTCACCGCATGTGTGGGAGGTGGGACAAAAGAGGTATCTGAGGCATGTTGAGTGGGGCTAGGGGCTCCACAGTAAAATAAAACAATGATAACTATCCTAAACAACAGTATACAAGGCATATTGACATTAAAGAGAGACATAAAGCGAGGCATAAAGCAATCACAGGTGTTGATTAGGAGAGCTAGCTAAGACAACAACGGGTAAGACAACAACAGGTAAAATGGTGATGAATGGGCAGAGAGGGTCAGTTAACTACACACAGGGCCTGAGTTCGAGGCTGGGGCCAACAGATAAACAAAATAAACAAAATGCAGAACCGTGATTAATGAACAGTCCAGCAGGCATCAGCTATGTAGCCAGGTGATCATAGGGTCCAGTGAACAGCGATAGATGAAACAGGGAAGCCGTTAGGTATTCGTTACTACGCTAGCAAGCGGGAGACACGGCGTACATAAAGATAGCAGGTAGCAGAAGCGTCTTCACCGACGTCCAGCAAAGACCGGTTGAGGGCACAACGGACGGAATAACGTCGGCAGACCAGTCGTGATTGATCGCCGGGGCTCCGTGTCGACAAAGAGTCCAGGCCAATTGGCAAAAGAGATATTGTAGCTGGAGTAATTTTGTTTGCTAGCCGGGAGATGCACCTGGCTCGAGGCTAACTGGTGCTAGCTTTGGAACAAGAGCGTTAGCCACTATAGCCACTCGGTAGCATCTAGCTAGCTGCGATAATCCGATGCAAAGGTCCAGAGCTTACGGCAGGAATCCGGTGATGTAGTGGCTTCTAGTTGTGTTAGTGAAGAGTCCGGGAAGCATCAGCTGTGTAGACGAGTGATCATCGGGTCCACTGAGCAGGCTGGGAGATGGGACTGGCTCAAGGCTAGCTTCGGGGCTGGGCCACTCGGTAGCAGCTTGCTAGATGCGATGATATGGAGTAATGGTCCAGAGCTTACGGCAGGAATCTGGTGATGTAGTGGAGAAGACCAGTCCGGTATGCTCAGGGTTGATATCGCGCTGTGCAGACAAGCAGGTATTATCCAGGCTAAAAGCGGCTTGTGTCCTAGCTAAAGGTAAAGGCTGCTAGCAGTGGCTAACAATGATGAAACAGCTAATCGCATAATTAGCTGGTTAGCATCTGATGGCTAACATCTGTTGGAGTTTCTAGCTATAAGGTCTAAAAATAGCAGATCCGTATCACGTTGGGTGAGGGTTAGGGTTAGGGTTAGTGTCTGTCTGTCTGTCTGTCTGTCTGTCTGTCTGTCTGTCTGTCTGTCTGTCTGTCTGTCTGTCTGTCTGTCTGTCTGTCTGTCTGTGTGAGAGACTCCATCTGTAGTGTATTTTCATGTGTACAAGGATCCCAATTTAGTTCCTGAACAGAGCCCATTATGTCCCAAATGGCACCCTCTTCCCTATATAGTGCACTACTTCTGATCAGAATCCTATATAGTGCACTATTGATCATAGCCCTATATAGTGCACAACTTCTGATCAGTGCCCTATGGGGTCTGAACAAGAAAATAAAACAGTACATCATACATCACATTATTACACCACTACTCTACCACTATATATCTACAATACAATACATTATTACACCACTACTCTACCACTATATATCTACAATACAACACATTATTACACCACTACTCTACCACTATATATCTACAATACAACACATTATTACACCACTATATATCTACAATACAACACATTATTACACCACTACTCTACCACTATATATCTACAATACAACACATTATTACACCACTACTCTACCACTATATATCTACAATACAACACATTATTACACCACTACTCTACCACTATATATCTACAATACAACACATTATTACACCACTATATATCTACAATACAACACATTATTACACCACTACTCTACCACTATATATCTACAATACAACACATTATTACACCACTACTCTACCACTATATATCTACAATACAACACATTATTACACCACTATATATCTACAATACAACACATTATCACACCACTACTCTACCACTATATATCTACAATACAACACATTATTACACCACTACTCTACCACTATATATCTACAATACAACACATTATTACACCACTACTCTACCACTATATATCTACAATACAATATTATACACTACTCTACCACTACATATATACAATACAATATTATACACTACTCTACCACTACATATCTACAATACAACACATTATTACACCACTACTCTACCACTATATATCTACAATACAACACATTATTACACCACTACTCTACCACTATATATCTACAATACAACACATTATTACACCACTACATATCTACAATACAACACATTATTACACCACTACTCTACCACTACATATCTACAATACAACACATTATTACACCACTACTCTACCACTATATATCTACAATACAATAGATAATTATATAGAATAGATAATATATGTAATATAGCAATAGAATAGTATTTTCAGACAGACAAAAGGATAATGCTTCCATCCAAAGTTTCATTGAAAACCATATTTTTTATAGCAGACCGATTGAGCTGTCATAAGACGCTTTTTTTTATGATCAGTGCCTGTGTGACCCAATTCCTCATTATCTTTCTGGTAGCTTTATTTAAATTTTTTCTTTTAACATAGTTTCTGTCTATAATCTCCCCAGAACTTCAAAAGCCTCCTCCTCTCTTCCTCCTTCCCTTCCTCCTTTCTTCACAGGCAGCGTGCAATGCAGCACGGTGCGGAAATACATTAGCAGTATGTAATTTGCAGTGATTTCTTCTATTCCACAGTCTCAGCATAAGAGCCCAGCTGCAAAACAACACTAGCATTATAGCTAATTAGCAATGTTTCAGCTACTTACTCCTTTTTTTTTATAGCTACTTTGCTACTACTTAGCATGTTAGCTAACCCTTCCCCTAAATCCTAACCTTAACCCTTTAACCTAAATCCTAACCTTTAACCCCTGACCTTAACCCTTTAACTTAAATCTTAACCGTAACCTTAACCCCTAACCTTAACCCTAACCCCTAGCCTAGATAACGTTAGCCAGACATTTCTGTTTTATGTTTGATACATTTTGAATTCAGCCAACCATTGTTACTCTGGTCTGAGTGAGTGCGATGTGTACAGTGCACATGAACGTTCGCAGGGCTCATGAAATAGAAGTTCTGTTGTTGTGTGTAATGGATGCGCGTGCTTCAGTGCTTCATACAAATAGACTACGTTTCCTCCACGCTTTGGAGTCAGAACGTTGAATAAGAGAAAATGATTGTTTCTGTGTATGCACGTTGTTGAAATATCATTAATAATCATTACGTCTCATTAAGAGGAATGTAACAATGGATGTGGAAATGGCTTTTTACAATATAGAACCAGTTTATTGGTTATAATTGCCAATATGGTAATTGTATGGTACTGGTAGCCAAGTGCTTATATTATACAGGCTCACCTGTTTGATCTCGCCTTTAGACAGGTTCCATTTGGTTTCTCAAGGGGAGGCTGTATACAGTCTTGTCCCTCTACCTGTGTCCGTTCAGATAGGACAGGTAAAGCCTGATACAGATGTGGTCTACTGCCCGTGTATATTTAGTAAATCTACTTGTACATTTTGTATGATATGTCGCTTTCACCATTGCGTCCCCAAAACCGGTAAATAAATGTACACTCTGAGTATGTCAACCTGCCTTGTCTTCTGCTGATGTCATGGCCTTAGCACTGCTACAAAGGGACATATTTTACAGTCACATAGACTAATCAAAATGTGTTGGTAGCGTCAATAAACAGACAAGGAATAGTGGTTGAACAAGTGCTTGCATGTATAGATTATTATTTTTTTTTTACTTGACTTGAGATTTAACTTGAAAAGTTGTGACTCGACTTGACTTGCTGTTAGAATGCTCAACTTGGACTTGACTCGAGTCTTGACCCGTTCTACTTGGGACTCGACTTGAGACTCGGACCTTGTGACTTGAGACTTGCTTGTGACTCAAGCAATAGTGACTTGGACCCACTGTTCATTATAGGTACCTACAGTCATCACTGAATTGGTGCATGAGGAACCCATGAGAGATTCAGTCATAGTTTCACACTGTTCTCAAAGACTTGTCCCTCCCTCCCTCCTGCCCACCCTCTTGCAACTTCAAATCAAATCAAATGTATTTGTCACATACACATGGTTAGCAGGTGTTAATGCGAGTGTAGCGAAATGCTTGTGCTATAGCTCAAAGGACAACAACAAATGATGGACAGATATAGCACTGTTGCAGAGAAAACGACAGAGGCAACATATGAGATTGCTTGGATACTCGCGAGAAACAACAAGGCCTTCACAGATGCAGAGATGGTCAAATAATGTTTTTATGGCCTCAGCCAAAATATTATATTCTGATTTCACAAACAAGGAAGCTATTTTAAAGCAAATGAAGGGACTGCAACTCTCTGACTCAACCATAACAAGACGCATAGAGGACATCGGCGAGGACATCATTAGCAACTGATTACTGACATATCCGTGGTGCCGTGTTTTAGTATTGCGCTTGACGAAAGCACTGATGTAACTGACATTGCCCAATTATGTGTTTGGGTCCGCTTCCCTCAAAACGAGTTGTTCAGAGAGGAACGTTTATGTTTACTGCCCCTTCAGGGACAGACACGAGGAGAGGATATTATGAAAGCCCTTGTTACATTTTTTTGCTGAAAATAATATTGACTGGTCAAATCTGGAATCTGTGTGCACCCCAAACATGCGAGGGAAGGAGAACATTTTACATTTTAGTCATTTAGCAGACGCTCTTATCCAGAGCGACTTACAGTAGTGAGTGCATACATTTCATACATTTTTTTATTTTTTATATTCCCCGTACTGGTCCCCCGTGGGAATTGAACCCACAACCCTGGCGTTGCAAACACCATGCTCTACCAACTTAGCCACACGGGATCACAAGACCAGCGCTTGACTTCCGCAACTTATAATACAAAAGGGCCTATAGTGACAGATTGTATATGGTTCACAGTTAGATATGTTGGTGTGAAGAACTAGAACTAACCTTTGGAGACGGTGTCAAAGTGCAGGAATCCACTGACAGATCTGCTCTCCTCCATGCCGGTCTCCCCATCCGCTGCGTGCTGAGTGCGAGGCTGGTCATAGGTGGCAGGGTAGCCTAGTGGTTAGAGCATTGGACTAATAACCAAAAGGTTGCAAGCTTGAATCCCTTAGCTGACAAGGTAAAAATCTGTCAACCCATGGTTCCTAGGCTGTCATTGAAAATAAGAATTGGTTCTTAACTGACTTGCCTAGTTAAATAAATACAAGCTAAAATAGGCCTGATGAGAGAGGATATTCCTGAATTTGTTATGTTTCATTGTGTCATTCATCAGGAAGCACTTGTGGCTAAAGACAGTGATGCAGCGAGTGGTGAACATTATTATTGCGAGGGCACCGAATCACAGACAATTCTGCGAGTTGCTGGAAGAATACCAGACAGAATACGGCGACTTTATATTTTTCCATGAGGTGAGATGTCTGTCTCGTGGCTTTGAGTTTTGGAAAAATTTCTTTCTCTCCTCCCTCAAATCCATGAATTTGTTGCAAGCAAGGGGAGAGAGGAGCCAGAGCTGGATGATCCACTGTGGATATTAAAGCTGGCTTTTTTAACTGACATCACCTGCCACCTGAACATGGTGAATCTCCAGCGCCAAGGGAAAGCTAAAACTCTGGGTAAAATGATACGTGTGGTCACAGCATTTCAAAAATAAAATCAGCACATTTGTTTATACCTGACAGACATGTTGTTCATTTCCCAAAACTCAGATCAGTCACCACATACAACCCAGACATACTGCAACCTTTTAGCTATGATGCATTTGTGCGTGTGTTGGAAGAGTTGAAGTTGGAGTTTGAGTCAAGATTCAAGGATATCTTGGAGTACAAGGACTTTTTCAACTTCATTGAGAACCCCTTTCATGTGCCAGTGTCATCTCTGACCCCCAGTCATCACTGCCCTCTGTCCTGACCGTGCTGGAATAGAGAGTGAGATAGTAGAGCTGCAGGCAAATGACACATTGCAAGGTGAACTAAGATCAGGTGTTACCCATTTCTGGATCTTTGTGTCAGACACAGAGTATGTCACACCCTGATCTGTTTCACCTGTCTTTGTGATTGTCTCCACCCCCTCCAGGTGTCACCCATCTTCCCCATCATCCCTTGTGTATTTATACCTGTGTTCTCTGTTTGTCTGTTGCCAGTTTGTCTTGTTTGTTCAAGTCAACCAGCGTTTTGTGTCTCAGCTCCTGCTTTTTCCAGTCTCTCTTTTCTCGCCCTCCTGGTTTTGACCGTTGCCTGTCCTGACTCTGAGCCCGCCTGCCTGACCACTCTACCTGACCCTGAGCCCTCCTCTGGTGTACTGACCCTTGCCTGTCCTGACTCTGAGCCCGCCTGCCTGACCACTCTACCTGACTCTGAGCCGCCCTGCCTGACCACTCTACCTGACCCTGAGCCCTCCTCTGGTGTACTGACCCTTGCCTGTCCTGACTCTGAGCCCGCCTGCCTGACCACTCTACCTGACTCTGAGCCCGCCTGCCTGACCACTCTACCTGACCCTGAGCCCTCCTCTGGTGTACTGACCCTTGCCTGTCCTGACTCTGAGCCCGCCTGCCTGACCACTCTACCTGACTCTGAGCCCGCCTGCCTGACCACTCTACCTGACCCTGAGCCCTCCTCTGGTGTACTGACCCTTGCCTGTCCTGACTCTGAGCCCGCCTGCCTGACCACTCTACCTGACTCTGAGCCCGCCTGCCTGACCACTCTACCTGACCCTGTGCCCTCCTCTGGTGTACTGACCCCTGCCTGCATTGACCTGTCTATTGCCTGCCCCTGTTGGAATATTAAACTATTGTTTATTCGACGTGGTCTGCATCTTGGTCTTACCTTCATACCTGATAGAATATCCACTTCTGAAGCAGCGTGTGCAAAAGGTGAAATCATTTTTTGTCAGCACTTATACATGTGAAGCAACATTTTCAACAATGAACATTGTGAAACACAAACAGAGAAACAGACTGACCAATGCACACCTGGATTGCCTCACAAGGATAGCAACAACAGACTATAAATTCAGAATGAATTCAGTCAAGGAGAAGGGACAGAAGGGACATTTTCTCTACTGAGATAACCCTGAGATAACCCTTAATATGGGTCTTATACATGCGATGTAGCCTATTTGATGTGTGTATGTATATATTTGTCATGTGCTGTACGTCAAATCAATTACATGTGCTCTATTGCTCTGAATTTGCTCTCAATTGATTATTGATAATATTGGAAGAAAAAGTTAACACATTTTAAGATCTGTGAGGTCCTCTGAATGATCGTCTCAACCCAAAGTGTCCCCCTTGACATACCAAGTCATAATAACTAGCAGTAGATAATCCTTTGGAAGAGAATATTGAAAATACAGTTTGCTTATGAAGCTGTGTTGGCTCTTAGACAGTAAACATACAAAGGAATGCGACATGTTTCTATTCTAGTACTGTACACCTATTCCAGCCTACAAGACAACACCTGGCACCAACTACAGCCTTGTTGATTGGGGGAAAAACCACCTCCTTCCAGTACAGTTGGTGTTTTTGCCCAGAGAAGACATCACTGATCCCCAACCTTGTTCTTCCAGGTCACACCACCAGCCGACCGAGTATGACCTCAGTGGAGGGCAGTGGGGCTGGGGTCAACGTGGGGGGTCTAAAATCTGTCCTGGAGGACACCGTGTCCCCAGCCTTCGGCGCCACCATCATCATCATCATCACTGTCATTGTGTCCGGGAGCGCCTACCTCTGTTTCCTCAAGTACGTCTGTGCAGGCTGCTGCAAACCCACACAGGTGGCCCCGGTTACACACCTGGACCCAAACAAGACTGAAGAGCAGGTGTAGCGGAGTGTGTGTGCGTGTGCGTGCACTGGAAACAGCTGTCTCTCTGTGTGTGTGTGTGTGTGCGTGCGTGCGTGTGTGCGTGTGTGCGTGCGTGTGTGCACTGGAAACAGCTCTCTGTGTGTGTGTGTGTGTGCGTGCGTGCGTGCGTGCGTGCGTGTGTGTGTGCGTGCGTGTGTGCACATCATAAACAGACCTTCATTCAAAACAGCTTTTTTCCCAGCTAATTAACACTTGATGGATTCCTGTGGTTAATCTCTCATTTTTAATTACTGTGAACCAGAGTGACTCATTGAAGAGCTGTGTGTTTAATTACCGAGACTACCAGCGGTGGGGTGGGCCAGCCACAAACACTGCCTATGGAAGGGACTCGCAGAGAGATGGAAGGATGGATGGATGGAATATCAAATGAAAGGCTGCAGCACTCTAACACACAGTGGGAAAACTAAGCCTCACATTGATTGGGTAAATGGCGTGTTAGCTTTTGTGTGTGTGTGTGTGTGTGTGTGTGTGTGTGTGTGTGTGTGTGTTTTTTTTATTTGTGAAGGGGAGACCTGCCACTTGCTGCCGTGAAGAAGTGAGAACACACACCTCCGTGAAGAAGTGAGAACACACACCTATCTGGATTCAGACCCTCTCTCTTTCTCCCCCATTTTCCCTCTTTTCTAATTTTTCTTCCAGAAGGGTGAGCGGAGTGTTTGCCGGGGTCTCATGTTTAAAAACATCCTCTTCCCCTCCTCCTCTCCTCCTCTTCCCCTCCTCCTCTCCTCCTCTTCCCCTCCTCCTATCCTCCTCTCCTCCTCCTCTTCTCTTCCCCTCCCCCTCCTCTTCCCCTCCACCTCTCTTCCTCTTCCCCTCCTCCTTTTCCCTCCTCCTCTTCTCCTCCTCCTCCTCTTCTCCTCCTCCTTCTCTCCTCCTCTTCTCCTTCTCCTCCTATCGTCCTCTTCCTCTCCTCCTCCTCTCCTCCTCCTCTTCCCCTCCCCCTCCTCCTCCTCCTCCTCTCCTCCTCCTCTTCCCCTCCTCCTCTCCTCCTCCTCCTCTTCCCCTCCTCTCTCCCTCCCTGCCTAGAGTGTCTCTTATAAGAGTTCAGTGATACTAAATAACATCTTCTCTGAGGTACAGAGGATGTTCAAAGAAGCCCTTGTTTATTTAACACCGCGACCAACAATAGAAATGTTCAATAATGCATATAGTATCAAAGCTTCATGAAGAGGAATGAATGGTACTCCCCTCTATTTCCTCCCAAACACATAAAAGATACTTTGTATAAAACAAATTATTCTTAATTACAGAGGTGTTTTCATCTCTCCATAGTGTTGTGTATAAATTGAGCTGTTGTATGGTTTGCTGTATTATTTCACAATGTGTTTTCATTTAGCGTAGCATCCCGTATCATCGGCATATTCAACAGTGTATAAGAAACATATTACCTTCAACGTTGTTATCTTGTGATAAAGCCATCAATGTTTTGTGATTATTGGTGTCGTAAAAATGTTAGCTAACCGGGTTAGCAATTAGCATGTTTGACATTTCAGTGGAAATACTATCAATCAAATTTCAATCAAATGTATTAATAAAGCCCTTTTTTACATCAGCCGATGTCACAAAGTGCTGTACAGAATCTCAGCCTAAAACCCCAAACAGCAAGCAATGCAGGTGTAGAAGCACGGTGGCTAGGAAAAACTCCCTAAAAGGCCAGAACCTAGGAAGAAACCTAGAGAGGAACCAGGCTCTGAGGGGTGGCCAGTCCTCTTCTGCCTATGCTGGGTGGAGATTATAACAGAACATGTTATACATGTTAACAAGATGTTCAAACGTTCATAGATGACCAGCAGGGTCAGATAATAATAATCACAGTGGTTGTAGAGGGTGCAACAGGTCAGCACCTCAGGAGTAAATGTCACTTGACTTTCATAGCCGATCATTCAGTTAGAGACAGCAGGTGCGGTAGAGAGTCCAAAACAGAAAGTTCGGGACAAGGTAGCCCGTCCGGTGAACAGGTCAGGAACAACAGTAGAAACTGGAGCAGCAGCATGACCTGGTGGACTGGGGACAGCAAGGAGCAATCAGGCCAGGTAGTCCTGAGGCATGGTCCTAGGGCTCAGGTCCTCCGAGAGAGAGAGAGAATTAGAGGGAGCGTACTTAAATTCACACAGGACACCGGATATGACATGAGAAATACTCCAGATATAACAGACTGACCCTAGCCCTCCGACACATAAATTACTGCAGCATAAATACTGGAGGCTGAGACAGGAGGGATCGGGAGACACTGTGGCCCTGTCCGACGATACCCCCGGACAGGGCCAAACAGGTACGATATAACCCCACCGACTTTGCCAAGGCACAGCCCCCACATCACTAGAGGGATATCTACTACTATCAGCTTTGTGGTTTAGCAAAAAAAAACACGTCCCGTATTATCGGCATATGGTTCCCAGTTATTGATGACTATTTTTGGTTGTTGATTTTGTTCAAAAAAAGAGACATCAACTGTCACGTCCTGACCATTGAAAGCTTTTATTTTCTATAGTAGAGTAGGTCAGGGCATGACAGGGGGTTTTGTCTAGTTTACATTTTCTATGTTGTGTGGTTTTAGTTTCTGTTTTTCTATGTTTTTTTTGGGATGATCTCCAATTAGAGGCAGCTGGTCATTCATTGTCTCTAATTGGGGATCATATTTAAGTAGTTGTTTTTCCCACCTGGGTTTGTGGGAGATTATATTTTGAGTAAGTGTATGTTGCACCTCTTCGTCACGGTTTGTTGTTTTGTTTATTAGTTTATTTGTATGTCTTGCATAGTTTCACAGTTATAATAAAATGTGGAACGATACACACGCTGCGCCTTGGTCTTCATTGAACGACGAACGTGACATCAACCTTGTATCCGAACTGTTTGCTAGATAGTT
Organism: Salmo trutta; assembly: GCF_901001165.1. Taxonomy (NCBI): domain Eukaryota; kingdom Metazoa; phylum Chordata; class Actinopteri; order Salmoniformes; family Salmonidae; genus Salmo; species Salmo trutta. Next base: position 43,831,225 of record NC_042980.1, read on the forward strand.
GACTAACGTTAGTTGGCTAGTCTTCCGGATAAAAAAAAAAATACTCGCCTGAAATCAGTTAGCTATATTTCAGAGGTAAAAAAGTTGGATATTAAACGATGTGTGATCTGTCGAGCTGTTGAATTTTACAATATACAACATGTCCCACAAAATGTGTATACATATTACTTTTTTGAAAACTCTCAAAATCCTAACTTAACTTACATAAATTGCGATGAAAATTGGTTGTCAGCTAGCTAGAAAGGTGTCTTTAGTTGCAAAACGTACCGTTATTTTCCAGCCCATTTAAACGTTGAGCTCCAGGTGATTTTATCCTCTAACCGATAGTTACGGGTTGTCTGATATTGGGGGGAAATTAGCTTGTGTGTGTCTCTGTAAATGAGTGATTCAAATATCATCTTACCCCATTCATCTCTATATGAGTTCTCTGTGGTTTGTGGCTGTGTGAGGGGGATTGGATGATGTCAATGTCCTCGCGCTCTCGCTCTCTCTGCCCCCTCCTTTAATCTCTCCCTTTGATTTGGGCCTTTAAACTGATATCCCATTTTCAAGAGACAGAGTAATAAAACATTGTCTAATTAAAGTGTTTTGACATAACTAGTTCAGTAGTACGTAACTAACTAGTTCAGTAGTACGTAACTAACTAGGTCAGTAATACGTAACTAACTAGGTCAGTAGTACGTAACTAACTAGTTCAGTAGTACGTAACTAACTAGGTCAGTAGTACGTAACTAACTAGTTCAGTAGTACGTAACTAACTAGTTCAGTAGTACGTAACTAACTAGGTCAGTAGTACGTAACTAACTAGGTCAGTAGTACGTAACTAACTAGGTCAGTAGTACGTAACTAACTAGTTCAGTAGTACGTAACTAACTAGGTCAGTAGTATGTAATTAACTAGTTCAGTAGTACGTAACTAACTAGGTCAGTAGTACGTAACTAACTAGTTCAGTAGTACGTAACTAACTAGTTCAGTAGTACGTAACTAACTAGGTCAGTAGTACGTAACTAACTAGTTCAGTAGTACGTAACTAACTAGTTCAGTAGTACGTAACTAACTAGGTCAGTAGTATGTAATTAACTAGTTCAGTAGTACGTAACTAACTAGGTCAGTAGTACGTAACTAACTAGGTCAGTAGTACGTAACTAACTAGTTCAGTAGTACGTAACTAACTAGTTCAGTAGTACGTAACTAACTAGGTCAGTAGTACGTAACTAACTAGGTCAGTAGTACGTAACTAACTAGTTCAGTAGTACGTAACTAACTAGTTCAGTAGTACGTAACTAACTAGGTCAGTAGTACGTAACTAACTAGGTCAGTAGTACGTAACTAACTAGTTCAGTAGTACGTAACTAACTAGTTCAGTAGTACGTAACTAACTAGGTCAGTAGTACGTAACTAACTAGGTCAGTAGTACGTAACTAACTAGTTCAGTAGTACGTAACTAACTAGTTCAGTAGTATGTAATTAACTAGTTCAAAGAGTTGCAGTACTATATTCCAGCAGTGTACCAGTAAGCCTAGCATCATGCTGCTAATGGAACCAGTCTCCAGCAGTGTACCAGTAAGCCTAGCATCACGCTGCTAATTGAACTAGTCTCCAGCAGTGTACCAGTAAGCCTAGCATCATGCAGCTAATTGAACTAGTCTCCAGCAGTGTACCAGTAAGCCTAGCATCATGCTGCTAATGGAACCAGTCTCCAGCAGTGTACCAGTAAGCCTAGCATCATGCTGCTAATTGAACTAGTCTCCAGCAGTGTACCAGTAAGCCTAGCATCACGCTGCTAATTGAACTAGTCTCCAGCAGTGTACCAGTAAGCCTAGCATCATGCTGCTAATTGAACTAGTCTCCAGCAGTGTACCAGTAAGCCTAGCATCATGCTGCTAATTGAATTAGTCTCCAGCAGTGTACCAGTAAGCCTAGCATCACGCTGCTAATTGAACTAGTCTCCAGCAGTGTACCAGTAAGCCTATCATCATGCTGCTAATTGAACTAGTCTCCAGCAGTGTACCAGTAAGCCTAGCATCATGCTGCTAATTGAACTAGTCTCCAGCAGTGTACCAGTAAGCCTAGCATCATGCTGCTAATGGAACCAGTCTCCAGCAGTGTACCAGTAAGCCTAGCATCATGTTGCTAATTTAACCAGTCTCCAGCAGTGTACCAGTAAGCCTAGCATCATGTGCTAATTGAACCAGTCTCCAGCAGTGTACCAGTAAGCCTAGCATCATGTGCTAATTGAACCAGTCTCCAGCAGTGTACCAGTAAGCCTAGCATCATGTGCTAATTGAACCAGTCTCCAGCAGTGTACCAG